>NW_021130949.1:2738505-3338505 GCF_004193835.3 Ostrinia furnacalis
CAAAACAACATTGGCCCTGAACCCTTGTTTGAGAACATAGCAAATAATTCGCTGCGGTATTAAATGTTTATAAAACTTGAGTAAAATGTGATTCAAGTTTCATAAATCATGTTATTTTGTTATAAATCTTTTTAATACCATGTTCTTTATTCTAGTAGAGAACTTAACAAGTTAACTTAGGATAGTTTGTTTACAATCTCGGCCAGTGTTAGTCGATGTTTCCGATTTAAGCAACTACTGTATATGTCAAAGCGAAATTAATTTTCGTAACGAATATTTTTTGTTTCAAAGACATAATAAATGAAAAATCAATTCCAGGGTAAGGTATAATGTCAAAATAGCTTTTTAATAGTTGGAAAAAATAATATTTTGCTGAACTTGCACACGATTCAATAACTTCGCAATGACTCCCGAACATTGCTCTCTCTAAAACTTGCCTCTTAGCATTTATTATTTTATTAATTTAAGTGAAATACCATAAAAGTATCTCTTGAAAAAACCTAAAAGAGACAAGCACAGATATCAAACATCGCCGCAAAGAATTCAATTTCATAAATGTGCTTTAAATATTATGCCTACTGTATTGTACACCTTTATCTCCGCCATTAGATTATTATTTGGCTCGCCTACGCACACAGCACGACCTGCCCGCACCACGGTCGGACGCCGAATGCCCCCACCGCTGACTGGGCTGTGACGTATGCGCTCGAGACAAATGTCTATACACTACACCTACTAAGAGCCAAAGCACACGATACGTTGCGGCGTCTCACCGCTCGTGTTGACCGATATTTTTATGTAAAGGTTCAGCCAAACCATCACGATCAGCCGGCATGCAGCGATGGCGATTAGACTTAAATGCATTGATCGCCATCGCTCGTTATATCGCACCGTTAGTTTGAATCTTAAGACGACGCGGCGACACCGCTCCGGCGTCGCACCGCTGCCGCAACGCATCGTGTGCTCTGGTTCTAACGTTCCGACGTATTTATATGCTCACATAGATAATGTGTGTACACAGCGGAACAAATTCAGTTTAAGTAGGCACGGCAAACACTACACGTGAGCCAGAAACGGTGCATTAAAAATGCAAAAGCGACGACAACGCGGTTTCTCTTCAAATTTTGATTTCACTAGTACCTGCCCGTCATAGCTGGCATTAATATCAGACATTTTAGTGTAATAGATGTCACATAATATTATTTGCTCATAAAATTGTTGTGTTATTTTTACGAGTTATTGTTCTTTATTATTATGAATTAGCAAATCTCTTTGTCTTGCAAAATTGAAAATCTTTAAGTTTGCTGGTAAATAGTGAGGAACTCTTTTCTATTCTCTCAAAAAAGACACAATAATTATGTAAACTAATGAAAATATCCATCGAAAATTTCAGAGTTACAAAAATACTACCCAGGTATCGGGAATATCAGGATTAATGGCATTTGAGCTTCTTAAATAACATGACATTAATGACATTTCAACTATTAGTTGAGAATAATACTCAAATGCAACGCTTTGTTATTGACCACACCAAAAAATGTTCGCCAAAAACAAATAGTTCTCCAAGCTTTTTTCAGAGTCTATAATAAAGTGGTCTATGCTACCAGTAGCTGTATTTTCCGATGAAATGTCTATTCGTGGTTTCGAGCTAGCCGACTTAAGCCGACATGCGAAAACATAGCTTGGGAAAGCTAGATAGATACGAAACTACATCTTCGACAGTTTTAGAAACTTGGCGTAAGATGGTAGTCCATTCCAATTAGTTACGCATATTAATTGAACTCTGTTTTAATATTCATCAACTGACTACTAGGAAATCCTTTCGAACATCGAAGTTTCGTAAATTGATTACATTCAGCGGATTCGATTTACTGTCTAAGTATTAAGTATTATAACTAATCGGAAAAAGTTGTCTTAGTATCTAGAAGTATTTAAGCTAAAATAAAATAATGTCATGTTCATAATCTTTAGTTCTTTTACCTCTATGACTTGAATAAACATAAATAACGCAAGTATTAATTAACTTTTATCTACTATATAAAAATAAGTCGGGTTTTCCTCCCTGACGCTATAACACCAGAACGCACGAACCGATTTCCACGGTTTTGCATTCGTTGGAAAGGTCTCGGGCTCCGTGAGGTTTATAGCAGGAAAAACGGGGTCCACGCGTACGAAGTCGCGGGCGGCCGCTAGTATTATATACAGTTCAGTAAGAATGATATATTGTTGGTTTGTTGGTAAGCGTAAAAATTAATCTTTAACAAAAAGTAAAATAAGGTGGTGCAACTCAGCCTTAGTAGTCCGCTCGGTGCCAATTTTGTCCGATAAGCTTGAAACAAAGACGCAATTATTACTATAAATTAGTGACGTCAACATTAATCACTTTACAATCAACCTCAGATCATAGTCAACGATTTATTCAGATTATCAATGCCACTGAAACTTTGTAAGTAATTAGGTTTTATTGCTTTGGAAAGATTCTCGAAGTCTATTGTAACACATTACTCGGCATGTTTATTGTATAATGCCATTCAGCACATCATACCTCTGATTTAGCGTTAACCCGTTACATACCCGCAGATTATCCTACTCGCTACTCCCAGCTCAGCATCGCAAGGTATTTCATACCTCCGTAAACACGTAATAGGAATAGGCCACGTGGATCGCAGGCACGATACTGGGGCTTTCACCCTACGATATAGTAGGCACGTGACCTGATAGGCAAGATAGTGAAGTCACGTTATGTTACTTTACTTATTGAGATAGTAAACTACAAACTTTAATCGATTACTTTATCGTAAACATAAACCGACCATCGTTTTCATAAAGGAATTGTTTGATATCAATCGATGATAAGTTTTACCCTTGATAGCCGATGAGTTGTAGAATTAATCCTTTTACATTTTTTGATTTATCAAATTAATTTTATGATTAGTATTTTATTTTTTATGTAGATGCTTAATGCTTAGGTATGGGTACAAAATAACTAAGCACTGTAGTTAAGAAAACCATAACAATTAAACACTAATGGTGAAAGCTCGTTGCACAAATATGTTGCTGAAGATAGAAAATTTCCCATAAATCATAAAAATTAAATTGCTAATCGCTAGCCATCACCATGATAGTGTGAGCGATACCTAATTTTGTGGCGAGTAAATGACTATTTAGAATTGTATAAACGAGCTACCAATGAAGCTTATTTAGCTAATAACCTAAAGCGCTATTTAACAATCGAAGTAGGTCAAACCACCAATTACAGTATTAAATATAATCCGTCCGAAACTATTCGAAAATGAAACATTTACAGTAATTGCAGAATAGATTAGTGCTGTTAATAACAAAACCGAGTTCTATTGGAGCTCCAGTTTGATTGGTCTGTGCAAACTAAATAGTCATTGTGAATTGCGTTTTCGCGAAAATTGGGTAGGTATAGTTAGAAGGCTAATTTAATGCATTCCAGCAAATAGCTGTTCAAAGTCATAATTCACGTGTCATAGCACTGGTCAATTATTGTCATAACGCAATTGTCAAACGATTGTACAAATAGTTAGGTTCACTAATTATTGTGGGGAATTCAACCATTTTATGGCAATTTGACAGTCAAATTGCAGTTTGTTAAACTACCTTCTTCCTGTGGCTTCAGCTGCATGAATGTCTGTCTTTTTAGAATATTTTATAACAAAGCACCTACTTTAAAATAATAAGATTTGTTTTCAACTTCACTTAAAATCACTGTCAACTGCCACTGAATTATAGCGACATTTTTCATCATAAACTAAGTAAATATAGTAAAATGCTAATGAAAACTCTGACGTGTGTATTTAGGAATACAAAGAATATTTCTAGACACTAAGCATTGTCACCTTATTTTCTATGGCACAAACGTCCCTACAAATGTAGGGATACCTGTTTATGCAGTCATAAATAAATAAGATAATAGTATGTCTATTAGTGACAAGTGCCGTTTTCGTAATAAAACCCGGAGTAATACCGAAGTACGAGTACTTATTCTGTGGTAATACACACGTCGCATTGTCCGCAGCAAACACCTCTCAGTCTCCAAACAAATACATAATTGGGTATTGTTCGGACTAAATTTACACTCGGAGAAACCAGTCGAGAATGTATTAAAAAGTTCCTTTAAAGACACTACATTCAGTATTCTGGTTGGTGATTAGAAAGTGCATTTTTGTAAGAATGAGACAAATCCAATGAGATTTTTTTTTCACTTTTTGTGTGTCTAATGCCCTTTTTAACTATCTATCCCAATTATGGTAACAAATTGTATGAATTTTGTTTTCATAGGAGTCACTTAAAAATTAGGGATTAATGGTGAAAACGGGCATAATGCTCTTATTTAAAGTCAAAGTTTGTGCTGTCTTCTGTGCAAGGTTTAATTATTGCTCATTGGATTTGTCTCATTTTTGGGTACTGTATCATGAGTCTTAGTTTAAAAGGATGCCAACTATTTAAATTTCACCCTAAGATAGTTTTTATGTTCAAGTCTAATTACTGTATTTATTGCATCTTCAAAGAAATCACCCGGATCCCATAAATAATGATTGCACAAGTCATATTGCGGGGCTCTCAAGTATGAATTTAGCGTTATCGTAAATCGACGGATTGTATGCAATAATTAAAGTTAAAGGCTTGCTATGCCGTGATTAACTGTACTGGCTGGCCCGCCGGTTCGCCCACGCCGGCGCCGCGATCCGGCGCTATCCACATCGTTGTAAAATACTGCGAATCGTTATTTTTTAAGGGCCCATGACAGCCAGTCCTCATTACCACTGGAAAGAGTAAATACTTTTTTTGTGATCGGAGTCCAGCAGGCCTACTACGAAAAACGAAATCCGTCGATACGACAATCGAATCCGAAATTGCTGACTATGAAACGTTTCGGATCCGAAATCGGAAACGAAGTCCCAGGCCATCAAGGTAAACTGCATCAATGTAGTTATAAATAGGTCTTAAATTACGTAGTCTTTATAAAAAAAAACTTATTGATTCAAACTTATTAACTCAAGTAGGGTTTGCCAAAAGAAGTTTTCAGCACTCTCTCTTCTTGTCATAATTCCTTATTTGGTTGGACTTGAACATTTCATAATTATGGTCATTACTGACTGTCGGCTTCATCTTATGTTTTAATAATAACAAGACTTGGATATTCTTGTTGTTATGACTGTTACTTTCTCTTTTATTTTTTACTAGCTGACCCGGCGAACTTCGTACCGCCTTAGCGTAGAGATTTTCTCAATATTTTTTTCCGTAAGAACCATCCTTGGACTTCCACAAACATTTAAAAAAAAGAATTATCGAAATCGGTTCAGCCGTTCACACGTGATGCCGTGACAACGCGAAACGGGTTTCATTTTTATATATATAGATTAAGAATCGTAAATGGCGGAATTGCACAGTCGCCAAGTCTTAATCTATTTATTTTTAATTTATCATACATAATCTAATAAATATTACAGTCGCATAACACTTGTCCACTTTTTCCAACCAGATACTAAGTAATTAAATCAACTGATGCGATTCCACTCACCACCCCACAGATAAAACGGGCTGTCACTAACAGAGGCTGATAAAGTCCGAACTTGAAACGTCTCTACATTAAACGAAGAAGTCTACATTAGAAAATACGGCTACAATACACAAATTAACAACAGTATATTTAGCATAGCTGTGAGTTTCAGAATAGGGAATTCAGGGGAAATTATACACACTCAGAGGGAGACCAGTGATAATGTATATTAACAGGACAACATAAACTAATCTAAAACAAAATTGTTAAATAATAGGTAATCAAAAAGGTTTCAATTTGGTACAAACGGTTTCTTAGCATTTATTATTAATACACACACATAGGTACGCATTGAACTGTTGCACTCGGTGAAAAAAGTTACCTTTTTTTTGTTAATGGCCGCGATCGTCATTTTGTTCTTTATTTCTTAACGTCTTATTTTTTTAGGTGTACATATTTTCAAAATTGTTACATCAAATGATAAATCGGCCAATGCGATTATAGTTCCTCGCTCGCAGATAATACGGACTGCCACTTCCAGAGCGGAGATAAGGTCCGCTCTTGAAACATGCGGTTGACAGTCAAAGTTCGTGTGATTCCCGAATACTGTATAAAGTTGTGTCGCAGTTATTAAGGCAATCCGGCCGACCCTGGAGTGAGCAGTTAGGATATTCTATGGAAGATATGGGAAGATATTTTGTGTTCAAAGTTAATGGGCAAATGGGCATAATATTGTGCTTTCTCTTTTGAACTTATAGTAATATCACTAATATAATTTGAAATATTATGTGATTACGTATACTTACCTACGACTTGTGAGCTAGACCAATAATCACGGTCAAATTGAGCAATTTCAGAGGTAAGCATGCATTTGTGTTTAAGGATGGCACCTATTTGAATGATGATTGAAGATGATGATTTTTGTTGAAAGACTACAACTAAATAAGACGCTACATTATTTAGCTTAATGCGCTAACGCTATCCTCTGTACAACTAGTTTATCTTTAAAAGCCTAAATCTACTGGTGAATAAGAGAGCTTTTTCTAGCAAATTTTTAAGAATTCATCAACATAATAAAATTAAATCTAGAGATGAAGTCTTTAATTCAAACTTGTACTCTGAATAAAAGTTTTCCTATGAAACATTCCTTACAAAAGAATAGCTTTTTGTATCAAGTTTATCTTTATATACATCTTCTCTATCTTTACAACCTAAACAACTACTTTATTTGACTTGCTCAAATAAAATCAAATCAAACTTTCTATTAACAACCATCGTGACTTACTTGTTAATAACAAAATGAGTTCGAATAAACTCATACAACCGAATCAACTTACAATTAAATGAATTTTATTGAGTCGGCGAATTCAATATACCGGGTTGTGTAATTAATTCGAATAAAAATTAAAGTGGTTATTGAGCGCCGCTACGATAGCGTTGGTTGTACGTTCAGGCATTAATATAGGGTGTAGGATCGGCAAACCTTTTGATTTGGATTAGATACTTAGTATTTTCATCATCATCATCATCAGGTCCTTTAGTCTCCACTGCAGGAGGATGAAAGTCTCTAATTTACCAGAGGCAAATGGAGAATTCGGCCTACACTACCATTTTTGCGGCCAGACGGGCTGGGGGAGAGGAGTATGTTAGGCACTTAATTAAAATTATTAAAGTGAGAGTTTTCCAGGAAATATCAGTGAAGCACATTCTCTAGGATGGTTCTCTGGTCTCTAGGATGGTACCTAATCAAGTGTAAACTTAATTTCGATAAAATGGACGTCTCAGCTCGATGGACTAATGATGCATTCAAAAATACTTATGGCTGAAAGTAAATCCGAACCGTACTACAAAATTTTCATAAACGGAAAACGAATTAACAACAACATTCACATTCGTTCACCACCTAATTTAAATAATTGAATAAACGTTTTGTCGAATTGTCCTTTACACCCCGTATATCCGATTGCATGGACTCATGGTTGAATAATTAGGAACCATCGCTTTGATTGTACACCGCGGTAGGTAAAACGCTAGGTGATTGGTACAGTTACTGTGGCTTAACAAATGATAGCAATTTATCTGATGGCTTGTCTACATTGTCAGCCATATTGAAAGCCATTATTTGGCTATGAAAGGCGAGTTCTAATGAAATAATGATGATTTTTGTTGACCCCGTTTCTAATGCTACTGATATGTGATTGAGATCTAAATAAAGATTAAACTACCTTAGCTACTGAAAAGTTCGAACATTAATCATTATTATCTTGAAGTAAAGAGTAATAGACGCATATTTACATACTTTGCTAGATAAATGGGCGTTTGACGTCATTTACGAAGAATTCCAAAGACCTACTTCAATAACATAACTCATCATGGGTTCGATTCCCAGATAATAAATTAAAACTAATTATGTAATTAGCAAGACAAGCTTGCAAGGCTTGAAGCAACTTCAATGTGATTTTATACTTCGGAGGACTAGTTTAGGCTTCCTATATAAATAAAAGCCATTTCAGATGCCTATAAGTACTTTTAGTGCCACACTAAGTTAGATACCTCAGTTGTTGTGGAGAAGGTACTTTATGAGGTAGTTGCGACAATTTTCGATGCACACAACTTGAAAATAAAAGTTAAAAATTACACATTTATTCACATTTATTTACAAATTTTGAACGTAAATCTATCGTATAACTCACCCGATTCCTGCACAATACGGTTACATAACATTATGAGTTTTGTATCCCGTATATTCACATAGTGCAATGAACAAACAACTCAATCGACAAGACACAGGGCTTCACCGTTTCTATTCATGCAATCCGGATGAGAGCCGTTATAAATTGCAAAAAGGCGACCCCATCTTTTGAGAAAGCGATTTCTTGAAACGCTGTACAATACAATACGCTCTCAGGGCATTGTGTAGGGATCAGTACGATCTTTTATACGATTTATACACTACTCTATTTATGAAAATATAGTTCGGGAGAGCATGTCGGAAAAAGAAAAAAGAAATAGATGTTTCGCCCAGCCTAGCCCTGAAAATCGACTTACTATTAGTAGGTAATCATATTTTGCTGTAAAATTCGATTTTTAGCAGCTTTGCAATCAAAAAGTCGTGATTTATGCAAACTAGTGACGTCATATTTAAAATCTAGAGGAGTTGCGTTTGACAAATTGAAAAAAGTATGTCAAATGTTAATTGACTAGTGGTATCAATATACTATTATTGAGATTTGAACGTCGCTTCTTAATACGGTGCTAATATAATGGTTCTTATTTATTTACAGATAAAACCTTCATCTTCACATGAGAATTATTCAGAGACCACACATTTTCCCAAATTGAAATAAAACACGATCGTTCGCAAATCATGAAACACAATACTTTGGCGTGAAAAAATGAAATAACCCTTGAATTAGATTGAATGCGACTCTTATCTCGGATATACGGTCTCCCTTGATTGCATTGTGGGGTAGTAATGACTTAATACAAAGCTTTCACGGAAATTGTACGCCATTACTGTGGAACATGTCTTGTTCTAATGACCATTAAGGCGACGTAAAGTGGAATTTTAATTTAGATTTCTACACGACGCTGTTTTCGGTTGAATTTCGATGATGATTTAGAATAACATTTTTAGGTTTCGTAGAAGCGGATATTTTGGGTTCTGCGTAGGTGTACTTATTTCTAGTATAATTGGATACTTATGAAGCTTAGAATACATTATAAAATTGAACCATAATATTAAGATAATTTTTAATGATTCGTTTTTAATTTCACTTTTTAACAAAGATAAGTATTGTTTTTATTTTCAAAATGTATTAGGCTAAAACGATCCCCGTTGCGTTGATCCCTGGACTATTGTGGATCTTACTATTAGTTTTCAGCATCTGTTGAAATTGTTATACCTAGATGCGATTTAGGAACAAAATTGTCATATTACTATATGATGCATAATAAAATAAGACTTAGTCTTTGACTACATAAACAATAGAGTCTACGCAAGTAGGTATACAAGTCAATTTATTCATTCCATATTTAGCAACGACCACCCACATCTGCACCAGTATGGATTCATTGTATACTAAATTACCTACACATGTAAAATTTAGTATGCATACCTACATTATAGTCATCTCTACTTCCCTATTATGTTTAATATTTTAATATTATAAATGCGAAAGTAATTCAGTCTGTTACGCTGTCACGCCTAAGTAACTGAATCAATTTTGAAGAAAAGAATTTGGTTTAAGATAGTTTGAGTGTTTGAAACAGGAACTCGAGCCATGAAGTTTTTCTATGACAGACAAAATTGTATGCGGGAAAAGCCGCGGGTCAAAGCTAGTCTGCAATAAAGGGATAGGTACCTAATAAATGTGAGTTACCGTGGATAATTTCTTGTTATAAAAACATTGTAATAATCCAAGGGAACTTACAATGTCCATTTCGGAACCAATGTAAATTACACGCAGAACCGCGGGCCATAGCTAGGCAAGTCATAATTGCCCTCACAATACGATTACACACCCGCACTATTGTCACAGGGCCAAATGGTTTTGTTTCATTAACTTTTGAGTTACTTTGTTTGGTACTATGTATAATTGATCAAACCACAATTAAATACACGTCCTGTTTTCATAATGATGTAAATTAAGTAAACATAGCACAGAGAGCCGCAGTATCTTACTGGATTTAGGCTGAGTTACACCATCTTACTTTAACTTTGTAAAACGTCAAAAATCTGTCAAACTCCATACAAATAGCACCGGTTATTGTTATTATTACGGTTAAAGTTAGGTGGTGCAACCCAACCTAAGTGATTAAAGCGCCTGTCGTAGCTGGTTCAATTCTTGCTGTGTGCTTCTAATCTACTGTGATTTTTACGAATATTTATACTCGGATGGGAGTCTGATGCCCGTTTTCACCATCAATTCCTAATTTTTAAGTGACCCTATGGTAACACTTAATATGAATTTTGTTTTCATAGGGGCCACTTAAAAGTTAGGAATTGATGGTGAAAATGGGCATTAGACTCTTTTTCTCACACGATGAGAGTAATTGACGATTTTAAAGTACCGTAATTGAAAACTTAATTTAGATTTAAAAAGTTTGTTTATTTTCATTTAGTAATTAATAATTCAGCTGCATAAGCAACAGTGACGTAAAAAAAATATAGTACCTGCTTGTGCATTATTCTGTATTACAACATCGTTTGATCGGTCAATAAAGGGAAGTCTTGTTTGACTGTATTAAAATTTTCAAAACAGCTGCTGGAAAAAAAAATTGTACTATAAAAATATCGGTCAAAGTATGCGAGAAAGGCTGGTAGACATTATACCGTACAGTCACCAGCACATAACACATACAGTCATACATATGTTTTGGTGCAATATAGTTCTTACCACGACTACAGAAGAAGCCACAGTGTATAACTCCATGTGCCGTCCTAGTACCCCTTTTTGTCGGTCTGCTGCCCTTGGCTCGGCCACGCGTATAATTTTATATCAAAATATCAACCCAACTCGCCTGGAAGATGGAGATGGATTAAATGTGTTGTGCGCAACTTACTTCAGCTTTCATTTCGATTACTTTTTGCGGGAAAATGCCACATTTTCTGCGGTATTCATGTTACGTTTCTCATAAAAACACTCGTATAGAATGTTGATGGGCAACGATTTTTATTTGACGAAGCCCAAGTAATTTAAGTAAATATATTTTTAAAAACTACAACAATATTAAACTGAGCAATATTTTATACACCAGCCAGTTTCGAACCTACGACCATAGTTCCAGGCCAAACCAGCGACCGAAAATACATAACTAAGATCAATAATGTTCATAACGATCCTTTAAATATCAATCAAGTAATTAAAACGATCAAATTTCAATATTAATATGAGCCTAATCTATACTACCTCTAACTTAATTAAGACAGTCAGTTTACCTTATCCAAGTATTGCACCGTCAAAATGTTCGAAGTTTCGAGAAGTTATCTCTAAAGTTCCGCAATCTACCTCGTAGGTCGGGCCAATCTCTCTGCAAATGGCTCTCTAAGTAGCCCAAAGCAGTCTCGGTCCCACTACAACTCGCCCAACGTTGTTATGAAAATCCCTTCTGCATAATGAGAATAACGGGTTGTACTGTTGGTCACAGTCGACTGGCCTGGCCACTCTACCGCCTCAGCTGAAAGCAATTCTCTTTTTATGCGGCCTGATGCTGCAGCTTTCATTTCAATTGTGCGGTGCCAACACTCGGAATGAAACATTACAAGCAAATGCGGCCCAAACAGAAACTTTAAAATGCAATCTTTGCGGGAACGAAAGATTAATGGCGGAAACGTTTAAACGCTCGTCGGTGACAGTGCCAAAAATCCTCGTGCGCGCGTGTGAGCCCCAACAAAAACGTCTCTGCGGAGAATTCCCTTCATTAACGCGGTCGAAATTAGCGGGCGTTAGTCGGAGGCGCACTCGTGGGGTAGCCGCATGCAAGTCATTATGCGGACGATCATTGAATTAATTACGCCGATGTTACCGAGCGGAAGGCGTCCGCCCGCGCCCCGTCACCGCCGACGAGTGCCCTCTTTACCTCTAATCGCATTTCAGATGCATCTTCCCCCAGCCACTCTATTAAAACATCACAAAACTTTCAGATACCCGAAACCTTAACGTAAAAGCTTTCGGACTTCCAAACTAGAACATGCGGCGTCTAATCTAAATGCGACTGCTGAGTCGGGGCGACACGCGATTTTAAAACAAAAACGTGTCTGGCGCAAGAAGAAGGCGGTGAAATTGCGAATTGATTGTCGTGATCCAAGAGTTTGCATGTCTGAGTGCAGATAAGGGGGTTGTAACGTTCCCGTTGAACACGAGTTGGTCGGGGCCATGGACATTGGCCTGGGCTAGTTCGGCAGGGAAGGCGGGCTCGGCGAATCGAATTAGGTCGGGTGCGCGATGGTATCTTGCTCGTTGCACCGACGCCGTCCGCCCTCCGATAACTGAATGTCTGAGCACCAGATACGCGCGTTCATTTGATTACTGCCCGTGGCTGATGACGTCTCGGTTAATGCGGAGTGGAAATGTTTTTCCGTGTCCGTGCCTTATCTTCGCCCGCGGTGGTTGTTTAAGTAAATTGGTACTGGCCGCCGAGTCTAGCTTATTTTCTTTTAAAGCTAATACAACCGTGAAGCTTCTAAAATAAAATAACTTGTCAAAGCACGTTTAAGAGGTAGGAGTCGTGGTTCGATAGCCGGAGACTTAAGTGTACCTCTATGGATTTTCTGCAGTTAAAACTAGATTGGTAGCTGCAAAGTGGTTTTTGATGTTGAGCTCCTTCGTGACTCGGGGAATATTTTAGAAGGTATCGAGGTGCATAGTCTGAACCTACTCCGCTGGAACTTTATAATTTTGTATCAACGTCCCATTTTAGATTACGTGAGCGGATAGTGGATTTTTTTATAAAGAAAATTGAAAAGGAAAATGTGTTTTTCATTTCAGTTTCCGAATAAAAGTATTTAGGTTGTTTGGAATGAAATCGTTTATATAGTTTCGGTAGTGGTTTTTGTGTATAGGAAATTTCTCGGAATGATGTCCTTTTATTCAGAAATACTGCGGTAAATGTTAGGAATAACAAACAAAAGATTCATTATTCGTATTTGTTATTCTTCGATTGGTTGGCAGATCCACCATAATATTATGTTATGAAATCGTGAAGTAATTTCCAGGAAACGATACTGATTGAGCTCTACTAGTGCTCATTGAAATCAATATTATCATCTATATATATAAAAGAAAGTCGTGTTAGTTACTTCGCTTATAACTCAAGAACGGCTGAACCGATTTAGCTGAAAATTGTCAGGGAGGTAGTTTATAGCCAGGAGAAGGACATAGGATACTTTTTATCCCGTTCGAAATAAAAAAAAGTCTGCTTATTTATTGCCATTAGGGCGGAACAAAGTTCGCCGGGTTAGCTAGTTTAATATGCTTCGCAGCGTGCGTTCTGTTTATTTTATGCAATAACGTTCTTGAATTTCTTATAAATCAACATTAGATTAAAATTATATTCCTTTGTCGAATAGGTATATTCTTACCTACTAAGTTTGCAGTTTTGAAATTTATTATTTTTAATCATTAATAGTTACTTGCAGTTTTTTAAAGGACTCATTTATTAGCCTTAATTCTAGAGCAGTCGGGTAAAAACTAACTATAATTAAATGTTTAATGATCCAATCAGCAATCAGATAACCTACTTCATTTTATAGCACCCCTAAATATAGGTAATCATTTGCTTGGTAGTAATTAATTAAAAATTAACATAGATAATGGCCCCCTATTACTAGCCTTAGGTTACGATTATGTTAACTTGTTTACTTAAACACACGTTAGACCATCTAGTAATTTTACGATCTTGGCCGGGTGTGGTGGGATAATTGCTCTTTTAAGCTCTAATTAACGCGTCTAGTGATATAGCGGTTATTTATATGTAAACAGGAAGCATTAAACATTATATTAAATGATTATAAACAGGGAGTATGTAGCGAGTGTTACATTTCATATTATAATATGAAGAGATCGCTGAGATGTACGGTTAAAATTTTGATTTTTCTTGTTAATTGTGTACTTAAATTTCAGCGACAGAACGTCCACTGCTGAACATAGGCCTCCTTTCTTCCTCCCTTGATTTCCACATGCCCGGTTGCTAGCGGCCTGCATCCAGCGCCTTTCTGCTACCTTAATGAGGTCGTCGGTCCACGTGATTATAATTTGTCCCAAATCATCAGGTTAAAGAAAAAGATAAAGGTATTATATTGTGTAATCATCACGATGTCAATTTATTGACCTACTGAAAGTTAGAATTACGAGTATTTTAATTATACTTTGTGTTTTAATGTTATCTTTTTTATGCCACAGCCTAAGTACAACAAACTCATCAGTAATTACTTCACAGTTTTCATAACCACTCGGCCTCCGTGACTGAACAAATTAGTAGACCTCATTAACCCATATAAGCTAGTACTTAGATCACTGTGGCATTAACAATTAAATGAATCACCCTCCGGGGTAGGTAAACAGGAAGCATTAAACATTATATTAAATGATTATAAACAGGGAGTATGTAGTGAGTGTTCCATATCATTTAATATGAAGAGATCGCTGATAATGTACGGTTAAAATGTTGATTTTTCTTGTTAATTGTGTACTTAAATGGAAAGCAATGGTGAGTGAAATGTGGGCGATAATACCTAATATACTTTATCATCATCATCATTTTAACCATAGGACGTCCACTGCTGAACATAGGCCTCCCCTACTGATTGCTACATCGCCCAATTGGTAGCGGTCTGCATCCAGCGCCTTTCTGCTCTTTTATGAAGTCATCTGTCCATCTGAATATTTAGTACCAAATCATCAGGTTAAAGAAAAAGATAAAGGTAGTACATATATTGTGTAATAATCACGATGTCAATTTATTGACCTACTGAAAGTTAGAATTACGAGTATTTTAATTAAACTTTGTGTTTTATTGTTATCTTTTTTATGCCGCAGCTTAAGTACAACAAACTCCTCAGTAATTACTTCACAGTTTTCATAACCACTCGGCCTCCGTGACTGAACAAATTAGTAGACCTCATTAACCCATATAAGCTAGTACTTAGATCACTGTGGCATTAACAATTAAATGAATCACCCTCCGGGGTAGGGAGGGCTGAAGCCGTGAAGGGTTGAGACAGTATTTTATGTCGCGTCGTGCGACCGTAGGGTGGGAATATCAGCTAGTCAATTTTAAATAAATGTCTTCCGATTGAGAATAATTTATACAGAAATAAAATTGTGACTTAATAAGCTTAAGCATCATACATCTTAATTTAAACTGCCCTTAAGAGCTCTAATAGCTCTATTTGCTGGAGATTTGGCCTCTTTAGGTTGTTATGGTCTGTATTAAGAAACAAATCTACACACATACATGTAGAACCACATAATTCTAGATAGACACGAACTTTAAACTTTAAGAGAATGCAGATAAAGTAATACCTACATAATATAACACAAGTAAACAATTTAATCGTTATAACACAACTATAGCATTCGTCGACAAAAGTTTAATTAACTCGATGTTAATTTGTTATGGCTGCTCTATTCGGGCTATGTCTTTACACCGGTGCGGACTTTGAGCGACTATTAAGTGGACGCTCTACGGAAACATGCAAATTAATGTTTTGTACTAACATTTACGTTTTATGCGATTCCCTTCGCTTGAAAATATTTCTTTTCTGGACCTTTTTGCGTGGTTGTTTTGTTTTTTACTTAAAACGTGTTAATAAATTATGTAATACAGCTTTAATAAAACCAAAATCCTGATAAGAAATAACTAGAGCGAGCGATTGATTTTCAGTTTTAAAATTGAAAAAATGCGAATATATATCTTATAAATATCAAAGCTGCGAATAGTCGACACTTTAAAAACACATATATATATTTTTATTTGATTTCCAGGATTTGTATCCAAAGAGAAAAGCTGGTGGGCCATGTATTTTAATGTATATTGCTCGTAAAGCGCTTTGGATGCTAGTGAAATATCAATTCGCTAAAAAAATGTTTGCAAACATCGAAGTACCAAATAGCTGCTACAAAAACGTCAGTGTTCTCTAGCATATACTCGTAGATTGTAGAGTTCGACGAATAGTGAAAAATGTATCGAATTCGTTAACAGCTTTGACTCGTTAACAGCATTAATAGAAGTGTTTTCTATGGTGTGAGCTTTTGGGCTCTATGTAATAATGCTTGGTTCAGATTTTATGTTTAGCGCGCTCTTCTCGCGGTTTCGTCCGCCTGAAATTTGGTTCGCCTCACGCGATCAAAATAATTAGTATCTATATATATAAAAGAAAGTCGTGTTAGTTACTTCGCTTATAACTCAAGAACGGCTGAACCGATTTAGCTGAAAATTGTCAGGGAGGTAGTTTAGAGCCAGGAGAAGGACATAGGATACTTTTTATCCCGTTCGAAATTAAAAAAAAAGTCTGCTTATTTATTGCCATTAAGGCGGAACAAAGTTCGCCGGGTCAGCTAGTTTTGAATAAAACTAGGACTTCTACAATGTCATACTTAAGCTCTTGGTTTCTTCAGACGAAGCATAATTATCCTTGTATTAAAACAGAGTGCCTATTGTTAAAAATTTAAATAATATTGAATATGTAAGCTTCCTTTTGTGTTTCGGTAACCAATACCAGTAGAACATTAATGGAAAGAGTAGAGCAAAAAAGTTGTGTATGTGAATCCAACCTAAAAACTCGATTTTCAAAGGAAAAACATTGATTAAACAAATTTTAATGCGCATATTGCATGAGCTTTTTCAGACTTTGAAAGAAATATCCTATTCCCAAGCAAATTGTTATTTACCAAATAAATTGCGGTCATTCTCATAAACTCAATTTCATTAAAGCACCCACAATCTCCACTATAACGTGAAATTACTTCTATTTTGCATACATCAATGCATTTTATTTGCTTTAAACACACGTTACGTTGTATACCACACTTGCGGCACATTTTCCCCTATTACTGCCATAAATTACTTGAACATAGGAAATAATATTATTTAGAAGGGGAGGCAGGGTGGCCATTTGCATGAGAACGAGTAGGTAAATGCAAGTATTGTTCCTTAAATACAGCGAAATGTTGGAAAAAAGTTCATTAATGCAACATTCAAGTGTGTCGTCAGGCGGTGGTGATGTGGACAGGCTGGTTCGGTTGTACGGACGACGGCACTTCAAGTTTATACTGTGGTACTTTATATGGTTATAATAGGTACTCTTTTGCTACAAAAAAGTAGTATGATATGCTGCTGACTGTACATAGGGCTGTCACCGTTATGTATTTTTCTTGATTTCTTTGATATAATTTTAAACTTTGTAGCTATTACAAATTAACTCTCGACTTACTTTGACTTATCTTGGTGGTGGTGGTGTATAGTTTGATAAATAATAATAGCTCGGTACCAAGCTACCTCAATCTTATTTGCAATCGGATTTTAAAACCTTATGACCCGTTTTATAAAACACCTTTTAAGTTAATTGTATTTGGATGGTAACACAAACGTGAAAAGCAAGGGATAGTGTAGGGAGGTAAGAACATCACCTACTTGTAAATTACGAAAAATGAAGTCATTTGAAATNTTCGAAACACCACCTTATACCAGAGTGTTGGATTGACTAAAAACACGCTAGTTGCACCAATAAATTGTAGACTGAAGGAAGTTTATTATTTTTCCTCTCGCCACCATAAACAAACCTTAAGTAGGTTGTAGCGCTTCGGCTTGGTGCCAGCCCTAGCCTATCTAATGTGTCGCAAGCTTGTTCTTCCGCCGAGGCCGTAAAGTGCACATGTTACGAGTACCACCACACGTACACAAACCGACACTCTTATGCATCGGCAATAAGAACCATATCGCCCATCCGCCCAGGAAGGGTTGACGCATAACGTTTATTTTGAATTTGTCATCTAAATATTATGTTGTGCCAGTACCGACGTTTTGTTTTATAGAGATACGCGATTATGTTAATGTCACGTAAAAAGTTACTTGCATAAACGTGTTTGCTGCGTTGTGGTAGTAACCATATCAATGTAAATAACTATAGCCCGAGCAAATTGCCTCTATAATTCGAATACAGAACGTCGGTCGCTCAAAACTCAATTTAATATCAAGTATAGATTGAGGCATTTGATTGGTTAAATTTAAATATTCAGGCAATCACTGGACCAAATCTTTGAACGGGGTTGAATCGAATTTTAAGAGGTTTATGTAAAAACACTCAAGTGATGAATTTTCACCATATAGGAGTAAGTGTTATGGGAAATGGTTATGTTGGTCAATTAAAAGGTATTATAAAAGATTTAACTATTTGTTCTTAGTACTTATTCTCTTTGGAATATCAGGTTCCACTTGCTACAATTAGTCATGTGAAGTCGAAGTTTCTCGGAATTCCGTAGAGGCGGCGAACAATGTGTGGTTCAAAGGTGTGTTAACTCTCTATTATAAGTTCAGCGTTAGAAAATATTCTACTTTATATGGTAAGGCAATAAATATTCGTAGCTGTTATCATTTGATGTATTTTATAAAAAATCTAACAATATCGACAATATACAGTGTCTAAGAAAGTTTTAATATTCATCACCCAAAATACCTACTATAAAAGTCGAACTAAGTCGCAGGGCAAGGGAACTGAAAATTTCTTATATTTTCTTAAATCTGAAATTCAAATTTTAATCTTTAGTAGCAATGCTGTAAATTATGCAAGCCTACTCATGTTTAATTTAGCAAGGAGTTAAGAAAAAGGTTTCACTTCGTCCCCTAAATGGCATTGGAAATCTACGGGTCGGGCGATTGCGTCCATACTTTTTCTTTTCCCAATTAAGAGGCGTCACATGCCGGGCGGCAGACCGGTTGCTGATTGAGCTGTAGCTTTTATTATAACAATAAGGCTGTGTTCACACGTACGGTAGCTAGGTGCGAGACCCTAATCATGACGAAATGGTGTGCTTTTGTTTATGGGGCATCAAATGGGCTACTTTGCGATATAAGAACCAATAAGACGTCATAAATAAATAAACAATTGTAGTCGTAGGTAATATACTTACATTGATACCTCTCACTCTAGCATATAGGTATGCAACTAAAACGCAGATTTCATAAAAATTACGAAAAGCAGCTTAAAAATTGTGTATCCAAGAACGATTTCTTAGACTACAACTCGTGTTATTATTTAACCTGCAATTGGCTTAAACCTAAACTACGTTTTACGTTTACTTACAAGTAATGAGCATTGAATCACTCTTATTACCAACTTTAAGACATTTAAGAACAATTTAACATGCAACATTCGTCATTAAATACATTAAGCAGGTACATAATATAGCATGCATCTGAACCCGCCCTTATCGTTTAACAGCGATAGTTTTCAATTATTTCGCGCGTGGGCCCCAAAAAGTAAAAGAGCATGCCACAGGGAACACCATTAAAAAGATATCGAATGCTACAATTAAAATGAATAATGAGAACAATATAAATCTTGCCCATAAAACTGCGCGTGGGCTGTTCTAAATTGTTTATTTCTCAGTCCTCTTATGTATTGGAGTGATCAATCATTCTCTTTGTTATACATAAATTTACTTTGTTATGTGTTTAATGGTAGGAGATGGTGAATACTGATTTAGTTGAGCAGTAAAAATGGGTTGTCGCTAAAAGTGCTAGATTGGCGAACGTACGTTATGGTATTTGGAATGATATGTGCACCAGATTTGAGTGAGCTAGAAATATATCAGTCAGTGTTTGTAGTACATGCTGAATTTTAGTTCTACAATCCAACAGATTCCGTTACTACTCTACTACAAGCTTACAATTTTAAAAGGTTTTGAAATCAGTTCGATATCAAACTATGGCAATTTAAGGAAATTATCCAATCACGAAGAATTCCAATGGAAATAATGGGAATTTAATCTTTGTATTTCGCTTTGTGCGACAGCTTTCCAAACATTCCGTGTCGCAGAACAATCTAGTTCTAATTGGAGGTAGCCGAAAATGGTAACCGTCATAAAATGAACCATAATCTTTACAACCAAATGATTCCAAACATAACCTTCAGCTGTCCTTTCAATAAAATACAAAGTAATAAAAATAAACTAAATTAGGCGTGTAAATANCTGTAACGAAACACTTTTAGGTATAAAATTTCCTAAAAGAAACAAGATAGGATCTGTCTAGAAGTGCAACTAAAACAGATATTTGTCATTCAATCACTCTATTAGGGAAAAATAAATACACTGTTCGGAAATATCACTTCACATTTAACATTTTAACCCACCTCCGTATGAAGTTTCATATTTTTTATCCACATTACAGTGATGGGCTTTCTGATTTCAGTTTTTCTTGCTACAGTGTTTGCTCTTTTTCGACTCTCTCAAACGAGCTTGATTTTTGATTATGCTGTGCATTTTTGCTGCACTTGCAACGTACAGGTCAGATAGCTAGCTACCTTGTTCACTGTATTACGTACTCGTATCATTGAGAAATTGTGTCCTTTGCACTATTTTTGTCACAAAGCAAGTTCATATTAGAGCTCTAGCGACATTGGACACGCTACAATAGTGAAATAGAGCTAGCGTGCGGTAAGGCCAAGGAAATCGCGCAATATGGCAGGCAATAATTAGATGATGAATAAAGACGTCCGTGCGTGCATTTGAGGTCCTACGTGGGCTTGTTTACACTTTATTGTTTTGCGATTGAGGTGAAGGTTGTACAGACGAATTAGGTTTGTAAACTCCGCACTGAAGGCGCTGATACACATGTTCGTAACTGAACTTTTGGTCACTGCTTTCACAAAATGTCACTACTTGCTACTAGTATGGCAAGTAACTGAAAATTCATTACTGCAAAACCAGTTATTTGATTTTTTAAAATTTATTGGTTTTATAATTGAGATTACTTTCTATGTACGCAATAAAATCTGGGGATATCAAAGTAACCCCATTCTTCTTTTAGCTTTGATCACATACTTTTTATTTTTTTTCTCAAAATTGAGCTATATTTTTTCATTTTTTATTACACGAATCGAGAGTGCTACAAAAACCGATTATTAAATATCTTTCGACAAATAACAATCTACGGTACTGCAAATAATTGTTACATCATGCGAAAAATCCTTTTAGCTATGGCTTTTTTCAGACTCGGGTACCGTCTGAAAAAAATTCAAGTCTTATGCTACCACAGTGCATAATCACGATGCTACAGAAAACTTTCATGTACTAATTCTTAGAGGTTCATCAATTATTGACTTTTAGTAAGTAACCAGTCACTATCATGATTTCGGTTAATCTGGTACCAGGCAATTATTATTCGGAGTCTATTATTAGAGGTGGTTTGTAATTAAGTCAACTCCACACAAAAGCTTTGTTCATGTTTGCTAAAGAATTGTATTAAAAGAAACATTAATCACACGTTTTATGAGTCTACATTTTACACCGTGTGGCAGTTTAAATTAATCATACTGACTTTGTTTATTTTGTATAGCTACTACAGTAAAGTTGGCTTCTGATTTGTAATCGAGACAATGGCTGGACCCTCCCTCCAACTTTGACTCTAACAAACGTCAAAAAACTGTTAAACTTCATACAAAATACACAGATTATCGTTATAGTTAAGTACCGTCAAAGTTAGGTGGTGCAACTCAGCCTAATTTTGTCAATTTTAATAAGTAATTTGTAACAAGTTTTATCGATCTCACAAGTTTATTAACTATTGACAGCGTCGCATAGACAGTATTGACAACTTTGAATAATGTTTCAAAGTCAATGAGATCAAAAGTCACACGAAACTATCGATTAACATTCTTCTAACTTCAAAAGTGTCAAATACAGGCGAAGTAGCCGACGATATTGACACCACTCAGTTAGCTGTTAATTTGCTAAAATAATCTCGAATCTTTGGACCTCAATACTCATATTATTTGGTTCATCATCATCATCATTTCAGCCACAGGACGTACACTGCTGAACAAAGGCCTCCCCCAATGACTTCCACATCGCACGGTTGGTAACTGACGGCCGATGGGGTAGCAAGGTTCTGGAGTGGAGGCCACGTACCGGAAAACGCAGCGTGTGACGTCCACCCACAAGGGACGACGGGACGAAGCGACGACCTGATAAAGGTAGCAGGAAGGCGCTGGATGCAGGCCGCTACCAACCGTGCGATTATTTGGTTAATATTGTCTAATATGGACGTCAGACTGAAATTTTCACTATGCAAGTTACATAACTGTGACCCAGATGAATGCCGGCTTTAAAGCGTCCCAATTGAAAAACAAATCCGAAGAAAAGCCAGCCGGCTCGCAGTGTCGATAAATAAAGGCAGTTTTTAATAAAACCGCGTGCAACTAGCGCGATCCGGCATATTGCATTCGCGGGTTATAAATTCGCTAATATGCCTGAACTAGTGCGATAAGGCCTAAAATCGCACAAGTTATTTCTGCTACTGGAATAATTCTTGGATTTTTGACAGCGCAATCGAAGTTTGCCGCTAGGCCCGTCGGAGCTTAATTAAGAGCGGTGCAAAACTGCTATTGCCAGTATCGGAGCGAGGAACTGTTGGTTACTTTATGCTATCACACGCTAAGTTCAATGTTTAATCCGTTTTAATATCGCGCTACTGCAACTGTTATAAGAACTCGACAATTCTCCTTTAAATTAAGTACATACATACTATAGTCATATAAAAATGTCGCGTTGAGATCAGTGTTTCTCTATTTTACAATAAGTACTCGTGATAGCCATTAGTTGGTAATGTCAGATTAAAAATCAACAGTCTGAAGAGTTGACGGGAATAAGCTTGATACTGGTGTAGTTAAATTTTAATTAGGTAAAAACTTTTGAGACTGCCAATTTAGATGAGTTGTCATCTAAACTTTTCCTTGCAGGATTTTTTTATTTAGGTATTTTCATCAACATTCCAGCAAAAATGAGAAAATAGGTTTTATTCCTAGGATAATACCCTAGTCATATAAAAAAAAATGGGCGCTCCATAAAAAGTACGTTCTTAATTCGAATATTGGAAGCAAAGTATTCTTAATATTCAAATTTTCATCAGTCGTCAATTGTTTTTGTAACATTATTGACGAAACAACATCTTCCAAATTTAAAAATAATGTTGTACAGAAAAAGTTACTTTCGAATTTATAGCATGCATTGGCATAAAAGTTCAAATTACTCTAGGTGCACAATCATTATTATTGTTATTCAATCTATTGTAACTCGTTCGCAGCAATGACGTCAGAAAGAGTTTAATCGCCGATGGAGTGAAGTTTTATCGCTCCGTGTTCGTACTGATTCTAACGAGCTCATTGGCAATTCAAATCGCTGGACCGCCACACCCTGCAATCAATAACATTACATGTACGTGCCTTCTGAAGCTCTGTAAGACTACCTAAGGAACTACGTGAGGAATATCAATAATAAATTAGCCAGAAAATACTAGGTACCTATTAGTCTAAAGTTGACATAATTATGAAGTCTTAAGCTAGCTCAATCTATATATTTTGTACTAGCATCGAATAAATACTTTTCTTTCTTTCTTTCTTTCTTTCTCAATCGCGAGTTAAGAATATGCTTTCGCGAAACTCTGGTCAAGGAGTTAAAGAATATTTTTTTACTTCTAACCACCTGAGTGTAACAAAATAAACTATCAAATGTAATAATGTCATGGTTGTATTACATGCACATTTTTATAAAAAGCATTCAAGTTATGTTTTTATTAAAATTCGAAAGTTTATTTATTAATTAGAAAGTAGTTAATTGTTTTGTTAATTAAAAAGCTCTTTCACTGTCTGTTTAATAAAATAATGAAAGGTGCGCTTTCATTTCGATATTGACTTCAACTTCCATAAGATAAGCATAACATTTGGCTTCAAAAATGATAAAGCAAACTTATTTTCCTGTCCATTTATGAATATGCAAGCAAATGGCACCTGTTTTTAATAATTTAATCCCAACCGCAAAAAGGCACGTCTACCACCATCACCAATAATAAACTCGGAATATAAAACTCTCGATTACTCGTTAAACTTCTCGTATCGGCACGTAATTACCTTTATCTTTACCGAATAATGAAGTGACGATTGTAGCAGCCACTCTCGTTCAAACTGCTCGAGTTACTCCACTCAATCGGTTTTAAATGAAATGAGTTAGATAGTCCGTAATAATGCATTCCGATTTGATAGTATGCAGCGAAAATTATGCAAATGCGCGGTTAATGTTAATATCGGACGACTGTCGGACTACGTAATGAGAGCATCAAGTCTGATTATAAAAGTCTGGTCCGCTTGATTTCCAAGTCAGATCTTAAAAGCAATTACAAAGTATTATTCATTCCGGCCGTGGCGCACCGAACGGCAGCATTCGTGTGGTGGATGCGAAGAAAATTGCACTAACTAATGATCATATCGTTTCGTGAATACAAATTCAGGTCTTTCAGCGGTCAGCACGGCCTATTACCGCCGCGTTAGACCCGGCAAATTGAAATGGCGTTATGATTTATAGCAGGACTTCACGGACCTGCATTACCGACGGCTTCCTACGAACGTGACGTGAAACTGAATACCACAAATTAAAATTGAAAGAGTTCAAAGGGAACCTTTCAACGTGCTGGAAATAGTTGGCGATGAAAAGCGCAATTTTTCTGCGAGGGCCGCTATCTCGACACTTTGTCATAAACAATTTTATTTATCTGGATTATGTAAAAATAGTCAATTTGTGCAACATAATAAGATTGATATAACTAGTGTTTTGTAAATGTTAAATATTGAGAAATAAAAAACCAACTAAACAAGGAAATAATAAAAGAAAGTATTTCCATGCCACAATAAAAATGTTTACGGTGGCTTTAAAAATAAACGATTAAACAGCAAGTTTTCTGGCTTATACATACATATCTGTAAACCATTGTAACCTGATAAACCTACTAATAATAAACCTGACTGACCTAATTCACACATTTCACAACATTCCCGTTCCACGAAATCAAGAGATACCTTTTCCCTGAAACGTTTATGCAGCATTCATGGCATTTCACTTTTCCGCATAACGCTGTAATATAATAACATGGACGTGTGTAAATTTCTTCAGTTCCGAATTAAATGCCGGTCCGTAAATGGGGCATTCGTATGAAAATGCTCTCGTTGCCTAAAAAGCTTGGAATACGAAGCTGGCTGGAGCTGTTAGTTTAAAAGTCATATTTAGCTAATTACGTAGCGGTCTGCGGTCGCCCGGTTGTCGGCTGGCGCGCTCCCCGAGAATTCCGATTTATTCTGTTTTACTCCCAAATTTTGCACCACTCAATAAAATTGTAAAAAGAGCATTTGGACAGTTCAATTTTTAGTTTAAATTTTAGTTTCGGTGCTAATTTTAATCCGGTTTTATCCCTTGTTAGTTTTTTGTCTCATTTATTCATTTGTGTGGAAGTTTTGGCATGATTTTTTAAAATAAATACTTATTCTGTTTTTATGTAGGTATTGATTAATGAATAAAATAGATAGGTACTTTTAACAGCACGTTTAATATTAATAATTTACTGAAAAGTAATGATTTTACGTAAGTCTTCTTAGATTCTAAGTTAATTAAAATTTCGACGAAATAAGCTAAATTAAAATAGCATGAAAGAAGAAATTAGGCGGAGAATGTAGGACGATAACGGAACAAGGATTCCGCTCTCAACTGTGCAAAATATTATGGCATCTGCCTACAAGCGAAATGAACCAGTGGTGACATTTGCTGGAATATTCGGGTTTTCAATTATGTTTTACGCCGCAGAACATAGTCACATACGATCTCTAAGCATGATTGCATTGTTCCACAAATGCTCTTTGTTTAACATCGTCTGTGGAAACGAGCCTCGAATTTTCGTCATATTGGGCACATAATTACTACGTCTTGGTACATCTTGCTGGGAATTATTAACAAGACACGTGCCATATTTGTAACGAATTTTCGGCTAATCTAGCGTGGTTTTCCTCTCTCCTAATAATAATTCTCGTGCCCTAAAGGGCCCATAATGTTCTAATTTTAAGTTCATGGTGGATACAATAAACTTCATTCTAGTCGAGTCTTATTAAATCTTATTGGTTGAATAATATTGTAGTCAATCATTAGATACTTGAATCAAGTTTTAATTGACAACTGTAAGCTTAAATTTATCCTATCTAAGTTTGGGGACACTGGTTTGAAATGAATATTTTTCTGTAAAGACAGTTTAATTTGTACAAACGGCGAAAATACTTATAATAAACTTAAAAAGATTCTCATGCACACCCTGTATGCTTCGTATAAATATAAATATACCTTTATTCGTGTCGTGGTGTCGGTATAGTATTCGTTGTGTCGCCACGTGTAGTGTCCGGCGCCGGTCTGTGGAGGAAAAGTCTCCATTTTAGCGACACTCCTTGCGCTCTTCCTCGAAAAATTCCTACAAAGAATAAATTGAATACAGTTCGGTGTTTTTTACTTGTAGTTTAAGACGGAGACATGTTTTTTCTGTTATTTATGGCGAAGCTTTTCTTTATGAGAATTTTTGCTCTCAATTTTCGTTATAAAGGAAGACTCTGACGTTATCTTTGAAAGATTGAAAAGATATACCTACTTTGGATGAAGAAAATTACCAAAACATTGCTTTGAAGAATTGGTTAAAGGATTATATTTCTAAAAACTTACTCGAAAACGAAAATGAAAAGCTTTTAGTTAGTTTATCTTAAAAACACAAATAAGGGGATAAATCTGTATTATATTCTACTATTCTATGTATAGTAGGAAACGTCCTGTTCTTTCCATTATGCGAGTATACTTACACGCTTGTGCCTTCTTATTCACGAGAGAACCTGGCGCAAATTATGTCGAGTCCCGGGTTCGTAATAGGTAGGATTAGGGGAACCAATGGTCCTTTGATTTTTCTTTACAAAACCCCGTACGAATCAAAATACCTTCACATTCCTGCAATGTAGACAGAAATTTAGGGGATCCTATTATCTAAAGCCATTCCGATCGGATTAGATGAAAGTTAAACTTAATTTTTGTCTAGCAAAGTATACAAAATGTACTGACTGCTTTTGGGGAATTTTCGTAACTATGACATTCTAAGGCTGAGTTGCACCATCTTACTTTAACTATAACAAACGTCAAAAATCTGTCAAACTCCATACAAAATACACTGGTTATCGTTATAGTTACGGTCAAATTAAGATGGTGCAACCCAACCTAAAGGTCCAATACTTATTTTTAAAGCGAATACATAATTATTAATATATCAACAGAATATGTAGTAGCCAGTGTTATTAATCTAAAAGAGACAGTAGTAGGTACTACACACTACACACAGAAAAGTCATCACATAATTCATCATCATTTCAGCCATAGGACGTCCACTGCTGAACATAGGCCTCCCCCAATGATGTCCATGTTGATCAATTGGTAGCGGCCTACATAGCATAGCATAGCGGCCACAGGCAATTTATTTAATTTCATTTCGTTTCATTGAAATTTAATTTTCCACCAGTAGTAGCCTTATCTAAGTCCAGCACTTTGAAAGTTTAAGAGGACGTTAGGTACTTAAAGACACTTCAGTTTATTAAAAGTGACCGTCCAAATAATACACTTGAAAATATTTCGCCTTTTACAACCTTCATAAAACTGTGCTTATCGATTTTATGACACAATTCTTAGAGCACTTTACATAATGATCATATTTTACATACAAATGTAGTGTACGAATAAGTGCTGTCTTTAAGTGTTTTTATTACTGTTCTCACTTCACTTATTTTTTAAGTGAGTTCAAAGGACCAATAAAAGGACTTTTCTAGACTTTATAGAGTGGCTTGTTAAGATAAAAATAGCTATTGAATAGCGATAGAATATTGAAAAGGAATTATTTTGAGCGTAAATATTGGTGAATTTATAGACAAAATATCGGTAACCATAACAAAAATTCCTTCTTAAGATAAAAGGTATTTTTAATAAAATCCTTTATTTATGTTTATAATGTAACGATTTAACAAAAAAAAACAATCGACGAAAATTGAAAAAAATTGAAATTTTTACTTGGCCTGGTAGGAAAGTGCAGTGTCGGACAACATTGACCGCGTTGGCGTTCAATGTGTTAAAGTTAACATCTTACCTAACCAAACAATCCATTAAGGTTACTCACTTAATACAATATTAACCGTGGTTTATCTTAACATCGAGGGGCGAACTTAAATCCGTCGGTTTTCCTTGGTATCAGACTGGTTAGCTAAACATTGACGGAAAGGCTTAAACGAGATCGATATCGCCCGTCGGCCCCTCGTTACAAACAGACTTAATAAATTGATTTTAGATAAACAAAGCTGCTGCCCCAAAACAGCCCACTTCACTGAAATAATGCCTCCCATGCGATTGTTCGAGTCTCGCTCTTCGTCTAAAGAAATTCATGAACAAACTGTATTTGAATATTTGCAGTCTTAAGGTGCGCACACATTAGGGAAAACCAAGGAGAGTTGTAACAGAGAAGAGTAGTGACATTGTCGATTTTTTGGAACTTATTAGTTAATAACTCCCAAGTTTCAAGTCTCAAGCTAACAAATACGCGCTACTGCGAGCTGATAGTAGTTAATATATTCATAAAAATCGACAATATCACAACTCTCCCCGCTCTGCCCTACGGTGGGGCGTTAATTTTTTGCGTCGTGTTTTCTATCAGGCACGATAAGTATGCGCTGGTTTGTGCTAATACGAATGCTCGCGAACAACCCGGTCGAGTTAACTGCGCATCTGGCAGCCGTGACGTCATATCGACGCTGTGGTACGGACAGGGCGAACGTGGGTGAGTGCGAGGGAGAGTCGCATTCCAACGAGGTGCGCTTAACTCGATCGGATTGTACAATACATACTTCTTGATCGTCCCATCTATAATGTGGGTATACCTTTACGCACTCGCTGGAAGTGTTTATTTTGATAATGTTTGCGCAGAGTGGGTTGTTCCAAGTACGGGCTTTATTATGCTTCTGCGCAAGTGCGCATACCGCATGAACTTTTTCGCACATTTGCTTTTCTTGCAATAACGGTAGTTTGAAACTACAGTTCGTATCTTATTATAGTAAGAAAATTACATATGTATGAAGACTTGTTGAGTTGCGAAATAAAACTAGCTCTGTCATAAGTTGAATTAAAATGCGACTCGAGAAACCTTCTGCAGCTGTAAACAACGTAAACATGTTAGAGCGGTCCAGTTTATTCTTAAAAATAACAAAAAGTTATTCTTATGACGATCACTTAGGAGCTTTTGTTTAAATACTATTGATTGATTAGGTAATTATTGTTGGCAATATTCTTAGTCGCAAAATACAATGTGGTAGGAATAGTTTTATATCCGTTACTCGAGTTTGTATTGATGGGTCACTACGGCCCTAGTATAAACCGCCATTCGCGCCTCGAAATCTTAAAATATGTAACATGAGAGTATATAAACATTATTGAAATAGATTCAGGACTAGATACTTTACAGTGTCTAAGTTCTGTGTTTTAGTTATTTACTTACGATAGTAGAAGTAAATATTCATAGTCACGTACAGTTTACATTATCCCAGATGGCTACTTAGATATTTCGATGCGCACCCCGAATAGCTTTTTATTTACTCGCCACCTCCTACCGACATTTATTTGACGTTAATCTACGGTACCCCAAAATGGAGGAGATCGTAAATTATTTGATCTTAAGCCTCCAATGGCATTTAATGACCCATAAAATGAACTCAGATTACGGAATTGTTTGTAGTTGTTGTAATTACAAATATCAGTGAATCAGCAGTGAATTAATTGATAAGAACAGTGAACGCCTCCGGTTAAATTAACAACGGATTGAGTTTAAACGAATCAATTAAGTAGTTTCGTTAATTAGTAGCTTTATCGTTAGTTTATTGTTGCTTTTATGGGAAATGTTTCAATTAAAGTAACTTTAAATAGCAATACATTGTCAGATAAAAATTGTCTTACCTATTTACGTAATGTCGTCAGTCAACGTCAAATTATAGAGCTAAATGGAGTAATAGTACCTAAATAAAAATAGAAAACTTATTTTGTAAATGGTTCCACAAATGAATGATTAGGGTAGTTCGTTAAGAAAAGTTTTCAAGAACTTTTTCATAAGTGGAAGTTTGGATTCGAAAGTGAATAGTCACTAGGTGTCAAGTTATTTTACTATTCTAAAACACATTTGACGATTATTTTTATGTTGCAGGTAAAGAAATCCCGTTACAGTGGGTAAGTAATAATAGCACTGCGGCAAATCAATTGTCATAATACTAAGGCTGGGTTGCACCATCTCTCTTGATCTTTAACAAACGTCAAAAGTCTGTCAAACTCCATACAAAAAAGACCGGTTATCGTTGTAGTTACTGTTAAAGTTAGGTGTGGCAACTCAGCCAAGTCATTCGATACTCAATTGTTTAAGCCTGAACAAATAAAATAAAACCGCAAGAGATTTTTCTTATTGTAAACTGATTCAAGAATCAACGTGCCGTCCTCGCAAGTGTCTAGGGAAGTGGGAACTGTTATTACAAGCGAATTTATGGGTTGAATTGCCCCTCAGCTCCGAGTTGGCAGTAAACAACAATACTGAACTTACACGGTTTGCCGTCTAATGTCTTGCTGAAAACTGACTACTTTCTTCAAGTTTTGAAAGATCGATCGTTTTAACATAGTGAAGGAAATTGTGTTACTTTGACAAATTATACTGTTTTAATTAAAATTACAAATTTTGATTAGGGCAAAAAAATAAGAAGGCTGCTGCTGAAGGTTTTTTAACAGCATATAAACTCATTATAATTATATTCTGTTAAACTTAAGGTAACTTTTTCACAGACTATAGAAAAACCTAACTTTTCAGTAAGCTTTTGTTTCCTATAAAAACCAATTGAAAAATTCTTAGCTATTAACTTGGATTTAGTGACCTAGTACATTTTTCACAACATTGTTTTTACAACTATCCAGGGTAACGGGGGTTTAATAAGTATAAACTGTAACTTCATACTGTGGGACCTGTAACAGCGGAGAGCGGAAGCCATAGAAAATCGCATTTAGTTGGCACTTCGCTAATCTTTTTATTGAATTCATGAACTATACCACTCTATGTGTTGCTTGTAATATTAGGGAATATTGTTCGTTCATTCGTTTCAGCCAAATGAAATCCACTGCTGGACAAAGGCCTCCCCCAAGGTTTTCCACAATGAACGGTCCTGCGCTGCCCGCATTCAGGTAATATTGTAATTAAGTTGAAATTGTGACTTCAGTTGTTAGAAATTCTTCTATCTTTTTAGGACATTCATCAAATTGGTTCAGTGGTTTAGGCGTAAATTAAGGCAACAGACAGGTTCAGTTTGCTTTTGTATTATTATGTATAGTTCCTAACGTTCATTCTCTGACTGTATCTGCCAAAGTCAACGTACCATTCCGCTTCTACAGGCTAGTGTAAGCCCGCCCTAAGTTCCAAGTTCCCGTAAACAACAATATCCAACTTATCCGATGTTTGTGCCGGCCTAATGTGACGCGCGGAGAAAGAAAGAAATCCTCTGGAAATTTGTGTAACGCACCCTGTTATGAGAGTTTATACCCTACTTTGTCCAACTTTTGCTCATTTCGCGTTAATGTTACACCGTATCATTTTGTGGAGAGCTTTTAAATATTTCGCTGTAAAATGACGCGCCAATTTTAAAGCCTGTGGAAAAATGGGAAACGCATACTTTGTAATGGAAATAAAAATAATATAAAAGTGCTTAATTATGTAGGTCTAATGAATAGGTACGTTTAGGAAGGTTGGATTTCAAAAAGCTCATATACCTAAGTATACGAGTCATGAAAGTTGATTTTGTTTTGTAATCGATTTGTTTGCGGATTGAAAGGCCTAAAATTGTAATGTCTTTTTACTTTGTATGGTGACTTTATAAAATGAAATTTTAAATAGTTTAATATAATGTTAATGTGTTGGTTCACCTTCGCCCACTAATACAATAATTGAGGCTAAGCAAAAAGTATTATAGGTCGCGGACAAACAACTAAACGGAACACATGTGTATCGAAACACACCATAACGTTTACACTATTTTAATCCTTTACTGGAACAAAAACATGTTTAACTGTAACTAGGCACGCCATAAAATAATTAGCGATTCTAATTCTTTGCGGAATGTCCACGCGACATTTTATAAATTTGCCTGTCGTTTAAATAAGTAGTGTTTATTTGCCTTTTGTTTTGTTGATTTGAACTTGTTGAAATGTCACTTATTAAAAAAAATTGTCTAATAAATCTTTATTTAGCACAAAAATACTTATTTTAGTGATCTTTCGACAGGTCTACTTAGATCTTAGAGGCTTAAAATGGACTAAGATATTTTTTGCTTTCAATCTTTCTGTGGGTTGTTTACTTTGTCTTTTTTCCACTTTAATAATTTCAAAGATTTGTTAAGATACCTTAAATGAAGCAGATCTTATAGTGATGAGGTAAGAAATATTTAGTCCTATAAGTAACTCTATCAATATGATGTGAAAGTTGGTATTGGCGAACATGCGATTAACGGTAGGTACTAGCTAGTGGCATCCTCGAGATTTCCAATTCAATACATGCTAATACACGTAAGATTTATGAACTAATATCAAGCGGCGGAGTAATAACTTATAGCCGATTGGGATAATGAAAACTGCTTCGAAATTAATAAACTTACGGGAAATCGTACGAAAACGTCTGGCGTGATCCGTGCCATTTCACGTGCGTTCATTAACTGAGTATGATCGATAGTCGAGGAGAGCGGCACCGCTAGATCATTACTGATATACGAATGGCGCCTGCGGTTCGAAAACGCCCTTCTGCCAGTTATTAATTGCCCCACGAACAAAAGCAAATGACTCGGTAGAGGTGATCCTACGAGGGCGGGTCGGCGTTATCCATTCACCCGGTGTAGACGTCCCCGAAGAGAAATGTTCATTCACGATAGGAGAATTTATGCCTTTGATTTACGCGGGAGTTTTCACGCCGCGTCCTAGGCGCCGGAGTCGCCATAAATAGAGAAGGGTCGCGGGCTGACGTTTCGTTATTATAGCGTGTTACAAGCGCGTCTCACGCCATTCAACGTCTATCGACCGCACTGGATTGATATAGGAAACGGAACGTATTTACATATTGAGCCGCGAAGCAGAAAGGGTAAGGAGGCGACTTTCACTTTATTAGGACTAGTGTTTTTATCCATAGCTGGGCTATAAATTTTGTTACGAGGTACTATGTCCTACTTTATTATGATTGGGTGTACTTTATTTTCGAATACGAATGACGGGCAGGTTTGACTCGTTTATGTTTTCATTTAAAAGTTCCAACGGCTATATTTAAGCCAATTTTCTTCTACCGTGTGGTTTGTCACAACCCTAGTGTTAGACTTAATGAACCTCCACAAACGCCTGACATGGCTAATCGGACCAACGGCTAGACGTGTCCTCATAAGCACGGAATGCATTTCTATTTCGGACAATCAGGTCGTTTCAAGCATAGCTAGCTAAGAGCAACTTAAATAGTGGTGTAATGGTAAAGTGATGTGTTTTCTACTTAACTGAAAATCGAACCCAGAACTCGAGAAAGTCTCACTCTCACACCATAGAAGCGTTAGCCTACAACCACGAAGAAAACAGCTCGAAATACCGAGCAGACTTTGAAATAGAAAATGAAGTAGATAACAGGAATTTCATCGCGAAAACATCTCGCAACACATTCTTGTATTATTCCGCGGCGTTGAAACCGCGGCATACATATTAATTTAGCGCAGAGCAAGAAGCTCAAAAAATATATAACGTTGTTGTCGTCACATTGTTTGGTCGGCATTGCAGCAGTTAGGTAGTTTTATCTCACACAATTTCAATTTTTCATCTGCAGCTGTCAGCCCGACGCCGGGAGATAAGTAACGTCCGCGTTCGTCCCGGCGCAAAACTTTGTTCCCGCCAGTTTGCGCGCTCCACTTCCTTTTATAAACTTTTTGTATGAGCCCCTGCCCGAGATATCGATAATTCTTACAATTTGTGCACGTATTTAATCGATACGAAGCGATTGATATCGCACTCGAAGGAAACTTGCAGCGGTTTCTTACGCTACCTCATTGAATTATTCTATTGAAACCGGAACCAATTGCTACTGATTCAATAGCGGGAAGTAATATAAAATGACGAAGCGAATTCAACTTCAATTGAATATGACTTTTTCAAACGCAGTATGAATTAGTACCTAAAGGAAATGTATGTGATATGAGATAAACTAGATTACCTATTGTTTTAATGTAAAGCTGAAAGGGTTGAAAAAAATTCACATTTTATTAAAAATGTTTTCCGAAATTGGTAATACCTACTTACCCCCAATTTGATTGTAAAAATAAATCAAAGCAATCGTAATGCCATTCCATTTAGTTATTGATGAAGGATTTATATCAGGATTAATTTTAGAATTAATGCGTTATATAAAACCAAATATAATTCCAGACATTAATATCAGTTTCGGTATCAAGTTATCTATCAAAAATGNACAACTAAACAAACAAACAAACAAACAAACAAAGTTTTCCTCTTTATAATATTAGTGTAGATTAAATTAGTAATTACAAATCGTCAAATGCTCTTAAGGAGCCTATGCATGTCTCATTCTTTTTTTGCCCTACCAGCGCTTCGAGACAAAATATATTTGGCAAGTGCTGAGAAAAAGCGCCTCAACAAACTCAGTCACCACTGTCTGCCGGTTTAAAAATATAAAAAAGTAGGATGAGTACGATAGGTAAGTACGATGTATTCACATATTCAGCAACAAACCGGCTTAAAATTTCTAATGAGTTAACTGAGTTATGGTTACTTATACCCTCAGTGCCTAATAAATCGATACGAAGCCATCTTAGTCCCAAGACTTACATGTTGGAAGGTCTTCAGGAGCTCCGATATTAGTTTAGTTTCTCGAATTATTCAGCCTGGTTATACACATAAACATGATTTATCGTCTACATGGAAAGTTAATGTACTCATAAGAACAATGCGTTAAGTTTATTTTGTTATAGACTCATCTTTATTAAAGTAAAAATATTTAAAGCTTTATAAATCAACCAAATCACACATGAAAAAATAGGAAATTAATCTGCTGATAGGATCAAGGAAGCATTTGCAGAAACAAAAGCAAGACCATCCATGCGAGCAATGTTTCTTAGACTGAGTTGCACCACCTCATTTTAACCGTGAATATAACCATAACCGGTGTTTTTATATGGAATTTGACAGACTTTTGACGTTTGTTAAAGTTAAACTATGATGGCAACCCAGCCTTAGTGTTCAAGGATATAAAGGACGAAAACACAAGTATGAGTCAATCATCGTAAACAAGCGACTCTACCACTTAAAACAAAAAAATAAAACCAAAATAATCCCATGAGTTTTATATCGACTGACTTCATTTGTTAAGTTGGTTAAGTAAGAATCAATACTTCATCAATATCTCGTTAACTGGAAATTGGATGACAGATAACAAATAAATCTTCATTAAAATGATAACGAAATTTAATCAACAACGACGCAAGCCTGGCGTCCCCTATTTTAAAAACTTCGGACGATTTCGTTTGAAGGCTGTCTACCTGTTTGCTTAGTGTAATTTCACGGGCAGTTAATTAAGAAGGCTCTTAGTTTAACTTGGTAGAACTTTTACACCGATAACAACATAAATGAAAACTCGGTTGGATTTGGGCGAAGTGTGGCAGTGACAGAGGCGGGACGCAGGGCGGGCGGGGCGTTCGGGCAGTCGCCAGTATGCGCCGAACGTTCGAAGCGAGGCTACGTCGCGAGGACGTCTTGCGGCTCGCGATCGCGACTCTACCGGACTGTTTCGACTCGAACTTTGAGAAATCTTAATGTAAACGATCATGGGGACTTACACCCTACTCGGGACAGTTACAACTGTGCTCTGTGTATGTGAAGTTCCTCGTATGTGCTGAAGGTGTCTTTTCCGTTTGTATGGGTGCCTGGTTACGGACGACGTGGTCTGTCACCCACTTTCAATGATTAGTTCGTGTCAATTGAACCATGCCCTGGTTAACTGATTTACTGTGATGCTATTTATGTTGGAAGTTGGAGACTACTTAATTGATTAAATATAATAAAATTTTGTTAAATTATATCCGTCAATATAGTTTTCTTAAAATAATTGAGACGGTTATCAGTCTCAAATGCACAGCAAATCATCATAAGTAGGCATTTTATTTTAATGTACACGCTTAATTAAAATAATTGTTACAAAATCACAGTTCAAACAATATAAATACTTTATAGGTCTAAATAAAAATAGATGTTTAAGGAAAATACCACAAAAACTGAAACAAAAATAGAACCCTTTATTGTTTACCACAATGAAAACTGTCAGTGATACCTTACACAAAAACTGTAACGTCCAATCCTAAATTTTTTATTCGTTCTACTATCATTACTACCATTGCTCTCGACTACGTATATCTTCTTCATACAGCCTCCAAAGCTGCACAACCGCAAGTCGTATGACTAAGCCAGTAGAGCTGAGAATAAACAGAATCCTAAATGATCGTTTAAATGTAGTGCAGTTCTATCTTCTCGGAGACGATCAACCAAGCGGTTAGTGTGACGTGACAAGCGCCTATGTCGCTCTGCGTGCCGCCAGTCACGCGACCAGTTAAGCTTTTATAGAGGTCCTTCAATTATCCACGACCAGGCTTGATGGTTTGTGTACTGCTGCAACGCAAACTGAGGTTGTGGTCTCGAATCTCGCAGTCACATCGTCGCTTGCCTCTCTAACTGACGTATCTAACATTTTTTTCGAAACTGAGTCATCTGCACCATCATTATCAGTTTTGCAAGACGAATAGATTTGTCTAATCGCCTGAAATTTTTGCAAAATGTCAGTTACGTCAGTTAGAGAGGCAAGCGACGACATGTTGTGAGCGACAGAGCGACGAGCGATATCATCATGAGCGAGTTCGATGTGTAAGATTCAAATTCTTTATTAGTATGTTTCACTTTCCGTCAGGTGAGATGCAGGACAAGAGATTCCTCGCTGTGGATAACAAAAAATGTAGACAGTTTTCAGGGCACTCATACACGTATGGTTTAGTTTTCACACTGAATTATTAATTTAGGCTGTGCTTAATTTGTGGCTCGGTAATTAATGGAACAGTTTATTACAAGTCTTACACTTAAGTACATTTTAAATGTCGGTTTTGGGTCCCGTCACTACTTCTAACTGAATGAACGCGAAAGCTTCAACATTATTATCAAACAAACCTTAAGACTTCTATTTACCTTATATGTTTGTTAATCTTATGCCCGTTTTCACCATCAAACCCTAGTTTTTAAGTGACACCTATGAAAAAAATCCTGTTATGTGTTACCTTAAATCTCACTTAAAAATTAGGGATTGATGGTGAAAACGGGCATAACATACTTCTACTGTAACACACGTCAGAATTTCGCTCGTATATAAAATCTCTTACGAACTCTTGACCCCGCGTCAGCCGATAGCAGTGAGTGATGAGGCCGACACTTACTCTTGTAGATGCGGTAGAAAATATTTACCCTATTTTTGTATTGGCAAAGCTATTTTTGGGTTGACATGTCTATTTAGTTTTGCTATAAAGAAAGTATTCAAAGATTCTTTATTTATGAAATGTACACGAATATGGAAATGAACGCAAATGTTATTCCTACTGAAAAACAATTAAGTTTTAAATACAGTTACGTATTTACGTAAAGCGGAAGGACAACTTCATTTAGCCATGTATTGGAAAAATTTAAATCCAATATTGGTATTGACTTTTTAGAAGTTATCTAAGTAGAACGTAGCAAACATAATATTTGCTACGTTCTACTTAGATAACTTCTAAAAAATTATAAAATACGATTCGATGCAGAGGTTGAAAACAAGGCTACACACTGCAGGCCGCTACATTTGAAAATTTTTAAACAATTAAAAACTGACTTCTTGGGGTTGATTTTTCAATTATTGGCCTATTGACAGTTTATGGAAAATTTAAGTGAAAATGAAAATTTTATTCTTGAGATGAAAGATATCTAACGGTTCTTCTTCTTTTCGTGTCAACGGTTGAAAATCAGCCATATAACTAGCAAACTTCTGTCAAAGTTAATTTACATTTTCACCAAATTATTCAATCAGGACTCCAGAAGTCCGAGGGTGTCTTAACTATTCGATGAATCATCTTGTAACAACATAAGCCCTCGCAATCCCTACCGCTCAGGCTTTCCAAATAAACCGACCCTGAACCTACGAAGTTACAGTTACTAACTTCTCACCCGCTGTTAGTAACTTTGCTGTTGCTCTTATCAAATCGATTTACAAGGTGCGTTGGTTATATTAATCACTAGGGTTTAACCGCGGACTTAGCCTCGTTTATAATTTGCAGCCTTTCCCGTACTTATTGTCTTNATTGTCTTAATAATGAAACATAATAAAAAACTGCTCAATTGATTTAGCCCTTCTCAAGGGATGCTTCGTCATCCTTATAAGTACTTACGCTTTGATCGCGTAATATGTTGATCCGACCTTAAAAAAACAAAAGAGATTCCTCATTTAGTGAAAAGTAAATCTTCGAATTGCCTGACCCACTTCGCTACACTACGCCCACAGTATCAGGCTTTAAAACAAAGTGCCATTCTACGTCACTCACACCGCCGAACAAAGGCTTAAAATTAATCAGCCAACTTTCTCCATTACCAGCCCTATTATTATATTTGACAGACACGCGGAAACATTAGACAACACATTATTTTATTAACGCGAGCACAAAACAGACAGCACGATTCAGGCACCGGCTAATTATAACGCGAAAATAATACCATTACGGCTCTGCCCAGAGGGATGGTTACGTAAATTCTCACATTCAAACAGCAAGTTTATTAGCTTTGTTTGTCTTCGCAATGGCAAATCCCTCCACAGTAGTCCCAGCTGCTTTTGACTTTACACTCCTGAATTATTTCTATCAAAACTTCACCAAAATACGCCTTAAGCGTAGTTAAAGCTACATAATTACATGAGGTAACTAGTAACTACGTTTATTAGTAGAAACAATACACTGCGTGCTCTCACGGAAAGTTTTGTTTCATAACAAAGTTTAATATTCAATTAGAGACGTAGTTTTCAGACTAATGAGTCCGCTGCCACTGAGAGCCGAAATTTACTTTTTGAATGTTTTTGCACCTTCAATTCGAGGTAAATGTGATTTATTAGACGAGCCGTTGGAAAATTTTCCGTATTTTTAGTACAAAGTTAGATAAGTACTTAAACATAAAACATACCAACATTTTTGCTTGGTTCAAAATGTTCGTAAACTCTATCTCCTCACCTGATGATAAGTGAATTGATACGTGATGGTGAGTTCTAACAGGGGTTGTATTTATAATTCACTAACTCGGTAGATACCTATATATCTGAGTTTTAAAGACACCCTAATTTTAGAAGAGTGGGAAGACCGTCGCTCTTGCTAATTTTGACATTGTTTTCGCATTTAAGTAATAAGTTTTCATGAAAATTACACTCTTTCATATTTCATACTTAGAGCCCGCTCTGTCATTGTCAAGGGAACATGTTTTAGACACAGACATCGTGAATTTGTCCCAGTCTAAATTATTTTCATCCATTAAACGAGGTAGGCACTATAATTGCCTAAATTCACTGTACTCCAATACCTCTACCTGCTGAAAACTGTTTCAGAATCCCAAGAGTATCATTTGTGTTTAAGTTCATTCATTCATCATTGTATTTGAGTATCGAAATCAATTCAAAAGTTCCAAATCTCTTAGTTTATTTGAGTTAAAATATTCTACTTAGGTACTTTTTTTGGAGTGAATAGAATGGTAAATTAGAATTTTCAATCACTATTTTACAACTTTACGAATATTATAATAATGTAGTCCTTTGAGTGTTTCTTTTGAAACAAAGTGAATAGGGTTTTTACTTTAGACACTTTAAAATTTACAATCCTTTTGAATCGGTAAATTGAGACAGTAAAAACAACTTGTGATACAAACATTTGACTACAATTCAAATTTACAAAATATATTTTACAAAAGCTCTGAAACTTCGCTAGTAAATTTTCGAAATCGTCCAGATAAGCGAAACGTACAGTACCTAGTCCAGTTTTACGTAACAGTTTCACACAATACACAGACTGTATGAGGTTACTTAAACGTTCCAGCTATTTGCATACATTCACACACCGGTGGCGGTATGCCCGGCTGGAATATGGCGGCTTCATACAACTGGCGCTGGTCGTAACGTTGACTCCGACTAGTAGGATGACTAGTTAACTTAGGTGTAACTTCTTGTCGTGTGTTGGAATTTATGACGGTTTTATGTTAACAAGTTGGTAGTGATTGATGGTTCAACCATATTTTTGCCGGTAGAACTGAAGGACTCTCCGAGTCATGATTGAGGTTTTTAGCACATTTTAGGACTGAGATGCCTAAGCCTGTTTAAATAAAAGATAACAATATGCTAACAGCAATTTTCAAATCTTAAAAACTATAATGAAACTTATTGTGAAAATGTGTGACATTCTGAAGAAATGTTTTGAAAAATAAAAACTGTATTACGTCGATGTGAAAACTTGAATAGTTTCAAACTGAGTAAAAAAGAAGTATATTATTCAATTGAAGGAATCACGACCTTTGGGAAAAAAAAACAGTAGGTAATCTAAAAGATTCTTTGCTCTATTTGCTATATCTATTCACCTTACGCCAGTTTGACGACGAACCGCTCTAGAGTAATTCCGTCTAATAACAACTGCTCGATACGAGTCGCGTGCATTGTACAGTTGTGGATGGAACTTCTCGCCGCGTGTTAGTAGATGCGGATTGAATTTATTATGACCCTGCATTGTAGGTACGAGTACGTGAGGTCGTGCGAGAGAAGTCAACTTGGCTTGTCCTCAGTGAAATTAGTGTTTGAGTCAGAAATCAGACGCTTGTTTTTGTGAAAAAATCATAGCCATCCTACTGGTGCACAGTCGTGTAAAAATTAAAATGACTCAAAGCCATAGCACCTAGAAGGACTAGAACCTTCAAACCCAATGGTTGTGGATAGTTATTACTACAACAAAAGTATCTTCGATTGTCATTGATAGGAACTAATTTAGGCTATGATCTCAACAATATCCCGTCCCATAAGTTCAACAGTATCATTGTTTTTTAAATCGAGTTGAATAAATCACACTTATTCGTATTTTATCTGTGTGCATGTATAAAGTTTCTTCAAAGAGCAATGTAAACAAAAAGCGATTCATTTTCTTGAATGTTTCCTTAAAAAGCAATGTTAACAAAAAGCAATTCATTTTCTTGAATTTCCTGCTTTCTAACACGAAATAAATAGTATAAGTACCCCCAAGGTATACCCTCATCTAACACAACCGGTGTGCAATGCAATAACTACCCCCGTCATACGCAACGCGTCTAGCAATCATAACGACCGACTGTTCTTGAGCCGCTTTTCATAGGACCCTTTAAAGGCACATAAAATATAACCGGCACATTATGTAGGTACATAAACGACGTAGGCAAAAAACTCCGTACACTTTTATCTTTAGTTTAGTGTCATGAGTGTGCTGATGCCAAGGGACGGTAACGTTAAGTCAACAGAGGGTGGGGTTTGCTATATGAAGGCGCCTTAAGTATAGGAAGTTTTTAGTATCCCTACATTTATAATATTAGAAGAGAATTCAAACAAAATTATAACCTAGTGGTAAACTTCAGTTTATGAAACACAGATGTAAGAAAGTTTAGATCATTTGAAAATGAATTTCAATCAATCAACTTCGATCAACTTAGGGAAGCGTGTTAAAATAATTGCTCAAACTGTTTACCACTGCTGGAATTTGTTAAGTTGTAATCGAACTCTCATAAGAATATTTGATTTTAATTGATTGTTAAGTCTTTGTGCAAGTCAGAAGTTTTCAAGCCAAAATATTTATGCATAGTTACCTATTGCTAACGACAAATGGTTAGACGTTTTAAAACCTACTTAAACTTTAATTTTCCCCCAATCACCCACAAGTGAGCGACTAAAAGTGCTGAGACTTACAAACGTACGTGTACAGTAAATTGCGCCTTCATTGAACACATGAAAGTGCCCTTTTTATGGGCTCGGTCGGCAAAGGGTGGTTCACCCCACGAGTCAGACGAACGCAATCCATTACCTGTTGATAATTATCGTAAAACGTACCTACTTACTTGGCCAGCGCGTGAAATCACATGTCACACGAGGTTCAGTTATGCACGTCAATTATATTAATGGGTACCTTTAATGTCCATAGATGGCGCTATTTCGTTTTTAAGTCGCGCTTGTATCTAATCATAATTTAGTCATAATTTATTTTGTTCTTGGTAAAGAACAAATTTGCGATAAAAGTTGTAGCCGGCAAATAGCACTAATAGCATTTGATTGAATTAACTGAATGTGTAATAGCACGTGATATAAAAATGTATAATATACAATTATTAATTTAATAGCACAGAAAAATATAAATTTAAATTATGTTAAGACCACACTATTGAATGTGTAGGCACAGAAGACCTTATCCCCATGATCTTATAGCATTTTTGTCAAATAATTTAGTATTAGAAGTTTCATTGCTGTAATCTTGTGCTTATAACCAATAAACTGCAAATAAGCTTTCAATAATCCACACTTTGTTTTTCTTTATTATTATTTCCAAAATTTACATATTCACGATTTGTAGAAATACTATCTACGTTCGTTATTTTTTTATCGACCTCATTCAATTTAATTTGTAATCTCATTTCAAAATTAGAAATAATATGTTTAATTTAACTACAAACTAAATCAAAGAATTAGGTTAAAATCTGTTACTAATGTTAGAAATACGAACGTAACTCTATCTTATTTGAAGCTTAATCCACTAATCCAAAAGTATCTGTTTTCACGCCTGAAGCACTTTTGGTTCATAATATAAACAGGATGGGGAAGGATTAGCTATCTTTTGTCACATAAAAAAATCTAAAAGTAAATAAAATACAGAATGACAGCTTCTATAAGAAAACCGATTCATAAAGATTCGTAGCTATACAAGGTACGCCTTTTGTATTCAATTCTTATAAATAAACCTCCGTCCATTCATAATTTACAACCAACCCATATCTTTCTATGAGTAGCTAAAAAGTGATACTTAAAAAACAATGAAAGCATACACTTTCAAGGAAATGGCGACAATAGTCCTTAATTTCAACTGCCCGCGCCGTCACAATCCACAACTTGCTGATGCCCAACTTTTATGTAATGACTTTTGTTTGTTTTTAATTTAATTAATTGGGACGGATTATCCTAGCTATCGCAGGGATTCACAGAAACTTTGTTATCGACTTCGTCGAAAGGTCAACGATCCATTATTAATGCGTCAAACTTTTGTAGAGCCAGCACAACTGATTTAACAATACTATGACAAGGGATATAATTAAGTCAGAGGACTCTCTCCGTCGCTAACTCGCTCAACATTCTTACCCGAGTCGCGTAATCAACTTACATGACTTTCATGTGTCAAAATCAGGGAAATAAATAAGGTTAATTTAACTTAGCAAAGTTTATTTACACACGTCGTTACTTCTTTGTCTACCTTCCCCGATATAGGGCAAGCGGGCGGGCGCTTGTTCTAATACAAAAGATAAATACCACTGTCGAACAAGAGCGGTAATTGAGATAAACAGATGTGTATTCTACTATATAACTTTCTGCCTCCGAGTGTAGCGCGTAACAAATCAACTAAGTTTGTCTACCAACTTAACTCGTCTTGCCTCCCTCGATCCGTTTTGATTCACGCATGACGCAACCTAGTTGTTGCGATATGATATCTTTGAGCAAAGTGACACTTAACATGAATAGCATCACAGCAGGTCAATGTGGTTATCAGAAAATCGTTCTCATTTCCGTGCAGGGTTAATGATGTCCGCGGTGGAGCCTAAGCTCAAATGAGGNTGAGTAAATGCAGCAACAGTCAGAACATAGAGGCAAAATCTCGTAACGCCCGAAACGCACACTTTTCGACTCATATTTTCGTTATCCTACATTCTAAGCTGTACAAACTTTATTATTAAGATAAAACAACTAAAAACGGACAGATTAAGGCACTAACATTATTAAAATACTATTTCAAAATACATGAAATTGTTGAATATGTGTGTACGAACGTAACACCCGAAACGATGGAATGACCCGCCAACAAATAATAAAAAATGATACTTTTTGAAAAAAATCTGCTTAAAAATTCGTGTTTTTTTGGTTATTTGATAAATTTCTCCAAAAAATGCCCCTATAACCGGTGGTTTTTATTACTTTGTATTATTCTCTATCGTATTACCTTCGTAAAATCAAAAATCGCATGTCTCTATCTCTATCACAACGTTTGCAATGATCGTTTGAACTAAGCCTCTCCGGGCGCGCCATTCAACGCTTCGTTAACAACAAAACTGAAAATGGCTCTAGATTTGTAATTTTGATAAAGACAAGTTAGATTTCAAATAAAATCAAACGATTTCGAAGTAAAATAAGCATTTTAGTTAAAATTAAAATTGTCTCTACCTGTAGCGGAGAATAATGTTGTGGCAGGCCTTTGTTCAAACGATCATAGCAAATGTTGTGATAGGGATAGAGACATGCGATTTTTGGTTTTACAAAGATAATACGATAGAGAATAATACAAAGTAATAAAAACCACCTGTTATAGGGGCATTTTTTTGAGAAATTTATCAAATAACCAAAAAAATACGAATTTTTAAGCAGATTTTTTTTAAAAAGTCTCATTTTTTATTATTTGTTGGCATTTTCTGGGTATTTTATGTATTTTTTCAATATCGCCTGTTATTTAGCATTATTACTGTGTTTATTTTATCAGGATATACCGCTTAGTTTAAAAGTTATTACGTTTTCTTTACAATAAGTAATTGGAAGAAAAACAATTCTATAAAAAATTAAAAAAAAAACTCAAAAAATTTTTGACCTCTTTTTTGTCGATAAAAATAGGTCTAGTTTTATCTATTTTCATATGTACACCTTAACGTGACTCACACTGTATAAGAAAACCGATTCATAAAGATTCATAGCTATACAAGGAAAGCCATTTGTATTAAATTCTCATAAATAAACCTCCGTCCATTCATAATTCACAACAAACCCATAACTTTCTATGAGTAGCTAAAAAGTGATACTTAAAAAACAATGAAAGCATACACTTTTAAGGAAATGGCGACAATAGTCCTTAATTTCAACTGCCCGCGCCGTCACAATCCACAACTTGCTGAGCCCCAACTTTTATGTAATGACTTTTGTTTGTTTTTAATTTAATTAATTGGGACGGATTATCCTAGCTATCGCAGGGATTCACAGAAACTTTGTTATCGACTTCGTCGAAAGGTCAACGATCCATTATTAATGCGTCAAACTTTTGTAGAGCCAGCACAACTGATTTAACAATACTATGACAAGGGATATAATTAAGTCACAGGACTCTCTCTGTCGCTAACTCGCTCAACATTCTTACCCGAATCGCGTAATCAACTTACATGACTTTCATGTGTCAAAATCAGGGAAATAAATAAGGTTAATTTAACTTAGCAAAGTTTATTTACACACGTCGTTACTTCTTTGTCTACCTTCCCCGATATAGGGCAAGCGGGCGGGCGCTTGTTCTAATACAAAAGATAAATACCACTGTCGAACAAGAGCGGTAATTGAGATAAACAGATGTGTATTCTACTATATAACTTTCTGCCTCCGAGTGTAGCGCGTAACAAAATCAACTAAGTTTGTCTACCAACTTAACTCGTCTTGCCTCCCTCGATCCGTTTTGATTCACGCATGACGCAACCTAGTTGTTGCGATATGACATCTTTGAGCAAAGTGACACTTAACTTGAATAGCATCACAGCAGGTCAATGTGGTTATCAGAAAATCATTCTCATTTCCGTGCAGGGTTAATGATGTCCGCGGTGGAGCCTAAGCTCAAATGAGGNGTACCTGTTGGGAAAATCGATTAAGGTCTTCGATCATTGTGCCAAGATCTTCCAAAGATTCCACCGATGACTACAATATCGTCGATCACCTGGCTTTGATCAGCCAGGTGATCAAAGTGGACTTACAGCGACAATTTAGTGTCCTTTGAATATATTCTGTGCCTTTGATCACCCACGGATACGATGTCGTGGGTGAGCCAAGTGGACTCTGGTTAAATTATTATTTTAGTGTCCTTTGATCACAAACAAATCACACCTCCTCTGAATAGTCACATGTCCAATTGTTGTACTACATATTTTGTTTTGTAACATTTTTGATATTTTCTAAAAACCGCAATAAACAAATTGGAAACAAACAAACATGTATGCGACAATTCAGAGGTATGATTTATTTATAGGTGATCAAAGAACACTAAAAAAAAAATAATCTTGGTGATCAAAGCCAGGTGGAATAGACCATTAACCCCTATGAGAACTCTTTTGAGACTTGTAGTTTCTGAGACTTCGTGATGAGTGAGTGAGTCACTTACGCCTGTATTCACAAACGATGCTTGCTTAAGTAAAGCAGCAAATCGAACGCACAGTGTTAAATACAGCTCTGTGATTGGTTCGTGTGTGACCCTGTGCGTCCACGTGCACTGTGAGACTTCATAGTAATGTTTGTGAATACGGGCGTTAGTCATTCAATGACCTTTCTTTCTACTAAAATGATACGTACCTATAGTAATTATCATTAAAATCAAATAAGTAAGTACCTACCAACCTAAGTAATTAAAATAAAGACCCTACCAAAAAATTAACAAATTATATACAGAAAACAAAANTGCAATTAAATAGATTTTAATATGACTGGAACAGTGGAAATATTCCATTCCCGATACTTTTAGTGCAGCCCTCGTACGGTGTTTTCGATTGAATTTTATAGGGGAAAACTTTTTCCGGAATAGGCTTATGACGGATTGTGGTTCTTATTTGGGGGTGAATAAATGAATGGTAGAGCAATTCGATCTGCACGAGTAATTAGCTGGCGCGGTTTACCTTCTTTGGCGGGTGAAAAACTAAACATTTGTTTTTTTTTTTTTTTCAAATATAAAATTAGCTATCAGATGGTAAATAGAGGCTCTACTCCAGGTTATAACTGTCAGGCTCTGTAGCATTTGCAGCCTTTTATCAACACATTATTTAGCCTCTAAGTACTTATTCTCGCTCGGAAAGCACATTAAGCTGTCAGCCCGATACGAGTCATAATATCAAATGACAATTGCGTCTAATAAAGCCCGACAGAAGTTGAGAATTACTCTACAGAAAAAGAATTGGTGAAAGAGATGGATAGAGATCAAAATCGTTATGCAGTCTACCGATTTCCACGTATCAAATATTTCGATTAGCGCCACCGTTTCATGAAGCAGTTAATTCGATCATTGCGGGCTGTGGTTGATGTGGGATAAGCTGGTATCGAGAAGTTAAAGACGTCTGTGCAATTCTGCGGGAATACGAACTTAGTTCACTGGCTTATAGTTCTTACCTTTGGTAAAAGTGTTTTATAATACTTAGAAGCTTTATTTACGTTTCTGTGTATCAATCATTATATTTCATAGAAAATAATATTTAAGTACCTATGTTATGTACGAAATTTATCAAAAGTATTTTAGATGTCCGATTCAACAGATAATGTTTCGATGCTTCAAAATTAAATTGAAATATTATTCAATAACATTTGTCGTAAAAATTTGATATCAAAATTGTTTACGGCGTTCATACAATAAACATGCCTGGACCTTTAGAATACTTTAAACAACCTACAAGGCTGTCAATCATTAAAGATTTAATGGTTAGTCGCTGATTGTAAAATCCCATTCATTCTCTATCCGAAGAAAAAATCTTAGCCCAAGTAACCAAAACCGATTCCAGTTCACGTCTAGCACTCGAGTCACTAGCCCGACTCGGGTCTTCGGCGATTAATTCGATCATTGCCCGCGTTAGTGGCAGGGCCATCGATAAAGATAAAGCCGTCGGCACACACCGCCACTTCCCCGGAACTTCTGAACTAAGCGCTGGAACTCACTTAGGGAAAAATGTATCGGAGTAAGTAGGTACCGTCAACATGATAAAAGTATTGTTAGAGGTTTACATATTATACAACGCCATCTAGTGTCCAAATAACAAAACTTAGCTTAAGTCGACACCCAGTTGGGTGTCTAGGTCTATTTAGGTGTTAATTACAACACCCATATTACATAGGTACAGATACGTATGTTCATTCACACAAATATTTGTATAGTGCTGAGATCGAACTCGTGACCTCCAGCGCTTACAATAAAGTTAAATTTACAAATACAAATACAAAATTGTTTATTCAGAATCAGGTTTGAAATAATTAACTTTTTAAAAAAATAAAACCGACTTCAAATGCGTGAACACAAAAAAAAAACTAAAAATTGAAAATATTGCGTATAAAAAAGTCCATCCCCAATTTTCCACCCTTGGGGGTGAAATATTTTCTTCAAATTCGCATGAAACCACCCTTTTGATAATACCTATTCAACAAAAACATAATCGTTCAAATTGATTTATAATCGGCGGAGATATTGCGTATAAAAAAGTTCATCCCTGATTTTCCACCCTTGGGGATTGTTTTTTCTATTATTAAATTTAAATGGGACCACCCTTGAGGTATTACCTATACGCAGAAAAAAGATTTGTTCAAATCGGTTCATAATTGGCGGAGTTATCGCGTAACAAACATAGAAAAAAAAAAAAAAAAACATACGGGTCGAATTGAGAACCTCCTCCTTTTTTGAAGTCGGTTGAAAACAGGGTTTCGATTGGGGTTTTCTTTTAAGTATAAGTAGATACTTGTGTTAGAAAACCCCGCTCTCCATTTACAATAATTTACATTATGAAATTATACAGCTAGGAAATACCATGCATATCTATTGACTTATTTTACGAGTAGGAACTGAAAAGTGTGTGTGTGTGTGTGTGTGTGAATAGCATCACAGCAGGTCAATGTGGTTATCAGAAAATCATTCTCATTTCCGTGCAGGGTTAATGATGTCCGCGGTGGAGCCTAAGCTCAAATGAGGCGATTAAGCTTTGAAGATGAACAGGCCGGGCTACGATTACACCGTGCCTGCATCCACCACATATTACGCGAGCAATAGCCGGCCTCCGCAGTACGAGCGCGGCTACGGGCAACTCACGGCCGGGCCCGTTTACAGCCCTTCCTCGCACCCCCTGTCCAATTACGCCGATGTGTACGAGGGCAATAATGACACCACGCTCCGCGCGGAGGAACGGCACTGGTACCTAGAGAACCACAAAAATGTGCAACCAACTTACGAGGTCAACCACGACGTTATATCTCAAGATGCCAAAATTAAAAAAGAGGAGGAGAAGAAAAGTGAAGTGCCGGTGCGGAGAGCAGAGTCAACGCAGGCCCGGCAGAGGAGGAAAGAGGACCGGTGCTCCTGCGAGTGCTGGCCTACCACAGATAACACGGCTGCGCAGGATAGTACAGGGAATGAAACCTCGAGATCGCTTTCGGGGGTTGATATGGTGGCCTCGTATGGCGTGTATGGGAATCCTCAAGACGATGACAGTTCGGGATTTGCTAGGTTATCTGAAAAGAGTGCTATGTACGGACAAGGGAGCGAGGCTCCAGTGCAGGGTGTTATAGTCAATCAGCAGGGGAACAGTGCCGTGGTGCGTGCTGCGAGCGCGTCTGAGGGCGGCTGCAGCAGGTGTTGCGGTCTGACTCCAAGCGCCCCTGCCGCTAACTCCGAGGACTACTGCTGGATCCACTACTGCAGACCTGCCCTGATTGTTCTGCTGCTGCTGTTTTTTCTAGTCTTGTTGGGCGTTTCAACAGGGTTCTTATTGACAAATAATTGTGAGTATTGGCACCTTTTTTGACTACCTCGTAAGTTACTTTTTCGTTTCGTTTACAATATTTTATATACATCATTTTTTTACTAATGGCCAGCCTATTAGTTGGAAAATATTTTAACAAAAGTAAAAAAATAAATCTCAAAGTCACCTGGTAAGGAAAGGAGCAATGACAATAAATTATGCACGGAATAGCTTAATACTGTAGAGTGTAGTCTAGGGTAAAAGGCGGTTTTGGAATTTTCGAATCCATCTCTAATGTGCGTAATTCTGTCGTTTCGTTCCAAGGATATAATTTACTTATGTGACATGCGATTGTTTTTTTTAACAAGCCAATAAAAATAAAGATTTTATTTTCGAACGTAAAACAAAAGCATTTGAATATACTAAAACACTTGCTTCAAAAGACATATCCGTTATTATATTGGCCAAAGCCAACTAAGCACTTGGCCAAACAGCATCGAATATTCCATTTCGCTACACCGTCGGCGGAGGGTGATTCTGCACGGCGATTAATTCGATCATCGGCAGCGATTCGATAAAGCCAGTCGGTGGAGGGAAAGCCGTTTGGCACACACCTGCCTAGATGGCGCCACTAATTCTCCTTTTAGATTACCTTTTTTCTGCCCTCTTTCTGGATGAGACCGGTGAAGTTGATGCAACTTGACTTTTGCAGATACGAGGGCGGCACTGAAAATTTCGGGAATCAAGGAAGTGAAACAACATTACTATTTAAAAATGTATATGTTACGGCTAAAGATAGGTATGAACATAAACTTAAGATTAGCCGGCTAAACTTAAGTTTATCTTCGAGAAGCAGCTAAAGTTCGATAACATGTTAGTTTGCGTCGTGATATTCCATCTTTAGCCGGCTAATGTGCACATTAGCCAAAACGAAACGGCTAAAAATGTATTCGATGGGCGCGCCAGGCCGGCGGAGGGCTTGAGGGGGCGGTGGGGAGACAAAGAATAGCTCCGTATTATTTAACAATTGTGACTAGATATTATTTAAGTAATTAACACTGAAGAAGTTTTATTTTGTATTATTTTGTAATTTTAAATACCTACCTACAGAAGATTCTGTAATGACCAAATGGTTCCTTATTATTTTATTTTAATGATAGGTACCTAGATATTGTTTTAAGTAATTAATATTTTGTTATTNTGTGTGGTTATTACGTAGTAGTCATTTTATTAATTTATTTAATGAAAAGTTAAATTTATTTGATAGAAAATAAAGTCCAAGTAAATATTTCAGTATCGATGAACGTACATAGACACATTCATATTATGAATTTTTCAACAAGCTTAACTTTCAGTGACTTTCAGAATGTATTGATTCTTTTGAACTTGAATTAGATATTGATTGATCAAAGCCTTTCAGTTCATGAATAATATTTTTAAAGTTGGTGCTGAAAATGTTATTTAAACGACTCAATTTTCACTAAATTGATCAGCGACGATAGCACTTTGAATTGCTTTTGTAACTGACTTTACTTAGCGGCTTNTGAAGTCGATGCAACTTGACTTTTGCAGGGACGGTGTTTTAGATTGATAATTTTATAGGGGAAAACTTTTCCCGGAAAAGGCTTATGACGGATTGTGGTTCTTATTTAGGGGTCAATTATTTTAATATGAAATGAATGGTAGAGTAATTCGATCTGCACGAGTAATTAGCTGGCACGGTTTACCTTCTTTGGCGGGTGAAAAACTATCAAGATATGTTTCAAATATAAAACTAGCTATCAGATGGTAAATAGAGGTTCTACTCCAGGTTATAACTTTTAGGTTCTGTAGCATTTGCAGCCTTTTATCAACACATTAGCCTCAAATTAAGTATTCTCGCTCGGAAAGCATATTAAGCTGTCAGCCCGATATGAGTCATATCAAATGACAATTGTTTCTAATAAAGCCCGACAGAAGTTGAGAATTACTCCACTTTTCGCGACAGAAAAAGAATTGGTGAAAGGCACGGATAGAGATTAGCTCAAAATCGTTATGCAGTCTACCGATTGCCACGTATCGAGTATTTCGATTAGCCACCGTTTCATGAAGCAGTTAATTCGATCATTGCGGGCTGTGGTTGATGTGGGATAAGCTGGTATCGAGAAGTTAAAGACGTCTGTGCAATTCTGCGGGAATACGGACTTAGTTCACTGGCTTATAGTTCTTACCTTTGGTAAAAGTGTTTTATAATACTTAGAAGCTTTATTTACGTTTCTGTGTATCAATCATTATATTTCATAGAAAATAATATTTAAGTACCTATGTTATGTACAAAATTTATCAAAAGTATTTTAGATGTCCGATTCAACAGATAATGTTTAGATGCTTCAAAATTAAATTGAAATATTTTTCAATAACATTTTGTCGTAAAAAATGATTTAAAAATTGTTTATATCGTTCATACAAAAAACACGCCTGGACCTTAAGAATACTTTAAACAGCCTACAAGGCTGTCAATCATTAAAGATTGAATGGTTAGTCGCTGATTGTAAAATCCCATTCATTCTCTATCCGAAGAAAAAATCTTAGCCCAAGTAACCAAAACCGATTCCAGTTCACGTCTAGCACTCGAGTCACTAGCCCGACTCGGGTCTTCGGCGATTAATTCGATCATTGCCCGCGTTAGTGGCAGAGCCATCGATAAAAGTAAAGCCGTCGGCACACACCGCCACTTCCCCGGAACTTCTGAACTAAGCGCTGAAACTCGCTTAGGGAAAAATGTATCGGAGTAAGTAGGTACCGTCAACATGACAAAAGTATTGTTGGAGGTTTACATTTTATACAACGCCATAGTGTCCAAATAACAAAAGTTTTCTTAAATCGACACCAAGTTGAGTGTCTAGGTCTACATAAGTGTTAATTAAACATCCTGATTACATACATAGGTACAGATACGTAGGTATGTTCATTCACACAAACGTGCTGAGATCTAACTCGTGACCTCCAGCGCTTATAATAAAGTTAAATTTATTTAATAGAAAATAAAGTCCTAGTAAATATTTCAGTATGGATGAACGTAGACACATTAATATTATGAATTTTTCAACAAGCTTAACTTTGAGTGACTTTCAGAATGTATTGTTTCTTTTGAACTTGAATTAGATATTGATTGATTAAAGCCTTTCAGTTCATGAATAATATTTTTAAAGTTAGTGCTGAAAATGTTATTTAAACGACTCAATTTTCACTAAACTGATCAGCGATGATAGCACTTTGAATTGCTTTTGTAACTGACTTTACTTAGTGGCTTCATAGCCGATTAACTAAAATTAAAATTTACTTGCAAACATTACTTTCTTGCTAATGGAGATGAATTGGGATAAAAGTTTTAGACAACCCTCTAGGTAGGTACAGTTGACACATCAAACTATACTTTTAGTTACAAAATAGCACTTATTACGACTGAATAAAGTAAGATATCGCAATGTTAAGCTTTAAGTGTTTGTCCTTATTTTATAGGTAAACGAAAAATAAGCAAAGAAGTCCCAAAGCGTCGACTCTATTTTGTTTTGAGCTCTTCTAGTCCTAGTACCCATAACCTGATCCTTTAGATATTTTAACCAGTGTGCTTACCACGAGTTTATGTTAGGTGTGCTCCCTATCGAGTACGTCAAAAAAATCTATGAAGATTTTATTTCTTGAAAGTAGCCGCTAGGGGCGCTGCCCAATATGTCATACATTTCTTGTCATCAGTCGCTAGCGAGCACACCGAACGTAAACTCATGGTAAGCACACAGCTGTAATCTGCTGTGTTGTTATGTTTGAGAAAAAGGTTCGTTACCTATTTAGTTAAGAAACGTCTCAGACCAACACCTTTTCCAATTCGACTCGTAAAAAAGGAAAATTTGATTGAGTTCCGAAATTCGCTTAAAAGTTTATTCTACCGACGTGAAATGTTACGGTAGGTGGTCTAGGTAGATTTCCGTCTCGCTCGTTTTTCTTGGTGGCAGGACATTCATTTCGGTGCCACTCTGAACACACTTGGATTTCGAAATCGCGCTAAAACTATCGGAATTAAGCATTCATTTGAATACTTGGAGTAGAACTTGTATTAGTGATCTTTTTAAATGGAAACCTTTTTGGGCGAATTAATAAAAGCTGTTTTCATTCCGTATGGTATTTTTTTCCTAATTTATTTATTGCTCTGACTTAGAAATAAAACGAAAATAAATCTGAAATGAATATACCTACCTACATAATATCCAAAGCACTCGTACTTAGATGATTGACTTCGCTTAGAACAAACTGTCAATTTAATTTAATAACAATAATTTAGCCAAACATGTACGAAATTTCAGATCCAACCCCAATTTGGAAAATCTATTACAACATTAAACATTCTTGACTGAGCAAGCAAACGCCACCATAAATCGCATAAGAGCAAGCCTGATGAAATATAAAATATATTATACATCGACCCAATTATTTTGTCACCTGTATAAATATTCGATAGGCACTTACAGGTGTGATTTGAATTTCCTTTTGCTTTTAACCCGAGTGCCTTTAAGGATTCTTGTCCGTAAATAAATTAGCGTTCACTTTACTTCGGAATTGTTCAGCACTTTTTAAATGCACTGAAATAACACTTCCGTGTTTAGTAAGTACTTCGATAGGGATTTCTGTAAGCAGGTTTACGATGCCGCCTATAAATGATGCCTACCGTTTTCCTGGAAAAGTCGTTTCAAAAAGTGGCACTGTACAGGTTAAAAATACTTCTGTACCGTTTGCCCGCAGGCTATATTTGAACTGTGCGATTGATTTTTTATTCAGTTCCAGAGCCAATGTGATACTCAGATGCTATATGAGTGTTACATATAGAGTCATGTGTTTTGCTTAGACTGTTACGTTAACCATAAATTGCAATAACTAAATGAAGCGACTGCTAATTAACTTTTCAATCACATCGTACTATTTAAAACTTTATATTGAGTGATTTTGAAGTTGTAACGTTCTTTATTACATTACCCTTAAAACGCGCGAGCCAAATGGAACCCCAGATAATTCATTTTCGAGTAGCGTCTCAGTCATCTATATCTATACTTATAATAAATCTGTAGAGAGGTCAATTCTGTACATGAAATATATTTTCAAAATAACTATCAGGGGGTGAATAGTGATCTATACTGATGCCAAAAATGCAATCAGTAAAATTTTTGTCTGTCTGTCTGTCCGTCTGTCTGTCTGTCTGTCTGTCTGTCTGTCTGTATGTTCCTTATAGAAACAAAAACTACTTGACGGATTTTAACGAAACTTGGTACAATTATTCTTCATACTCCTGGGCAGGTTATAGTATACTTAGGAATTCCCACGGGAACGGGAATTAGCGGGAAAATCCTTTTGTATGAAAAATCTAAACCGCTTAAGTTAGACGCTTGAAATTTGGCATGCAGGTACCTTAGTAAACGTAAAGCTTAGTTGCAACAGGATATTGCAAAATTCCCACGGGAACGGGAGTTAGCGGGAAAAAACATTTGTATGAAAAAATCTAAACCGCGTAAGATAGATGAAGGGGGTAAAACGGGATCCACGCGTACGAAGTGGCGGGCGGCCGCTAGTTAAGAATATTAGTGCTTTCTTAGTTGTAACGTTTTACTTTAACCATAAAACGCGCGAGCCAAATGTACCGGAAGAAAATTCATTTCGTAACATCACAGTGGTTGTTTGCTATATTAACCCTAAAACGCGCGAGCCAAATGAAACGTCAGATAATTCATTTTCCAGTCGCGTGGCAGTCGTTCGGATCTCGTTAGGAACATAATAACCGCGAGGTGGGTCGTGTGCCCAACTTCTTCCACGAACTTCGACATTTGTCGATTAACTTTTAATTAATGAAATGGGGAGTTTGCTTTGTGAACATTCTTTTAGGTGACTTGTTTGAAGGCGTTCCGTTTGTTCTGCGAATTGGTGAGCTCTTCAATCATAATTAAGATGTTTCCTAAATTTTGGTTGGAATGAAATTTTGACATTATTATGAATCGTTGTTAGGAGAACTTCGAGCGTACTTATAATTTAAATTCTTCCTTTTGATTTTTTATTCGACTTGATTCCTTAGTATTTTTCTGCTATTAGGTACTTACTTTACTAGGCTTCTCAGTGTGTGTTGAATGACAAAATAAAACATTTTATATGACTGCGATTTTTTTATTTTGGACCTAAAAAATTAAATTAAACCTTTTTTTCTAGGTCGAAAATTACTAAGTGTTTTAAATATTCATCTACTTTTCACAATAACATAAACGCGAAATACCACTCACTGATTAATCACGAAATCTCAGGAACTAAAACACCCACAAACTAGGGCAGGTAGGTTTCTTATAGGGTGTAGACATCCGCTAAGAACGGATTTTACGAAACTCCACTCCTAAGAGGATAAAATGGGATCCACGCCTACGATTTCGCGGGCGGCCGCTAGTTAGGTATATCTTATGTCAATAATTGCGCCAATTCTACCGTAACCGTATCAAGTCAATCAATACCCACATCAGTTGTCATGTAAAACTCTCGTTTTAATCACAATATCTAATATCAAAGCTTTGATTAATTAAATTGGCAACATAAACGCCAATAATAACAAACACGACATTCGAACTCCAATTAAAGGTACCCACCTGGAACTAAGCTGGAAGCCAATATCGGATTATATCATCATGGCGTAAATTGAGTCGTTTATTTATAAACAACCCTACGTTCGCCATAGGACTATTGTCGCGACCGGAGAGGACGATTTGCCACTTAATTGGATGCTAAATAAATTATACGCTCCAAGTGCCAACTGGTGACAGTTCCAACAAGTTTGGAACCCTTATCAGACATTCATAGAGGAAGTGGAAATAGCTAATGGTTAATACGAGTAGTTTGTTAAACCGCGATAATATTTTTGCTTATAATCTGTCAATACGGGGTATCTTAGTTAAATCCCATCGATGTTAGAGAAAAAATTACCTATGATGGTGACTTAAGATAATACATCAGCAGAATTAGGGTTAAGGTTACAATTTAGGACCTAAGTTTAAGTTGAATATACATCGGGTTACTGAAAATCATTATAACATTCAACGCTGTATTAAACAATTTCAATCACAAAATAACAAAAAGAAAAACCAATAAGGTGACCCTCTTGGTCCAGCTATTTTCGGCCTATCAATTCATCCTTTCATAACCTTACTAAATTCCAAATTAAATGTGTGGTATTTAGACGACGGGACCCTTGGAGGAGACCCTAATACAGTTTTGGCCGATTTAAATATGTTAACACAAAACTTTGAAAAAGCCGGTTTAGATTTAAATTTTTCAAAATGTGAATTGTTTGTACCCGACTCCTGCCCTAATTCAGATAGGGTCATTTCGAATTTTAATTCCATAGCTCCCAATATTAAAATTATCAAAAGAGATTCCCTTCGCCTCCTTGGGTCTCCTATATTGGAGGAAGCGTTTTCTTCTTTCACAGACGAAAAATTACAGAGCTTTGAAAATGTTTCGGACCGTTTACTTAAAATTAACACACACATGGCGTGCACAATTATTCGGTTTTGTCTTTTTGTTCCTAAATTCACATATTGCATTCGTTCTTCACAGTTTTGGAAATACCCTAGCTTAACTGCCAAATTAGATAACTCTATAAAACAAATTATTTCCTCCGTTTTAAATACTCCTTTAGATGATCGATCATGGACCCAAGCCTCTCTACCTATTAGGTTTGGAGGTTTGGGTATTCGCAAAATTTCCAGTGTTGCTCTACCGGCTTTTTTGTCATCGGCTCATAGCACCAGTGGACTGGTTTCAAAAATACTGAGTAAGTGTTCTGACTCAACTACCATCCACCTAGCCGAAGGCATTAGCGCTTGGAGGCAGTTAAGCTCTGAAAATTTGCCGTTGTCTCTCATCTCACAAAGGCAGTGGGACGAGCCGCTCTGCAGACTTGTACGGAATAACTTATTAAACACGTCTTCCAGTTCTGCAGATCGAGCTCGTCTTCTGGCTGTAGCCGAGTGGGAATCAGGTCTTTGGCTTCACTCCCTACCTTCTCCTCATATTGGCACACTTTTGGATAATACCACTTTTAATTTAGCAGTCTCGCTCCGTTTGGGGGCACCATGCATTGTCCCCCATCGCTGTCCCTGCGGTGACATGGTTGACTCCCTTGGTCATCACGGACTGTCATGCAGCAGAAGTGCCGGGAGATTTTCCCGTCACGCCAGCCTCAATGACATCATACGCAGGTCTCTTTCTAGCGCTTCCGTACCGGCCATTCTTGAACCAAATGGCCTGGTTCGAAGTGATGGTAAGAGACCTGATGGTATGACTTTGGTTCCATGGAAGGTGGGACGGCCACTAGTGTGGGATGCAACCTGCGTAGACACACTGGCACCGTCTCATCTTCCGCAAACCTCGTCTGGGGCTGGTACTGCCGCTGCATCAGCGGAATCCCTCAAGCGACGCAAATATGTAGGTCTTAGTAGTACCTACATGTTTGAGCCATTTGGGGTCGAGACGCTAGGTCCGTGGGGACCAAGTGCTCATCGCCTGTACAGGGAATTAGCCAAGCGGCTGATTGACTGTACAGGTGATAGAAGAGCTGGCGCATTTCTTGGCCAACGAATCAGTTTGGCCATTCAGCGCGGAAATGCAGCCAGCATTCTGGGCACCATGTCGCGTTGTTTGGACAGCGATTTGGGACATATTTTTTATTTGTAAATATTTGTAAATATTTAGTCTATGTAGGTTAATTATGTGTATTATTCTTAATCTCTTAATTCTATACTTTTAATACATTATAAATCCCAGTTATAAATTGTTGTCATCCAATATAAAGGTGCGCGAAAAAGTTTTGTCTATCAATTATCCCCGAAACAACTGCAATTAATTCGCAAATAACGTAATGCTTTTACCGACTAGTTCGGGAAAGCTATCTGCATTGCAAAATGAAAAGTTTTCAAGGAAAACTATATTATAGCGCGGTGGCTGGACCCAAAACAATAAACGGGGCAATATTGGAAACTGTTGCCATTGTATCTAACTAACTACGGAGCATATTACTACAATACAGAAAGTTAGAGCAGATTCAAGTAGATCTGGAGTGGAGGCCACGTGCCGGAAAACGCAGCGTGAGACGACCACTCACAAGATGGACCGACGACCTGATAAAGGTAGCAGGAATGCGCTGGATGCAGGCCGCTACCAACTGTGCGATGTGGAAGTCATTGGGGGAGACCTATGTTCAGCAGTGGACCTTCTGTGGCTGATATGATGATGATGATGATAAAAGTAGATTCATGTAAAAAGAGCACATGAACAAAGGTGTAAAGAGTACACCAGCCGGGCTAAGATGCGCGCCGTGATAAATTCTTATCGACGATTTTAGACGTCAAAATGTATCGATAATCGATAAAAAAATCGATATAATGGCGTGATAAACGTTTATCGCGGCGCGCATCCTAGGCCTACTGGACATTCTGTCAAAGTTCATAGAGGTGATTACCAATGCTCTAATTATTTTGTGATAGTATGATATTATATCCCTTGATTTAAATGCCGCCTGGGCTTCATAAATTATTCTACACTAACTGTCTGTGTCTTGTATTTCGATTAATTTGTCAGAGGCCACGGGTTCGGTCACCACACACATGTAGGAAAAATATTTAAATACTTAGTGAGTTCAGTATAGTATTTTTTCAGTTTCATTTTGATAATAATAGTCCTGCGCTACTGTTCACATACAGGCATGGTTATTAAACTAGGTACCTAGTTAATAATGGCAATACGGCGAAGTCTAGATTCAGAAAAGAACTAAATTATTACTTTTGAATACGGAGCCTTAAGTCAAGTGAATTTTTAAAAGTTATATTTCACTTTCATCACTGAAAAGGTAGAAATGAATTTCCCCTGTGAAAAGAACCAAACTTTTGTGTGCTTAGGACTGAAAATCATAAAGCAGAGCGCTCAGTTCGGTCTCGACTGTTCATATTGTATTTATTAAAGGTATTTATACACTTTTTCAACAGAATTGTTGTAGTTAATCAGGGCCAAAAGAGCACTATAAAAATATTGAAGGATACTCCACTCCAATAACCACCAGTAAAAGTTACTTCCAAAAAAGCCGCAACTCAAATTCCGCGTTTCGCTACAAGAGTTAGGAGTCGGAACGATAGATCGCCGAAAAGTTGGGGCTCTATTTTTCCAACGAGAGAATTAATATCTAGTGGCGGCCTGGGACCGTTCGAGGCACGTTCAACTCCAGCTACGAAGCGGGGCGCGAATGGCTAATCGATCGATTAATTTTCACGCCGTTTGGTCGCAAAATTCTCGCGGAATGCACAGATCGGAATTTGTAACTTGTAACATTTGCCAACGCGAGTGCATGAGCGGTAATTCTAGAACGTTACCAGAATAGGGACCGTAACTTTTTTATAATACCGCAAGCTGACGCGAAACTTTGTTATTGCGTAATCACAACGGCATAGATGGAAAGTTGTTTAACTAATTCGGAATATTTAGGGCGGACATAAAAATTGCTCGTGTTTCAGGTTCAGAAAAGAAATCAATTTCTAAAGGTCGTTTCGTCAATTTTCAAAGGTCGTTCGTTTTCAATTTCAATTTCGTTGCAAACTCGCTTCAAATCAACATCCTAATCCTAACCGTAACACTTTTTAGTTTTTTCTTTAAAATTACGATACTTCTCGTGACTAGACTATGAGTACCTACCTGTCTCTAATTTGACTATTGCATTGAAATGAAACAGTTTTGACCATTGGAGTGAAAACATCCCTTATTGCGCCTACATACAATGTACAGAATACGATAAGTAGTTTAATATACCACATTTATCGTAATCCAGTGAGCACGAAATTAAATAGATATCGCGTAAACACCGCTGATTCGCTGCGAGCGTTTCAATCGGCCGATCCGAGATTAAGTCCGGCGAGCAACAGGAAACTGGAGTGGAATCGATTCATACGAATCGAGCAGAGGCGGCAGTTATAGCGCCGCAACAAATTGAAATTGATACCATCGCGCTGCCCGGATATTACGGGTGTCAGGCGCAATCACGCACTTACCCAAAGCGCCAAGCGGGCACCGTATCCAACACCTCGAGTCTGCGCTATTAAAAACTAGCAATTTTGTAAATATTGTACGTCTACATATTTCCAGCGACTTCGCTTGCGTGAATTTCGGCCTATCACAGAAATAATTTGTTACGCAATTTTTATTTAAAAAAATAATGATCCCATGTCTTTCTCTGGATCTTAAACCTTTACCATTTTTTAAAATAAGTACATAATTATTAATGTTTTTTGCAACAAATTGAAATTGATACCATTGCGCTGCCCGGATATTACGGGTGTCAGGCGCAATCACGCATTTACCCATTGCGCCAAGCGAGCACCGTATCCAACACCTCGCTACAGTCTGTGCCCTAAGAAACTAGCAGTTTTAAGAGGAAGAATGAAAGAAAATATTTAGTGAGTAGGTACTTACTAAATTACATAAACTTTAAACCAAAATATTTCTCCCGCTCAGTACACATAGTATGAAGCCGTGATGCAGGGAGCACGTTAAATATGTCCATTTGTAGTTTTTTGTACAAGACAGAATCTACTCAAACAAAGATCGATCATCTTTAACTTTGTTTTGTAATAAAAAAGTCCTCAAATATTTTATTTGACTTTATTTGCTGGACAAATTATTGTCCATTTCTATTGGCGCGGACTGTAGATCTATGCCTCCGATCACTATCAGTTATAAATTGTTTGTCTGTGCTTTTGTAAACGCAGCACGATTTCAGGACTCACATATTTCATGCTAATCCCATTTTGTCATTGAAAAATACCAATCATTAAAGGCGTTCAGCGTAATCTGATATCAGCAGAACTATGTTGACTTAAATATAGGGTGTAAAATTCATCAAAAACTCAAAAAAACCCATTATATTTGATCATACACGGTTGATTACACTACTCAAATTTTATCTATCTACACTAATCTACAGGACATCAAACTAAAAAAAAAAAAATTCCCATAGTAAATTATGGACTGCTAAATGACACTTTATATGGCGACCTAAATTATTTTTATGTTAAAGTTGTGTACTTGAATAGTAGAGCCCTTTTTGTTTAAGTACAAAAATGACACCCCGTATAATGATTTAAAACATGTAGATACATTCGTTTTATGTGGAATAAAAATTATAAAGGAAATGTTAAGCACTTTTGTGCTTTTTAACCCGAAAGGTAAACAAAGAGAGTAAAAAACGTTTTGTTCCTAAACAAACACTATTCACGCCGAGCAAAATGTTCAAGGGTTTCCTTTGGAAACTAATTCAATACCTTTTGTGAACATTTTAGGGTTCAGCACGTTTATTAACCACTTGCTGTGCCCGCGACTCCGTACGCGTGAAAATGGTTTGAAATATTTCCCGTTTTTGCAACATTTTTCTTTACAGCTCCTCCCTTATTGGCTATAAGGTGATGTTATACAGTCTAATGCCTTCCTCTATAAATGAGCTATCCAACAAAAAATACTTTTTCAAATCCGACCAATAGTTCCTAAGATTAGCGCGTTCAAGTGAACAAACAAACTCTTCAGCTCTATAATATTAGTAAAGATTTTTTGCTTTGATCTGTATAGTCCAGTGTTGCCAACTCGGATTTTGAAAAAGTCGTAGGACAGATTAGAAAATTACGTAGAAATGGTACAATTTCCATATAGAAAATACGTAGATCTACGTACTTTTTTTTCTGAGTGAAATGAAGAGAATAGGAGTAGGTAAAAGTAATAAAACGACAATTTATATTACCCTAAAAGTAGTAAAGTACACTTTTATTGTGTATCATTTTCAGAAATGTTTTCAGACAAATTAAATTTATACATAAAATATATTTTTTAAAATGCATAATGTGTTAATGCGAAGGCTCGCGGTTCTATTTTAAGCCATAATGAAGTTGAAAAATATCGAAATACAACAACACCTTCGAAATCTTAGCACAATTTTAGTTCGAAATATTTTTATAGTGAAGATTCACTTTGACGGTTTACACACACAGTCACGTCACGTCCCATTTCTTTCTTTCTTTCATTTTAAATTTCACGGGTCAAGGCTCTTCAGTGAGTGACATTTACAGGGGGGCGCTGTACAGCATTTTTTCTATGGGGAAATGTCAAAATAACATTAGTTCCGACTTTTGCCACATGCCAAATAACCGTGATCGGACTAATAACCCGATAAAAAAGGAAACGTTGCCCATTCAGACTATTTTGCAAATTTGATAGAAAATACGTAGATTCTGGGACTAAAGTTCGTAGGTTTGCAAGGAAGGCTTAAAATACGTAGATCTACGTAAAAATACGTAGAGTTGGCAACCCTGGTATAGTCGGTATCAGGGTTGGGAAAATAGACAGACGATGAGTATATTTTCCGTTGTTTGTTAAAAGAAACAATATTTATGAGGTCAGTCATTTTGTGCTATTACCATCCTTTTGGTAGACGCTTTGAAGCCAGTAAGTCCTTCTGCATTCGTAATAAGCTATAATAATAGCAACTGTGACATTTTCATCGGAATGCCAGAAATGTTCGAGCCTCTACGGCTAATAATAACATACTAATAATTATTTCTTTAATGTGGTATGGTATGATTGTATTGTGTAACATAACGAGTAAAGAAACATTAAAGAAAAACTTCAGTGAAACAAGCAAGGTTCTCGTACCTGAAACAAATAAGAACGAAGCCACTTAATATCAAAAGACAAAAAAATGTTAAGTCGATGAATAATTATTTTTAAGCTACTTACGTGATCTGTTTGAAGTCTGGTGCCAAGTTCGAAGAATTGATACTTGTTCAGCCATTCCCAATAACTAGCACCTGCAAATAAAAAGGTACAGGACTCACAAACACAGATCCTCCTCTTTTTTGAAGTCGGTTAATTTCCCTTTTTGTTAATAGTATGGTGCTACTTATTAGGGTAAAAACCTTCGTGCTATTCAACCGTTAATCAAAATCATTATCGTCGTATAAATTATAGCTTCATACACAATTGTACTATATCCAGAACAACACAGCCAACTGCGTGATTCATAAAATTTAACAAATACCATCGTTGACATCTGATAACTTGGTAATGATATTGAATTGATTCTATCTATCTCATTTCCATTTTGCTGAATAAACGATATTTCGTAATGGAACAGAAATTGTTTTTGGTTACGTAACGGCATGAATTATGCCATTTTGATTTGCATATTTAGTGATGGTTTTTGAATTTGATTTGTGAGTTCACGCCGAGTAATGAGCGATGTAAAGTGCCTTTATATAGGCCATTGTTGTTGATTTGAATAGTTTGAATTTAATGTTCTTTTTAAAGGACGTGAGTGTTCACATCTACGAACAGCAAATTATTGTCGTCATTTCTACATGGAGGAAAATATAATTGGCACAATTTCCTTCATTTTTGTCTCGGAAATAAATATTGCAACATTAATCCTTTTTCTCGTATATTTTAAGCATTCTATAAATGCAAAAGACACGACTATAAAATGAAGTTGCGCTCATCGTTGCACCTTTAAAGTAGTTGAGACATTTTTCATCTGGAAAATAAACGACAAAACGTTCATTTCAATTTGCATTTGAGATTATGAAACTGACGCTTATTTTCACTTCAGTAAAATATACAAACGCGAGGTTTCAACTGGAAAAAGTGTAAAAGAGAACGATCGGTTTAGCTGGACTTTTTGGTGTTCGGATAGGATGGCATTTGCATAGGACCTATCTGTGAAACTTGGTTTCGTGTCAGTGAAGTCGGTGCTCCGTCTGGGTGTGTNAACATTGTATGCAGCGATCGGATTCGTTTAACACGTGACTGGCCACCGGCTGTAGTTTAATGGCCTCGTATATGTAAAGGACAGGCGCGGTCTACGTCCAACCAATTTGCAATAAAACAATATGGCGGGCCGCCCCAACACACCCCGGCCTACACCCGTGACATATCTCAAGGAATGCAGCCAATTCAATCTTTGAATGACCCGACCTCCTTCGGCGGGTCGCTTTTATTTTAAGGCCCTTTCGTATAATGTGGCGTCTTATCGATTTAGGATCTGCTCAGATGTGTGCCAACTTTGCGTCTGTAGCGGTACTAATTTTACTATTTTAGTGACCTGTGAAAAAAAGAGCATCAGTCTGAACCACGTTAGACTACGGCGGCTTATAAACTATGACACTATACTAGTCTATAGATCTACTCGTTCTTATCTGGTCGATTATGACTAGCTTTTTCAATCTAGTTTGTGAAGCATAATCCCACTTCTTGAAGTATAAAGAAGAGGAAGATATTTTGCTTGGCTTGTTTCCATGCTGTAGCGCATTTTGCCCACCATCTTGCGGTATTTTGTATTTATCCGGACTGCAAAACCATTAGCCGCAACCTCTTTGTGTCATTGCGAACGTTAGGTCCTAAGGTAAAATTAATCCGACCGGCAAGGAGTCCCAGTCCCTCGAATACCTTGTCTTTTGAAAATCGCCCCAATTTCTATTAGGAAATTGGCTTTTGCGCTTCGAAACTTATTTAGGCGAATTAACTGGGAAAGTAAAAGGAAATAACGTTTTCTTATCTGTGGGTTTGATTTGATTAACAATCGATAAGAATGTCTAACCATGCTTACCTACGGAATATTTTGTGAGTTTTCTCTTTTTATTCTGTAAAAAATAATTTAAGAACATTACAAGTTAAGTATTTGAAAAGATGCAAAATTCCAGGTGTTGCGTAAACTTGATTGCCTGCTGTCTAAATAAAATAAAAAAGATCAACAAAACTTTTCATTAAATAGATAAAAAAAACTTTCTACCTCTAACCTTTTGTGGCTTGTTAAAAATTAACAACAACCAAAATGAATACTTTCGGTAAATTAAATTTGAATTAATGCTCTTTGTTCACGCCTTAATAGCTGGCAAGAAGAATGCTAGGTAAACTAATTACGATGCGGCAAGGGAAAATCCGATTAAAATAACTTTTAATGAAGCCTTCCATTTAATATTCACGACTAAAATTATAATAGCGTCGCAGTAAGTAGGAGTTTCTCGGTTCAAAAGCATTTAAATAATCTGGTTCCAGTGAATGAATACGCGAAATGAACCCTTACTTGTATCTGAAAGAAATGCATAATTTTATTTTTTACGCTATTCGAACTTCGTAGTCTACGAGTGTAGTAATATTTGTGAATTAATAAAGGTATTTATCTGTACTATATTTATGAAATAGGGCTGCTTTACCCGGCCGTGAAATAGAGTGTGGTGCAATATGACAGTTTAAAAATATTGTAAAAATGCGTGCGCGCGTTGACGGCGATTTAATTAGAATAAAAACTTGTTGTTCTACTTAATTTACCTTCTGGCTTCAAAATAAATAATCTTTCTAATTACTTTAAAATGTTCGTTATTTCTAAGTTCATTTTTTCAATCAATTTAATAATGTAACTTTAGTAGCTTTTATTGCAAGTATCAGTATTTACAGGGCCGCAATTAGCCAGGCCCTTATAGGTTTTCGTACAATTTAAGTGTGCGAAAAATCCAACAAACCTAATACTGACACTGTACTGACAGCACAATACGTACATCAACTAAACACTGTGACATCTAAATGGTTGTAAATAGAGCGATCTTGCAACAAAAAGTATACTCTGAAGTTGTCTCTACCTATTTAGATTTTCAGTAAGTTTCAAGTGCCTGCCGAGCACTCAACGCATCTTCCAACTTCATTAAATTCTCATGTTCATTGAGTTAGCATAGCACAACAAAATTTAGTGCCACGCGTTATTAAACTTAAGTTTTTGATGGTAGAGTCTACATTCGATTGGTCTGATTCGATTAGTACCTAAATACTAAAATATTGAAGTTACTTACCTGAACTTAATAATGCAAATCGTTCAACATTTCCAAATATTTATTAAAAGTTATTGTAAATGGCATCATTTCGTTTAAGTTATTCACATTGTTTTCGTCTGTGGATAGTAATATTTAATTTGTAAAACTGAATCAGTGTGGAACGGTGGTGCCTGACCACTACAGTGGTGCGCGGTTTGCAGCAATTACATTACTGCGGTTTCTGCAATCGGTAAATGGCCCAATAAAAGATTTAACAACAAACAAACGGTTAATGTTCCGAATTAATTTGATATATTGGCGAAAGAACAATAAACTTTACCGATGTCATGTTGATTTATTTGAGCTTTTATTATAGTTTTTCCAGTTCTAACATAGACTGATTGATTTATTATTTGTTTCAGATTTACATTATCAGCCAAGACCTCCCGCTCCTGAAGGTATGTTATTTTACAATCTATCCTGAAAATACAATATTTTTAGACTTTTATAGCTTGTGTGACAGTAATTATAATTAATAATAATAATTATAAACTGGTCTAGGACAGAGCTCAGGAACGTACAAACAACAATAAATACAACCCTGACCAAACACAGAAAGCATCATCCGCGAGCGTGTATACAACGACAAACTCTGCCTCGGCATGAAGGAGGCAGAGGATTAATAGACATACAAAATCTGCACAATAAACAAATTACCTCACTCCGATCTTATTTTCACCAAAAAGCTGACACATCCCTTCTTCACCAAGCGACAGTTCAAAGCGACACTAAACTTACCCCACTTAATTTACATGACAAATCGAATCAACCCAATGAAATCCTAAATGATATGCGAACTAAGATACAAGATTGGTCCCGGAAGTCTCTACATGGAAGACATCGCCATGACTTATGCCAACCAAATGTCGACAAAGAGGCGTCGAACGCGTGGCTGAGTCGTGGCGAACTCTTCCCTGAAACCGAAGGGTTCATGATTGCCATACAAGACCAAGTAATTGAAACTCGCAATTACCAGAAATACATTATGAAGATCCGTAACCTACCAACAGACCGCTGTAGAAAATGTAATAGCAACTCTGAAACCATACAGCACATAACAGGCGCATGCAAATCAATTGTGCAGACAGACTACAAACACCGTCATGACCAAGTTGCAAATATTATCCACCAAAAATTAGCTCAGCAGTTTAAGCTCATACCTCAGAAACTCACTCCATATTATAAATATACACCTGAACCAGTTCTTGAAAACAACAAATACAGAATCTATTTTGACCGTGCAATACTTACAGACAAGACAACACATTTTAACAGGCCAGATATCACCGTCCATGATAAAGATAAACACACCGCATACATAATAGACATAGCAATACCTAACACGCATAATTTGCAAAACTCAATAGCCGAAAAGTTATCCAAATATATAGATTTAAAAGACGAAATAAAAAGAATGTGGCGGTTAAACGAGGTAAGCATTGTTCCTATAATACTATCTACCACAGGTGTTATCCCTAAACAGCTGCATCAGTCACTTTCTACCCTAAACATCCCGAAACCTACATACATTTCACTCCAAAAAGCAGTAATTTTAAATACTTGCCGAATAGTTCGCAAGTTTCTTCAAGACCATGAACATCCACAGCAACCGAATTAAAACCACTAGTACTGGGAATGCACTTGGCTTAGGCCCGTGCATTCCTGAAATACCAGCTTCAAGCTGAGACACATAAGTGTAAAAAGAAAAATAATAATAATAATAAATATCCTTGGACATTTTACACTGCGCTTCTAGTCCCAAACTAAGCAAAGCTTGTACTATGGGTACTAGACAACGGATATATACTTAATCAATGATTTGCTCACTAAGCTCTGAACTTCACGCTATGAAAAGTCCTAAAAAGTTTCTTTTCACGATTTTCTCGTTTTAAATGGGTTAACTTGAAATCGAATAAAGAGTCTCTGGCGACCTTTTCGATGATTTTAAATTTAAAGAACCAAATCCTTACTTTAAATTTTTTACATGAGCATTAAGTTTTGCGTTATCATTATCAACTGTATTTAAGCTGATACGAATACTTTAACAGAAGTAGGGCATAAAACGGGACGCGATGAATTTTCTAATTTTCGTTCATTCACAAGGCATTCGGCATCATTTCTATCTCCCCTCTTGTCTCCATTTATCTCCGGGCCTCTGCTACAGATTCGCGTAACATTTTGTTTGTTTCTTACGAAATTGTTATTTCCGGGTGCTTTCTTTCCTTAAGCGGATTCGTCTGCGGCCTTTATATAAAAATCAAGGAAATGAGTTCGCGCTTGAATCTCGATATATTTTGACCTCTTTCTGAACGATAAATTCGATATAACAAATAAATCGACACCTTTCACGTTTATACCTTTGCCGGAATGAAATCAATTCGCATTGGAAACGTTTTTTCATTGTGAACTTTTGGTGTGAAAGGAATTCAGTTACTGGTACCAAAACAACAAATAATATTTTTGAAATAAAATGACAGCAATTGATTTGTATCATTATAGAGGTATCTTCCCAGAGAAAATCATAACGTAAGTTACCTCATGTGCTTTAATAAAACACNTTTTTGGTTTGATCAAAGTATCTCTTATAGTTTTTGGGATAGGTTGATTAAATTGACATAATAAGTTTATTATATTTGCTGCTACGGAACCCTTTGTGCGCGAGCCCGACTCGCACTTGGCCGGTTTTTTTTATTTATTTTTTCGTTAGAGAGTGTTATTGAGATAAACATGCAATGGTAGCTAGTGGAGTACTCCAATTGCAGTGCAATGATTTAGTTTATGAATTATGATGATTGTAATTTCTTAGTTCCTTAAGTTTGGTTAAATTCTTTTAGGTGATCGACTATATGGGTAATGTAGGCTTTGAAGCTACATGTTTAAACAGCATAGCTTGAATGGCCACATTTTCCGTCAGAGCCAATGAGTTAGCGGGGAATTGACACGGCTAACTTTAAAGCCGTGGAGAAAATGGCAAATTAACTTTTGGCAAACCACTGTGTGACTTCGCACCAGGCAATATCTGAGCGGAATTTTAACTAAGCGATATAGATCGGTAATCCCAGAGGCGTGCGCTAACACGCTCGCAAAACGGATGTTCGCGTCTTATTTTATTCTAATTTAACGAGATTCTACTTACCGTGTAATTTCTAAAAAGGTGTATATTTTGGTGCCTGTAGAATACAGTACCTATAAGCTAGCGGCTTACTTACGTGGATATCAATTTCTCACAGAATTATCATCTTTGAGAATCACAAGAATTTTAATTTTTAAGATACCGGAACGTAAAGGCCTGAGTGTACAGTCAGTATGTATCTTTTTACAGGTTCCTGTTTTATTGAAAGGCATAAACTAAGCAAATCTCTAAAGTAAAATAAACACTTACCTATTACTTTTTGGTGAAAATCCATTATGGAAAATTATAACAGTACCTACCTACTGGTGCGAGTTTGAGAACATAAATCCGTGAATTGAAGATATGCACGGATTTCTTTTCAACTGCTTTCAGTATTCTCGTCAAGCCCGCGTTTCCTAGCATGCGGTCACACTTAATAATTTCGTCACGGCTCGTCTTGCCAGGTGGAAAATTGGAAATTGTGTCATTCTTCGCCGAGTTCCCAAAGAATTACGTCTTCTTCAAAGACTTCGTGGCTCGGTTTGCTCGCCGCGGATTTATTAGTGCTATTCACATTAAAATGCGCGAGATTGTTGCAAATTGTACAATGGATTTTTTGCCTTTTTTCAACGTGAGCCGTTTTTCAGATTTCGTTTTGTGCTGAAATTTTTATAGCCTAAATGAAAAGTGGAAATTTTGGGATGGGACCTGATTTATCATCTAGGTTTATTGAAATTGAATATTATTGGATAATATTCAGCAGCATTGAACCGTATAAAAGTATATGGAAAAAATGATTTAAGCATCAGAATTTTATTAACTGTCGAAGTTGATTGTTTGGTAATATTGATGTAACAACATGAACAAAAGATTGGACAGCCGTAACTCGATCATTTCAATTGGATCATAGTAAACTTTTCTTTATTTAGAACTAGTAGCGAAGTGTTAAATATCCAAAGATTATTTATTTATAANCCCAACTAATATTATAAATGCGAAAGTAACTCTGTCTGTCTGTCTGTCTGTCTGTCTGTCTGTCTGTCTGTTACGCTTTCCCGCTTAAACCTCGCAACCGATTTTGATGACATTTGGCATAGAGATAGTTTGAGTCCCGAGAAAGAACATAGGATAGTTTTTATCCCGGTTTTTGAAACAGGGACGCGCGCGATAAAGTTTTTCTGTGACAGACAAAATTCCACGCGGGCGAAGCCGCGGGCGGAAAGCTAGTTTATTTATAATAGGAAACTTACGCCCGTATTCACAATCGATGCTTGCTTAAGTGAAGCAGCAAATGGAGCGCACAGCGTTGAATAGAGCTCTGTGATTGGTTCGTGTGTCACCCTGTGCATCCACGCGCACTGTGAGACCTTATAGTAATGTTTGTGAATACGGGCGTTAATCAAAATCGAGCCATGTTAATCATCAAATTGTCCACAGAAGCATGCGAAAAGACCTTCTGTCGTTGGGGCGCGGAGTGCGTTTCCCTCGGCGATGGGCGCGCTCACTGCGCCTGCCCTACCACTTGCCCGTCCAGTCCGTCGCCAGTCTGCTCCACTGCTGGCAGAACGTATCGCAACCATTGCTACTTGAGAAAGGAGGCCTGCGAAAGAAGACTCAATTTGCGAGTCAAGCATGAGGGAGAGTGTGGTAAGTGTCGTTTTGAGATAAACTACAAAATTGTAGCTAGGGTTGGGGCAGATGTTTGTTACAGCAGGCTGATTTAAAAAAAAACCCTCGATTGTATTGCAAGTACCTACATAATTATACAACAATACTGCGTATACAAAGACGCATCAAGACGAAAATAAGTGTGAAGATAGTGTAGAGCACTTGCTTTCCTGCAGTATGCATGTATTCTTAAGCATTAAACATTAAAAACCAGTCTGTATGTTTTTTTTTGTTGAGCTGCTGATACTTAATGTAATTAGATGATTTTACTTGTAATTTACTTCTGTATCAACTTTGGCCGAATACTCTATTAGATGCGCTGGCAAGTTACAAGTAAGACTGAAAGTTCAAGGAATAAGTTTATTGAATAAAGCTACCATGTAATTTAACGAGATTACAAGCGCGATACCATCAGCTGTCTGTCCACCGTAACCACCATCAGTGAATTGCACCGCAGGCCACGTTTAAACGCAATCAGTGTTATTCGTGCATAGAGTTAGGTCTAAGGCTTTGAATGTATTTATTACATTGTTTACCGATGTCGCAACACAAAGAGGAACTATAAGCACTAATATAAAGTACGATAATGTTGACAGTACCTAAGTAGAGCACATGTTGCTACAATTGGTTTACTTGCGGTGATTGTTTTTACCTATCTTACTAGTCTGCATTGGCATAACTTAACATCCATGGGTATTAATGGCTATAATTATTAAAACAAAATATGCAACTGAGATAGTTATACCTAATACCCTCGGAGATCACAGAAATCGGAGATCACCAATAACAAAAACAAAAATTGGAATGGTTTTATTCATTTACTAGTTGAACTTTGTTTCTTTATTTTGCTCCTAATGCACTCTCTCCAAGTCCAATGCATAAACAAATGAGATTGGAATAGACAAAAGCTTTGATTAAATTTCGTGTGACTTACATTTTGGACGGCTATAAAATGACGGACATGCATAATTCATAGTCAGAAAACGCTCTCATATTCCTTACAAGGCCCATAAATCCGGGGCATTAGAATACAAGAATAACCTTTTATCTCCGGCTATCTTATAAAAATACCCGGCACATGTCGCCCGCGCCGCGTTTGCGACTACAATCGGACTAGAAAATGTTTCTGTGTCGAGTTAGAAAAATTGCAGTTCATATCGGTAACAAAGCATTCTTTTCACATTGCCTCTAAGGGGATGGTTTGTTTATAGCTCGTTGCAGGGTTGTTGCAGTTACCTACTTTTTAGAATTATGCGTAGTTTTTTAAACATTTTTTTTAATAATTAATAAATAAATAAAAAAAAACACGTTTATTGCTTTGTTAACAGAAATAATGGTTCCTTGTTAAGACTACGGAACCCTACAGAGGAATTACAAGAAACCAAAATATTATTATAAAAAGGTAAAAAACATATCGAGGTGGCTCAACACGTGCTGCCAAAGTCTAGATAGGTATCTGTCCAAGACAGCGCTAATTTTCATCGTTATTTTCACGATTCGTGATGTATGTGAATTCATGACTCGATCAAAAAAGCCTTGCCAATAATAACATACCTAGTTTATCAACAACAGAACTCTTATAATCGAATGTTTACTATTCACAACCCTAGCCACGATCGTAAAGTGCCATAGGAGCTGCACACAGCGTTCCCGATGTTATTTCACAAAAGTTTTATTTACCTACGTTTTCCTTTCCAGTCAAGTTCGCATCGCAAATATAATTTATGTCCCGTTTCCCGCCTCATATGAAAACACTTGTAATTGTTTCGACAGCTGAATAATGCGAAATATGTCATGAGGTTCATTATTATCAAGACGGGAGCGTGTTGTGAAAATAAGTAACCATTTATATAATCGAGCCGGGAACTCCCGTAATGTGTACCATCAAATAGTTATGAACAAGAAGTTGAAAACTCTAATTAAATAAATAAGCGTCATGCCTTAAATACTTTGGCTTTCGGGTATTTTAATTACACGTATCAGAAAATTCCGGCGCATGTGCTTCGAGTTTTAAAGGGATAAAATTATAAAATATTTTAAATTTTAATATAGAAATAATAACTTTACGAAACTAGGCGCTAGTCTTTCGTAATACATAAGTACTGCAATCTATTAAAACTGGAACATAATTTACTGATATTGTATCGATAAGATCCAGTAGGTACAAGTAAGTAATGTCTATTGATTGCCTCTAGAATATTAATCTAAAAAAGAAATAAAATTGTGAAGGTTGCATACGACCAAACTCCTTGGCCGCGCGCCTGGCCGGCGAGAAACTTATTTTTAATTGAGTGTGTCGACTGTCATTTGTTCTTTTCTCATAATTTGAAAATAAAATTTTTACTACTCTCTCAAACTATTGTAAGTAAAGTGAATTTATACACATTAAAAAATAATAAAATTATAGGTATTTTAATTTTTTACATCTCTTGTAGTGAGTAAGTAATGTAGGTATTGTGTTGGAGTGGGTTCACCAGAATAGTCCAGCGTATTTATGTGAACATTTTATCTATTTTAGTTTTTGCACTGTTCCTCGTTCCTTACTAACGTATGCAAGCACATCTAATTCCACGCACGTAGAGGCCACTGGAGAACATACCTCAACCCTCTTACCCTTATAAATAATGTTCAATGAATAATTCGTCCACTTTGTTCAGAAGCTGGGGACCCGTGCAGTGGTGTGGTGTGTCCTCCTGGTGCGAAGTGTATAGTCACCAGTAGTCAAGCAGAGTGCCGGTGTCCCAGGAGTTGTCAGAGGAGGAAGCCAGTGTGTGGCACTGATGGCAAGGAGTACCCGTCTGCGTGCCACCTGGATAAGCAAGCGTGCGAAAATCAGCACAATATTACTATCAAGTACCAGGGAAAGTGTGGTAAGTATTTGTTTGATTTATTTTAACATAACACTACATTTTATCATTTCAGTCATTTGGCTGAAACGAACGAACGAATGAACTACATTTTAATTTATAGTATGAAAGCGTTGAGAATAGGCTCAAAAATGCAATAAAACAGCTGTTTCATATCAAAGTTTAGGTGATATTCGGCGATAATAATTTTCCATTTTCACTACAGGTTTTAAAATACCTGAAAGTATTCTATTAAAGATCACAGGCTAAAAAGTTCGCAACTTTTTTAGTTGCCAAGTAATGTAATTGTCTACTCGATTTTTTACAGAAGACGTAAAAAATTAAATCTATAGTCTTCTGAAAAGAAACATCCCCAATTTACGAAAATTACATTGTAAGCAAATTGAAGAGCATTTTTTCTAGCGGACACCCAACGCCAACCGCCCTTAGAAGTTTTTAATGAGGAAAATTAATTATACCAGTTGACCCCGTATTGTTGGTGTTGATGTTTAAAAGTATAAAAGAATCTCGTTAAGAATGGGCCATTTCTTAATAATAGGGTGAATTTGTATGAAAGGTTAACATTTCGCGGACCGGGTTGCGATGACTTACGACTGAGAATGAAATCCGGAATCCGGATAGAAATGTGTATGGAAATGTGACACACGTTCTATCATGCTCCTTTATTGAAAGACCCTACCGTTGTAACCCAAACGCCCCGCGTGGCTGTGACACTTGTCACCTGGGACCCGGAATTATTGCACGTATTTATTAAAAGTCGGCTATCATTCGGTATTATGGTTAGACTTTATCGCTTTGAAAAAAACGGCGAGTTCATTGTTTTTCATTTACATATCTTAACTTACGACAATATAATGTTAAAAAATAGCTCTTATTGCAACCACATAAATACAACTTGATGTGCCTTAGGCACAACTTGAATGACTTCATCCTATTTTTGCCAGTAGGCGATCGGGCTATGCAAAAATATTTAGAGGGCGGCACGACAAAAGAAAGTTATAAGCGACTTACATATTTTTATATTTGGGAATATTTCTTACTATCTTTTGAATAGTCCCCTTTTATTGAGGCGCTGGATGTAAGCACACTAGTACATCAAAAGAAACCCAAACTTAAACAAGGCGCAAAATTTCCCTCATACAAAACAAATTGGGTCTCCTACTTTCTTTTTCATAAAACTAATTTAATCTCCTCTACTTTATCTATTATGTACCAACATTTTGTTAACCCTTTTCACCGAACTTCTCTGGAACATTCGATCTGAACTAAATTTGTACAAGACCGAATGCCCGCACATTCCGAAATCCTTTTGTAGTTCACTTCTGTACTTTTAATAAATCGTGCCGTTCCATGTTCCTTCAGCAAACTTGTTAAACTTGTTTCCTTGCGCTTGCCTGAAATAATAATGCTTTAACAACGTAATAAGACCTATTATTACGACAGTGTGGAATATTAAATTTGTGCGTTTGTGTGCTTGCTTCAAAATGAGTGTAAAAAAATTGAGAGATTCCATAAGTGACTGAAAGCATAAATGGTACACTAACCCCAAAATTATCCATTTTATAATCTGCAAGATTTTTTTTTAATTTTTGATTATATGTTTTTTCATACAGATCCATGTTCTGAACACGAATGCGCCGATGGCAGTATTTGCCAGCTGAACGAAATGCGCGTGCCGACTTGTCGCTGCGGGCCGCCCTGCGACTTAATCGCACGACCTGGATCAGCTGTCTGCGGCTCGGACTACAAAGATTACCCTAGCGAATGCTCGCTACGAAGAGAGTCGTGTCGCACACGACAACAGTTGACTATCGCGTACAGAGGCGAATGTGCTTCAGGTAATTTTCAGACTATTTTTAGTTTGCAAAATAGAACCTATTACAGCTGCATAAAATACCACAGTATTTGGATGTTGCTGTCTGTACTTTACTGGCTGTTCTACCCCTGTACTTATTTAACCGTGAAACCGAAGGGATCCCAGACGGGAATCACGGCGAACTCAGCATTTCACCCTTTTTAAGTAAGTCCATTCCAGGGATTTTCCGTGTATTGAATACGTTTTACAATGGTCAGGCCAGATTCAATTTAGGAGTGAAGATTTAAACATAGCAAGTCACCTTTTTTTCTCTTTTTGATGTAGCCCGTGGGTAATATTCGGATTGTCTTACCTCAGCGACCAGCCGTTCGGTATGGATCAGCGCATTGTGAATCGACTATAAAGATTTCACTTGCTGAATCAGGGAATTCAAATTTGAACAAATTGATGGCGATGACGACGTATTTTTGCAAATTATTTTGTGCGAAATTTTTGCATCAAATCTTTTTTATTCAAATAAAAAAGACATGAGTATGTAACGTGTATCGTGTTCAAGAAGTAAGTATCTATATTTGGCCAAGTAAATCACGTTTGTTAAGTCGTTATAAATATACGCTTTTAATTCAAATAATGTAAGGTACTTGATACAAATNTTATGTGGGAGAGGTATCTAAATTAAGAAAAAGAAACTCGAAAAGGAAAAAGAAGCCGACGGCTTGTTTAGCAATCTAAAATTAAACCCTTGTTTCAAAGCGAAAAGATTTGTTTTATCGGAATATTTCGTTCTAAAGAAAGACAAGAGTCCATTTCGGGTAACCCAAAAGGAATTATTAGAGGCGGAAAACTAATTAATGCTTTCGAGGGTTTACTCAATTATAAGATTTATTCTATTTTCAGCTTTTGCCTGATTACTCACTGCCCTTTTAATATTATTGACATAATAATGCTATTTTTAAAACGCTAAAGTAAATTTCCGTTTACTTTATTATGCGCATGTGATTGATAATTGGTACCTATATTATACCTACATGAATAAAAAATATTGAAAATAATAAATCGAATCGGCTGCAGTGTGTCACAGCGGTCAAAAGACTTGCAGCATTGCCTCCAAAAGAAAAAAAATAGCAGAGCACAACGATGTTTTTTTCTTTCATTTATAGTATTCAGCACTGAGTTGTTCAGAAGCACAGTCACGAGCATTTAAATGTTTAGGTACACTACGTCATAATAATATATTCCGATACCATAAAGTTTAAATTCCAATAAATAAAGCCTTTCTTTTCTCCCCTAGCCCAACACCCATGCGACTCGGTAAAATGCGGTGTCCGGGAACGCTGTACACTCGACGCGCGAGGGGTAGCCGTCTGCGGCTGCGGTCCGGACTGCGAGCCGATCGTCCGGCCCGTGTGCGGCTCGGACGGCCGGACGTATGACAGTGCGTGCTTCTTGGATAGACAAGCGTGCTTGGACAATAAGGATATTAGGGTGGCGTATATTGGACCTTGTGGTAAGTAACTTAAATGAAAATGCATTTCTCTATATTTACATTACAACTTAAATACTTGAGATAATATTGATTTAGTATTATGTTTTGTGTTTAGGGTATTGTCTTTTATTTAATTCTCAAAAATAGATAACAGCATTTCAAATTAGCTTTCTAGAGTCTCTCTTAAACTCAATCAATAAATTCTTTCTTTCACTGACAGTCGAGTTAGTTTACCATTTACTACTAGCTCCCATCGACGCGTTTGATATACGACTTGATATTAAACTCGCAATCGTCACTTTCCCCACTTTTCAATCTGCTACAAACTGTCATGCAAAAATCAACCTTTAACCTATAGGTTCGGAAAATCCATGCGCTCGCGCAACGTGTCCTTGGGGCGGCGCGTGCGTTTCCCGCGGTGGTACTGCTCAATGCGCGTGCCCAGTTTGCGATGCGACTTTAGCTCCCATCTGTGCGTCTGATCACAACACTTATGGAAGCGAGTGCAAGATGAGGATGCATGCGTGCCAAGAAGGAATCAAGGAAGGAGAGCTGCGTGTGCTTTATAATGGAACCTGCCGTGAGTATACTTCATCATCATCATCATCATTATTATATGCCTCCCCCAATGATTTCCACATCACGCGGTTAGAACGGCCTACATCCAGCGCCTTCCTGCTACCTTTATGTATACTTTAAGCATGAAAAGAGTATCCGTAGAAGATAGTAAAGGTGGGACAGTAGACCAAATTTTATCAATAAAACCCTGGATACGCCGGTTAACCCGTTTTTCTTTACTTTGAAGTTATGCTTAAAACAGTCAAGTGTAAGTCTGTACAAAATGCGATAAAGTAGAAACAAGACCTGTCTACGTATAACTTCTTCAAAAGTGCACGTTACATGAAATCGATCAGTATCCTGTACAAAGGCACTAGTTACCGCGTGGAGTGTACTCAAAACTACACTCAAAGTTCTTTGCACCGCGCTGCTGAAATATTTGAAGCGGGAGTTGCATTACTTTAAGAATTTTCAACACTTAAGTGTTGACGTTCCATTTCTCTCTCGGCTGCAGCGGTCATTTGTTTTGCTTACGGTACAAAGGACTAATAAATTGCAGTGAAACCGTCAATTGAAGGTTAAAGGTGTATTTAAATTTACGGTTTCACGTGAGCGTAATTTTTAAAAGTCATATGAATGATTTTTCTATTGTATAAATGTATAGTTGACAATACAAACTTCCACCAATGAAAAACTCTAATTGATTTTGTAGTTTATAATTAAAGAAAAATTAAACACCATTTAAATTCATATTCCGTGGAATGATGTGCTGTCAACTCTGCATTTCTTACGTGGCATACATGTAGCGTGTCTCACGCAACCGTAGCAGTGTGAACATACCCTATAAGTTTAGTGCGGTGATTCCACTCGACACCGATTGATGAGCGGTAACTGCTGATTAATTTCATTATTAGAAAGCCGCCATTGACTATCTTAACAATATCGATAAAGACGCCCCCGGGCTTAAGTCATAGTTTAATGAAATTCTTCTCAAAGGGTTTCCAGCTCAGCACTTGCCAATAAATTACAAAGAAAGTTCTCGAGACGAAATATTGGTGATCAATCACCTTACTGTGTGACAGACACTTGGAAATTTTAATCTGTGTTCGACTCGTGTTTGGATTGCTTTTGAAGATTGTTTATGAAGTGATTTGAGGTAATTAGGTCAGTGAGGATGTTTCTAAATTCGCAAGAATGTAAATAATGGTGTTTTCTTTTCTTTTTTGTTTAGAATCGTGCGTGGATATAATCTGTCAGGGCGGAGGCGATTGCGGAGTAGATATGGAAACGGGTCGCCCTATTTGTCGCTGTAACCACAACTGTACGGAATCACAGGTTTGTATAAATTCATTTTTATTAAATCTTCTTAATCAAACTCTACATTTACTGAGAGGTTCAAATAGTATGCTCTCAAAGTTACAAAAACCGATCCTTAATTTATTCCTTCGAACGAAATAAGTCACTAATAAAATAATCAAAATTATTTCATACGTTTACGATATTCCGATTTTTAACAAGGCTTATGAGATTATAGAGCATTTTCAAATATTTTAATCAAGAATAATCTACAATCGATTCCATTTACCAAATTATTATTTTCACACCTGGTCTGATCATACCCTGTATAACCCAAAACTGGATGATAACGGTTTTCGAGTGATATCATTTTGATAATCCTTTCACCCCTTAATTGGGTTTTTCACTTGTCTGAGAATAAATTTAATGAATCAGCGTTTTAAAATTGCCTACGATAATTTTGATTCGGGATTAGTCAGCACGTATTAAATTAATTAACCTTAAATGATTAAAGGTAGCGACGTGGCAAAATTAACTTTTATTAATATTTCACATTGATTGAGGTATTTCAACAGAAACTGATTACTTTTGTTAATTATAGTAAAATATACAACCGTGATTTTCGTGTATGAATATTTACTATCAGATTGATTAATTTTCTGAAATACCAAAATTCAGTTCGTACTTTAAGCACGGCTTTAAGCCTTTCTTACCATACATTTTTGCTATGTTTCTGTTTATTATGTCATACTTATACCTATAGGTATAAGGCTTAATTTTAAAAAATCTTGTAAAGAATCAGTGCATTTTACCTCAACTGAAAAATTAATAATAGGTATAAACTCAAAAAAGCGTCTCAATAAAACTGTCCATTCATACTTCATTACGCCCGAATACTAAACGTGAGAACAATCCGGATTCGTGGAATACCTTTAAAAATTTGTAGGCTGTAATTTCCGAGGGTTATTCGCGTCCATAATTCAAACCGTTTTCACGACAGGACTCGGATGCGGTCTGCGCGAGCGACGGTCAAACGTACCCTTCTCAGTGCGAACTCGACTCGACGGCGTGTCGCGAGCAGAGCGACTTGCGGTTGGCGTACAAGGGCGACTGCGGTGAGTCTCCATATTTTATAACTTGGAATCACGCTTGGGAGGGTTAAAATTAGAAATGAAATTTTGTAGTGTGCAGTTTTGGGTTAATAGAATCTTGGTGTCGTGCTGCTGAAAATTTTAAGATGTCAGCTAAAAGTCTTCAAGAAATGCTTTACATTTTTAATGGTGGCGTACTTTATACAGGGTTGAAAACTCATGTGTTTAGTTATAAAATAAATTTTGTTCGTCTTATGATTTTATACCATACTTAAATACCTATCTACTCCCCCTTCAAGATTTTTTTGTACAAAAGGTATTATTACTTACGAGATGTTAAATTGCAATCCAGTTCTATGATATTTTGTAATATTCAAACTGCAATTTCGACTTTTAATGGTTAATTTAAACTTCAGGTTAATTTCCGCGACAAACTCAGTGTGTCAGATACACATTCCGTTTCGAATAGGTACAAAACTAGAACTTTTAGATATCGACCGATTAATTACGTCGCTCGACCGCATAGAAACAGCCATTATGTAGCTCTATGCCTCACCACAATATTGGTGGACTGGACAATTAGCTACGCAAATTATACCACTGACAATTCCGGGGCCGACTCGTTTTGTTCCAGGATATTGCGCCATTAACTCCTAAAATTGTTTTACAGAACGAATAACGCGGACATAATTATAAAAAAAGAACAAATTAGTTTGGCCCATGAAAAATACTGCCATCGTTTTCTTCGGCAGCTTTCTAAACTTAATTGCTTTACGAGAAAATGGCTGAATAAACTTGAAACTAACTTGAAGCAGGATACCATTTGTTATTGTAACGCGGCCTTAATATTTGCGTTTCACTTGACCTATCAAGTGTTATTTTAGGGTTGCCTAATCAGTGGTTCTATAATTGTATTATCATTTCCACACGCCACGTTACCCTCGAGTGGCGTGACGTTTTCAAGGCTTGTTTCAGAGTGACGTTGTAATTAGGCCCTTAAGGGTTTCAGTTATTGAACTCGGATACATAGGAATAGATTATTCAGTAATGCTTAAGAACAGTATNCTTTTACGCAAAAAATACTAAGCGGATCTTAATAAAACTTTGCAGTTTTATTGTTAATATTTCAGAATAACATAATATAGTCTATAATTAACAATAATATTCCGTTATTTTGTCAAATAACAGCGATAAGTGTCAAGAAATTAGGTCTTTCTATGATAAACTTAATTTCTTACTAGGTGAAGTTACAGGCAAAAACTAGTACAATATATTTACATTTCTGCATTGTGACGAGTCACCTAAACGTTCCTCACCTCCCCATTCTCGTATTTCCTCGAAACAAGGACTCTTCATCGAACTATTGTTGCAAATACCAAGGTGGGACAAAAATGACCCAGTGGCGCTTCTAGGTAAAACCGATTTTAATTTTTTTTCTTATAATGTTATATTATCAAAAACATTAAAAAATGATAAAATTCAATAAATCAGGAAAAGTCAAAAAGTTTCATGGACTTTCGTTGAAAAATAAAAAAGTTAGAGACGATCAAACTCGCGAGTGGGACAAAAATGGGACGGCGGCCTTTCTAGTGTTAAGAGTTTACAAATAAGGTCTACAAACCATAAAAAATCGTTTAGCGTAACTTTTTTAGCTGTGTTGAAACCAAAAATCAGCGTGATGGATTAAAACGACATTCCCAAAATATGCTGCCATCAAACACCGAGTATTGTGTCCCGCATTTTATAGGCGTGCACAAATCGTTATGTCAATTGCGCATCAACAATAACCCCTCTAATCCCATTAATATCGCTGTGTCGCCCATTCATCCCTGTCCGGAACAGTAAAATATGCATGCATGACTAAAATGAAGCCACTTTCGGGGCTCCCTAACCGAACTGCCGAAAAACCTTTATAATTACATTATGTTGCTGCATGGCGAGTGTGAATTATTGTGCTTCCACTTTCAAAATTATGAAAGCAGTGATTAAAATGAAACGGCTAACTATTTGTCGCTGTTTGTCAAACTTTTAATCGGTCCAGACATTAATATTTCTGTTATTCCTTCCTTCCGTAATGATAATCTGAGTTTCCCTACCTACAAAATATAGTCTTGTCGAACTATAAATGTCATTCCTTCATTCCAACCACCACATTATTACTTGTTTGGTTTGCAAGAATAAAATTTTCTTTTTTTGTAAAATTAATTACAATTTTACTATCATATAAATTGAACACGAAAATATATTTTTAATGCATAGTATGAGCTTCTTTTCTGAAAATTTCGCATACACATTATTTCTCAGCTATTACCGACCTACAAAATTTAATTAAGCTTGCGTAAAATTAAATTGTGTTACGCAATAACATGAAAAGGGTCGCAGGTGTATTAGTCTGAGTATTCCAATAATAGCCCATTGTGAACGAGAAGCCATTGATAATAAGTTTTTGTAGTTACCAAATTCGTCATAACTTTAAATTGCTTGCTTTCACTGCCTAGTTACTACGAAGTTAAAATATACTTTGAAGTAAGTTTTGCATATTATTAAGTTACATCATAAGTATTCGTAGGTAACTAAAATAAAAATAGTTGTCAAAGGACAAGTTTAATATGTAAAATTGTAAAGGATTTATTATTATGTGCCAATGTTTGAAAAGAGAAGTTCTGAGAACGACTTCAATACGATCAAAGAGACCTACATAAATCTAAGCAGCAAATTACTGGTCATTGTAGTAGGTACGTAACGCAAAGCCGGAATCAGGTGATATTGATTTATCAATACTTCATACTTATGTAGCTGTGTTTGGGAGCGGATTAGGCACCGATAGGGGATTAAAGTGCTCCATAGCGTACACCGAAACGAAGGCAGATTAGGTAAATCGGCTTTATGTTGTGCATCTTCAAGTTACTTTGTGGTTAATCGGTAGCTGCCTTTGCTAACTTCAACTTAAACTTTGCCCATTTATAGGCAGATCACTCGGATCGGATTATTACGCTTTGTTGTGTCGTCAAAGTTACTCGAAGAAAATCAAGAGCTCTCATAAAAACTTGTTTTAATGTTTTGGTTTGGAAAGATGATACTAATTGCTTGCCTAAATCCTGAAGCTATAATAATTTTTATGGTTTTAAAGTCTGTGAAATAAAATATTGTACCTTTTAAAAACTGAACATATTTATAAACCGTTTGTTAGAATGGATTGCCACGAGTTACTACAAATATGTAACAAAACTCGTAATATTACTTCACTGGCCAACAAAGGAGCGAAAATATTTGTCACCCAAAAGTTGCTGCTATAACTCAGACTAACAGAATGCGTGAAACCTCTCTGAATCACGTTCAAGCCCCGGACTACAAAAGTTGGCAATAATATTTACTGCGAAATAAATCACAATTGAAACTTTTTCCGCTACTAAGTTGACTTTTTTAATTCGAATCGTTGCGGCCCCACCCAATACTTTTTGCTCCTTCCATTTGTGGGCTCGTGGTAAACAATCGTTATTAAATTTGAACGGGTGTTTTCCCTCGTTTCTCATTGCGGGAACGAGAAAGCCTAATTTTCCTCGACGTGAGAATGAGAAAATGCCATGGGAAGCTCGCAATTGTCGGACAAAATGACATTATCTGTTCAACCATTCGTTTCTCGCAAACTTTAGCCGGGCGCTTACGAAGTCGTAACCTTGCTGGCACAGACGATATAAAACTCGTATAATATTATTTATGACATTAAACCGTCCAGGTACAGTCGAGCGCTATTATTCCGTGAATGTTTATTGTTTTCTTTTAGCTACAAGTTTCAGATTCACAACAACTTTCATAGAATACTAATTTCTACCTACCAATCTTAGCTTTTAGGGGTGCATCAATATTTGCGACTGCGAATCTTACACAAGTGTTTGTTACAGCACTATGCGAAGGTGTCCAGTGTTCCTTCGGGGCACACTGTTCAGCAGGCGAGTGCATTTGTCCCACTGACTGCACTGGAGCAGCTAGAGAACCAGTGTGCGGTAGCACCATGCAAACTTATCCAAACGAGTGCGAACTCCAAAAAGCCGCTTGTAGACTACCTCCACCTGCCACGCTACATGTTATCTTCTACGGAGACTGCAAAGACAGACTGGCTGTCGTTCCACCTATCGCTATGAGTAAGCAAACCGTTACTACTAACTATATTAGATGCAATACTAATACCCTTTCCAAACCAATAAAATACTTGCCTACATTCTCGTAAAACTTGTGGGTGGGCGCAGTCACAATATTTGCCATCTGACCGTCATCAACCCTGTTGTTAGCAGTAATTTCAATAAAGCGACCCATCCTCGATCAATTAACTAACTTTCCGCTTTATCGCTTGACTAACACGCAAATATTTGGGTGGGGATGTATAGCCACGACCGCGATGACCACTACTGAGGCAGAGGAAGGGTCGACGGATTCATTGGGTGCGACGGAACTGGGCGGTACCTCCAGTCCCTCAGCTTGCCGCGACATCCGTTGTGATTTTGGCGCGAGCTGCGAAATTGGTGCAGATGGATACCCTCGGTGTTCTTGCCTCTTCGAATGCCCGCATGAGATCGAATACTTCCCAGTTTGCGCTTCGGACTTCAGATTGTACTCGAGTCTGTGTGCAATGCGCAAAGAGGGCTGTCAGAAACAACTGGAACTCCGCTTGAGGCCTTTGGATCTTTGTAAAGGTTTGGTTCTTACTAACATAACATGCTTTTTAGTTGACTAACGCTCGATTTCGTAATATAAAATAATATTCACCGGACTTTTAAAATAAGAACCATAATATCACTTATATTTTCTATCAGGTATGGAGGTGAGGCCTTGTGGAAATAACAAAGCAATGATCGATCCAATAACCGGCATTGAGATAGACTGTGGGAATGGTCCGCATCGCCAGGATTGTCCTGCTGGTACCTATTGCCATATCACACTTACTGCAGCAAGGTGTTGCCCTAAAAGTGAGTAAAATTAATTGTGAAACATTTTATCATTTTTGTCCCCTACCACAGCAATTTAAAAACAACCAGAAAGCTCGGGTTTTGTAATGGTAAACGAATTGATGTGGTTTCCCTACAATATGTTTATAATTTTATCGCTGACCTTTGCCTCACGCAAATGACATTTCCGCTCTGGAAATTACGCGGACTCTGAAATTGGAATAAAATTATAACGTTCGATTTTACTTTCATGTGGAAATCGTACCGCTTTCATGCATATAATATGGTACTTAGCTGGTGATTTGTCAGGGTGAAGATACTAACAGTACATGGCACCATAGTTAAATTGGATACAATCACGCTAGCGATACCGTTTAAATTCCTTTGTTTCCGTCTCGTAAAATGATACTTTTTATGCTATTACGGTGCAGGTTTCATTTTTACCCACTAAGTAGGCACGTACCCTACGTGCTTAGGGAGCGAGGTTTTTTGTTTGTATGTGCAAATTGAAAGGAAACAGGTACCATTTCAACTCCTCTGGTGACTTGTTAATTTATTAATTGAAACGTTTTGAAGTGAACGATAATATTTTAATGAAAAAAGATTGGTGATATGCTGTTAACTTGAATTTACACATAACGATTTAAATTAGGGATGATTAAAATAAGTTTATGCATAGATAACACAAAAAGGCGTGTAGGTCCTGCATTTATTGATGATAAAAATGGGATTAAAATAAATATACATATTTGGTGCAGATGACTCAAGGCAGATGGAAGAAAAGCGAGTGATGCACTGTTCCGAGAGTGCGTACGGGTGTTGTTCGGACGGGTTGACAGTGGCGACGGGGCCTAATGAGGAGGGTTGTCCAATTACAAGTTCGACCTGCGGCTGTAACCGACTCGGGTCGGTGTCGGACCGCTGCGATGACGGCGGGCAGTGCTCGTGTCGCCCCGGCGTGGGCGGACTAAAATGCGACCGATGCGAACCCGGCTATTGGGGACTACCAAGGATTGGCACTGGACATACTGGATGCATACGTAAGTACCTAGTAGTTTTCAGTTTGTAAGAAGTAAGGTTATAATTGAATTGTTGACACCACATCAATTGATATACGAGTAAGTACTGGTCATTTATGTGCTCAGTCTAAATAGCACAATACGGCATCACTGGGTCACTTAATTCACCATTAGTTTTATCGATTTCAAAGTAGGCTTACCCAACTACAACCCTACTACAAAGTAACTTAATTTATCATTGAGTACTGATTCATATTAGTGCTAAAATTTTCTGTCTTGGATTTGTAGTTAACGGTGTAGTATCTTTATTTAGCAATAAAGTAGGTACTGATTGATACCTCAAGGTTAAAATTCTGTCTTTAACTGTTATGTAGTTAATGGTATCAATGTCATCAACCCAATCATGATGTAAATAAATAATAGGCCCTCTAATTGACTGATTGAATATTATATCGAGTTAAATAAAGATCCACCATGTAAAGAAAGCAACTGAACACGCAATGATCGATCAACGTGTCGAATGCCAATGACATGCCGCTTCATTAATTCTGACGAAAATGTCTGGGCTTTTCTCAGTCATAATAAATGATTGTGATTGGGCACCTACTTATTTTATCTTGCATTGTATTATATTGTATTGTAAGCTAGTCTTTAAATGATGACAAGAAAATTTATTGTACAGTATTAAAGACATAGGCAATTTNTTGATGATGGAGTCAGGAGGTGGCCATAGGAACTCCTAAACGAAACGGCAGAAACTCATGTCTGTCACTCAATCACAAACATGTCTGTACCGTCCGAAATGGAAGGCAGGGCCTCGTACTCGCCGGCGAGTACGGTGTAACGAGCTACTGTGTTGTGGATGTCTGTGTTCAGAAATTCGGTAATAGGATCGTCCGGGTCGTCTAGGACATGCCTAGGTTGTCGGTATTGGGCAGCGACATCTTTCTGGGGTGTGTACGTGGCGGCGCTAACGATAAGAGGGTTCTTGTGGTTGATCGCTTTATCAAAGTAGCGGCGAGAGGATTCTTTCATAAAGTGATCAATCGATGGGATCTCGAAATCTCTATGGAGATTCGTGTTACGTACGAACCACGGGGCATCCGCGGCTTGGCGTAAGAATTTGTTTTGGAGGGTCTGGAATTTCTTAAGGACTGTGCAGGACGTGTGAGCAAACACCGGACTGGGCGTAAGTCAACACTGGACGGATGCAGGTTTTGTAAATTGTCAACTTATTCCTAAGTGACAATTTACTTTTCCTTCCAACTAGGTGGTAGAGTCGGTGGGTGAAGTGGTTCGCATGGCTCAAGACACGTCTGAGGTGCGGAGCGAACGATAATCTCTGGTCGAGGGTGACACCTAAGTACTTGGCCTCACTCTTCCAAATAATAATTTGTTCAAATAAGGTGAGATGGGTGGGCCAATTTACACCATCTTGGTTTGTCTATATATACTTGGCAGGATCTAAAACTCCGTCACCGCGATGCAGGTTTGTATGAGCGGCGGAGTGGGCCATAGTGTAGTTAGTGACAGCGCCAACTGTTGGTCACTAGTTTTGTAGTGGCGTCGCCACAGTTGACACCACATCAATTGATAAAAGTAGGTACTGGTCATTTACTATGTGCTCAGTCAAAATAGCACAATACGCTATCACTAGGTCACTTATTTTTTTTCACCGTTAGTTTTTATCGGTTTCAAAGTAGGCTTACCCAACTACAACCCTACTACAAAGTAACTTAATTTATCATTGAGTACTGATTCATATTAGTGCTAAAATTTTCTGTCATGGATTTGTAGTTAACTGTGTAGTATCTTTATTTAGTAATTAAGTAGGTACTGATTGACATATCAAGGTTAAAATTCTGTCTTTAACTGTTATGTAGTTAATGGTATCAATGTCATCATCCCAATCATGATGTAAATAAATAATAGGCCCTCTAATTGACTGATTGAATATTATATCGAGTTAAATAAAGATCCACCATGTAAAGAAAGCAACTGAACACGAAATGATCGATCAACGTGTCGAATGCCAATGACATGCCGCTTCATTAATTCTGACGAAAATGTCTGGGCTTTTCTCAGTCATAATAAATGATTGTGATTGGGTACCTACTTATTTTATCTTGGATTGTATTGTATTGTATTGCGTTGTAGTCATAGTCTTTATTAAATGATGACAAGAAAAAATATTGTACAGTAATTTAAAAACATAAGGCAATTTGAAATAGTTTTTAAACGAATGGGAAAAAAGGATCAATGAGTGTTTTGTGGTTTATTGACGCCAGTGTCTTTATATCTTACCTGAATACTAAATTTTGATCTGTCGTAAAAAGACTTCTTGTTTCCCTGTGGTTTCTCTTTCAAAAATCCTGATAAAAACTAATATTTTCCCCTGGGTCTCAAATTACTACTCTCACATTTGATCTAAATCGGTTCGTTGGTATAGTAACACGACAGAGAGTTAGTGTAATATTAGTCCAGATTCTGAGTATAATTTCGTTTTAGCCTGTGGCTGTTCAGCATTCGGGTCAGTGAGGGAGGACTGTGAACAGATGACGGGCCGTTGCGTGTGCCGGGCTGGTGTGCAAGGACAAAAATGCACAGTGTGCGCTGACCACCGAAGAAGACTGGGTCCAAATGGATGTTCTGATCGTGAGTAGACTTTTTTTAGTAATAAAACTGATCTCTGAATTCATCAACAATACAAAAATTAATCTCAGTCAGTATATTTATTCGAAATCTTCATTATTCCACCCGCAATGCGGACAATGACATTAAAAAGTCGCAGAAGCACCTGGATGCAGGCCGCTTCCAACGAGCCAATCTATATTTCTATCATCTATCATTCTTCAGCAGTGAACTGGGGCAGGATTGAAGATAAATCTTCATTATTAGATAAAATTCAGTCTCGATCTAACCCTTACATAAAATAATATGCAATAAGCAATTTCATCCTTTCTATAACGACGGTCAAATTAGCTATTATCATTATCGATGACACGTCCTACCATTTTGCCTTTATGTAAAAAACATAGAAGTCGAAATTAATGGAATGGTTTGTATGTTCCGATACGATTAATATCACAATACTATAATCGTTTATCATTCCGCGTGAATATAAGAGAAAAGTTTTCAGATCCAGACATCTTATAAAGACTAGACCACATCTTGTATTAACAAAATTCTTACCCGCTAAAGTTTCAAGAGTTTAGAACTTTATTTAGTATGTATGTGGAGGAACCGAGGAGGCTGTAAGGATTGTTTTCGCAAAACTTCTTAGCTAGAGCGGTGTGTATCTCCATATCTTCCCCTTTTGGGAATGGCTTACGTAATAATAAAGTGCAAATAGTTCGGAGCTGATAAAAAAATATTTCGAAGCCAGGTTTATGAATAAATATTCTTAGAAGCTTTGTGTTTCGGCCTTTATACGGTTCCCCTAATTTTGTAGAGTACAAACCTTCCTGGTAGTTCGGTAATTTTAGATCTGTTTTGTACAATAGAAACGTAATCGGTGATCAAATGGACATATCGTTCGACGTTCATTAACCAATACAATCGTTACGATAGGGCGTGTTAAAATAACAATGATAATATTGTTCTACCATTTCAGGGTTCCAATACGAACAGGAAATGAAACAGTTGTTTAAAATTATTCCTACCTATTACAGGTAGATAAAACTGTCAATCACAAGAAATATAAAAGTTGGAATGACTCATTTTTCGCCAAGTAGCTCTTCTAGATAATCCGGGTAGATAATAGGGTTTTAAATGAAGAGAAATGAAGTTTTTAGTGTAAAAAGTGAATTGTGAAAATGTTTTTCTAAGCGCAAAACTCGTAAATACCTGGTCTTCATAATAAAATAACGTTATTTATTATTCTTTCCTAGCCGAGAGCGGAGGCGTGGTTGGCTCTTGTTCCGAGCTGTCGTGCTATTTCGGCGCAGTGTGCACTGAACGCACGGGAGGAGCATTGTGCGAGTGCGCTGCTGCACCGTGCCCCGACACTGAAAGCAACATGCTGGTAAGTTTTTTAAACCACTATGTAATTTTAGTTCAGCTTATATCAACATGACCTAAAAAATATATGATAATTTGAACTACCAATTAAAAAATCTTCAACAAGTTGCCTACACCAACCAAACTGTCAGTTTATATCCAGGTAAATACGAAAAAAAATTGTTTCACTAACGACAAAACGACATAATATTTCGCACCGTTTTCACAGTACCTCTACAATATAGGGTAGCTATAAGATCTTTCCCAATAATCCCCTGACAATAGTATCTATCATATAAGCTACTTACTCAATAAGTGGAATACAGGGATATTGTTTCCGAGCAACGCAGAGCGGAATTAATGGGTATCAGATTTGAATTGAACTCGTTCAAGTTGCCCAAACAATGGTTGGATTATTCATACTCCATATAGCTCTGTTCCGACTCATTCTGTTGCCCTGACGATAAGTAAATTTGTTTCAATAAGGACAGGATAAAAGCTACAATATTGAAAACAAACACAAATAGGTAGGCTTTTATTTCCAAAATGAAGAGTAATTCAAAATATTTGTGGCGAAAAATTCTAAGTAAATAAGTAGTTCTACAAATTACATTTCAAGTCCAAAATACCATACTAGTAAATAAGAAAACTTACTAAACTTACATTACGTGGTGGCTGATTCCCGGTATCATTTGAATTCCATACTACTTTGTATTTAACTTTAGACTAAGCTGACCAAAAACCAACAGGTATGTGGCAGTGACGGCAAGACTTACGAGTCCGAGTGCCACTTAAAACTGCAAGCTTGTCGTACGCAAGAGGACATCGTAGTCCAAGCATTTGGACCCTGCAAGTTGAGTGAGATCGCTGGAACTGCTGGTCCTCCTCGACCATCCTCACCAATTCAGTTCACCCAACAAGATGACGGTGCAGCCTCTAAATCCACCAGACACCTCCTCAACCCAGATAAATACTACAACAAGTATGATTGGACGCGAAAAGAAACCCCCAGCGACTTCGATAGCGTGATCTCCGGGCAAAAGTTTAAAGGTGAGCGTTCATTGACTTTTACCCTCTTTGATGTTTTGTTTGATTCGTTTCACGAAATCTTTTAGTGACTTTATTAAGTCCTTATAACACACTTTGCTTTCAATATTTGATATGACTTTAACAAAGAAAGGTTAGAATATTATTTACGGGATCATGCGTAGAACATTTTTAGGTAAAATAAAATCCCAAGGACTTCATTTTACTCACATAATGATCTCTTTTGGAATTAACTTTTTGATAGCCAATCACAAAGCTTTAATCGTGTCGTAATGTTTTATTTTTTGTGAATAAGAGAATTACATTTTATTTATTACAAATCACAATTTACCGGCTTGATTAAGCAGAAAACATTTAGAAGATATAAATTGAAAGCTCCATTCGGTACAAATGAATACCTTGATCACCAATACTGGCAATTAATCGGTATTGGTGTATTCGTAAATCAGAAACGAAGCAGTATTTTATTTTCGCTATTTGAATGCAAATAATGTTTCTAGTGCAGGTCCACTTTTTCATCCTTTTTAATCGGGGAGCCAATATTGGCTCGTCCAATATTTACACCAACTACCTTTTTGCAGCGTTTTGTTTGTGAAGTCTGTGTTTTATTAAACTGTGCCGGATCGTCCCTTAAAATAGGGTGAATCTTAGCTTCCATTAACTTTGTAATGCCAATTATCACAGATTATTATCTGTTGCGTGAACTTCCCCCCGTCATTCCGTGACGCAGTGTCTAATTTGATAAATGAGAAAAAAGTTGCTAAGACTGTTGACTCATTGGGAAAATGAGATTGTCTTTTGTCTTTCTACAAATCGAATTTCTTTTTCAGTTCATTTCACGATAAATTATTATTTACTTACCACTTACTTTTACAATTATGATTGTTCTTGTTTATTGAGAGTTCATTTCAATTCAATAACATCAAAGGCCGACTAGTGATACGATATTATGATTATATTTTTTTACGTAAATATTTTTTTTCAGTCTTTGAGAATAGTTGTTGACAGTAAAATAAAATTTTAAGTTTCTAAAATTACGTAACGTTAAAATTAGGTTCGCAAACAGCCACGACAGCAACTGTGGGTGCAGTGGGCGCTTTGCTAGGAGATCTGTGCGCAAGCGACGAAGACTGCTCTGCGTTGCCCGGCGCCCACTGTGCGAGGGGTGGCTGCGAGTGCCGCCCTGGGTACGCGCCCACTGTGCACAGGAAGGCTTGTGTTGGTGAGTTGATTTAATATTTTTGTGCACTTGACATGCCCATTTTCCTTTGCAAATTATTATGTTAAATACAAACAAGGCAGTACAGAGCTTATTAATTTGCAGAAGAAACCACACAAGAGACTACCGAAGAATACAGCGCGTGTCTATCAGAGCCTTGCTACAACCTAGGCACGTGCATCGACCTGCCCGGTTCTACTTACACCTGCGTATGCGCCGGGCCTTACACTGGCCTGAACTGCGAATCCTTGGCGAAGGACAGCTTACCCGGATCATACATCGAAACTCCATCCTTTGACGGCTCCTCGTATATTCGCCTTAAGCCACTAAAGGCTTACCACAAGTTGAACATCGACATTGAGTTCAAAGCGTTCGCAGAGAACGGGGTTTTATTGTACAATCAGCAGAAACCCGACGGCACCGGCGATTTTGTGTCGCTGGCTTTGGTTAATGGATATTTAGAGTTTAGGTGAGCAGTATTTTCCACTTGCAGACTTTAATATTTATTTATTGCTTCTTTAAATCTAAATCTTGTTTTAAAGTTTGAAACGAGTGCTTTTCAGCTGTGGAAGTCCTCGTAAATGCTTGCGATAAATTGCCAACTTCTTGGAGATAAAATGAACTTCAATTTAGATGCAGTTGAATTGCGCTATCAAATCTTGAAATCTTGTTTCATTCATCAGGTACAATTTGGGGAATGGTCCGATAATTCTTACGTCTCTGGAGAAAATTTCATTGAACGAATATCATAAAGTATCAGCGAAAAGGTACCATCGCGACGGAATCCTCTCGGTGGACGATATGGAGGACGTAGCCGGCCAATCCAATGGGCACTTGAAGGCATTAGATTTAGCTGAAGACGCTTATATTGGAAAAGTGCCCACCAACTATTCCAGGTACGTTATTGGAGAGCTGTCACAAACAATTCATTTTATACTGCTACCGGTGAAGTAGAGAATTTATTTTTTACATAATGGGATTGTTAAATCTAAAGTTATGTGTTTAAAATGATTTTACAGTAATGAAATCATAATTAATTTCACGTCTGAATACATTTAGTTTAATTTAACCCAGGTTTCTATTTCAAAATTCCAGTAGGCTTACTTTTACTGCATAATATTTTAAAAACATTCAACAAGAGATTTTAGGTTATGATTGATCTAAATATTAGGACTCCAACATTTTTTTCAACAACATAAATTCATGTTTACCTACTTTAAATAATACGACAAAATAATCCGTTTCAGATTAGAAACTCATAATATTATCCGTTGAAATATCAGATTTGTATTTCAGATAAAAGTTAATATAATAATTGAAAAACAGTAATGGATTATGGTGGACAGAAGTCATTACAATAATCAATATCTACCATTACTATAATAACTACTGGACATTAAAAACTACTATTATGCTCTACCTACACTCACCCTGTCATTTTACCTGCGCTATCACTGTTATTTCTCTACTCACCCGTTACTAAATAAACAATAACACAAAAATAATGTATACCTACAGGGTTTTCGATAACATCGGCACTCGTAGCGGATTTATTGGGTGCGTTAAGTACTTGAGGATAATACGTCATCAAGTGACAAAGAAATTGGGGAGGCCAGACTCATTAGTGGTGGATATAGCGAACGTTCGAGAATGCCAGTCCAGTCCTTGTGTGAGCATGCCTTGTAAGAACGGGGGTACATGTACTGGTGTGGAAGGATCGGCGACGGAATATACTTGTGAATGCCCTATCGGATTCCAAGGAGGCAATTGTGACGAGAGATTAGATCCGTGCGAGTCAAATCCCTGTGGATATGATGAGGGGCTATTGTGTGACATCGGGTCGGACGGGGGCCACGTCTGCCGCTGTTTGTTTGGGGGGGAGATTGGCTCGAACGGAAATACGTGCAATAATGGTGAGTATCTCGTGTTACTATCATTATTTTTTACTAAAATTCCTTTCTGCTGATATCGGTCTTGTTATAACGAAACTAGGATGTTAATGTGTTTTTATACATATAACATTAAGTCTTTGTTTAAGTAAATTGTACAGTAATCACAACCAATGATTCTGTGGGAAATTAACAAATGAAGATACTATTGACAACATTGAATAATTGCGAAATAGCAATCAGCCCTATCAATATTTATACACGCTTTTTCCCCCACTCAATTAGTCAATCAAAACGGCAATTCGTTTCGTTGTAATATTATTTTACCTAACTTCTGACAAGCTCCTTACCAAAACCAATCACTTTCGAACCATTGCTAGCAAAACACAGTAAGCTGAAAGTAACTAAATTAAAATAATTTATTTGCTTCGAAAAGTACAATAGCATGAAGATCTCAATAGTCAATTTCCTTAATTTGAACCTTATTATTTGTTTACAGACGTAAACGTAGTCCAAGAGACGTGGTCCCCTCAATTCAACGGAACGAGCTACATCGAATTACCGCCACTCGAAGGGCTAGGGAAAGCGTTCCGCATCGAAATCTGGTTTTTAACGAACCGATTCTCGGGGATGCTCCTTTACACCGGCCAGTCTAATAAAGCCAAGGGGGATTTTGTAGCGATTAACTTAGTTAATGGGTACCTACAGTTTAGGTACAATTTGGGGAGCGGCGTCGCTAATATCACGTAAGTACAGCGACCAATTTTCACGTTTATGAGTTTGGCACTCGACTTTGTGAACGTTACTTTTATGTGTTTTATATTTGATGCCGTTGGGACGGACTGGGTATTTAATATTCTGTCAGATGGGTTTTGTAAATTATTTTAAAGTGAAATTATGAATGAAGGTTCTATTATACAAAGTTTTTAGTGAAATAATATGGTATTAATGCTCTATTTCTCAGTAACAAGATAAACAAAACCACAAACAAAGTCTATTAATACTCTGTTTGATTAATTTGAATTTCGAGAACGCGAAAGTATCGTTATTATTATGTTAATAAATACCGGGAAATTTAGTGGAGGAAATATTTTACACTAGCTTTCCGCCCGCGGCTTCGCCCGCGTGGAATTTTGTCTGTCACAGAAAAACTTTATCGCGCGCGTCCCTGTTTCAAAAACCGGGATCAAAACTATCCTATGTTCTTTCCCGGGACTCAAACTATCTCTATGCCAAATTTCATCAAAATCGGTTGCGAGGTTTAAGCGGGAAAGCGTAACAGACAGACAGACAGACAGACAGACAGAGTTACTTTCGCATTTATAATATTAGTTGGGATTTTAAAAAATATTTCAACAACCAGGTCTCCAGTACCAATAACGAAAGGAAGATGGCACAGAGCTAGGATCACGCGGACTGGACGCTATGGGAGTCTACAGCTGGACCACCACCCTACTCAGAGGGGACATTCTGCACCCCCATTGACGCACCTTGAACTGACGCTGCCTCTCTTTATTGGATCTTTACCGTAAGTACCTACTTGTAATTTGGGTCTAAACAATAAAAATATTTTATACTAGCTTTCCGCACGCGGCTTCGCCCGCGTGGAATTTTGTCTGTCACAGAAAAACTTTATCGCGCGCGTCCCTGTTTCAAAAACCTGGATAAAAACTATCCTATGTTCTTTCCCGGGACTCAAACTATCTCTATACCAAATTTCATCAAAATCGGTTGCGAGGTTTAAGCGGGAAAGCGTAACAGACAGACAGACAGACAGACAGACAGACAGAGTTACTTTCGCATTTATAATATTAGTTGGGATTTTTGGGTACAGTTAAACTAACTGGGTAGGTACAGTTACATAAATGGAAACAAAATGGTGTCCACTCAGCTTAAACCGCGGGAAAGGATAGTCCCTTGTCATTAAAATAAACAGAACAGGTTAAATTTAACGATACAAAAATACATTGTTGTTAACAACGGTATTAATTAACAAAGGTAGAACTCTTATTAAAATGTAATGAGTTGGAATTAAAAAAGGTATTATTAAGGAACCTATTATGTACAAGTTTATCGGGAAATATTCATTCGATTCGGGAAGAATACAATGGCTTTTAAGGTAATCTATGATTAATTTAATTTCGTAAGAACTCTTTAAACTTTGTTAATCTTTAAAAGGCAAGAATCCTTTAACTTCATGATTTTTCTTCTAGAACAGACTGAAAATCTTTCTTTTTATTAAGTACTTAAATACTTTTGTGATAAATGTAGGTCGCCGCTTTTGTCATGAAGATAAATGACAAGAAACTGTCAATAAAATTTGTCTCTTGTATTTTTTGCAAACTGTGGCTTTACTTAAATATATCGTTAGCTAGATATAATCTAAATTTCATTTGTTGTTAAGTAACTCAAAAAGTAAGAAATACTATTTTCGAACCATTCGAGACCTAAAACTAACGGTATAAATTACGATCATTACATAAAGTTTATTCAGTAATTCCGTAATGCGAGGTCGAGCTAAGTCGTAATTTGAATTATTCTGGTAGAAATCATGATAAACCTATAATATTCGGTTTCATTTAATTAATAATTCCTTCAGTATGACTGGATTAGTAAATGTTTCCTTTTCTGTGTTCATCGAAGAGGGTTTGAACTAAATTTTTAAGTACCTTCAGAGCCATCCTTTGTAAATTTTTAATTTTACGGAAAACAAGGACTTAACATTTTCGACCTTGTTGTTTTTTAATTACACATTTATAACAAAATTGTTTTTGTAATAACAAAAGACGACGAGTTAAAAAGCCTGTATTTCTTTTAATCTTGTTTACCTCATAAAGCTGTATTTTTGTTTCATTCATTATACTGCCAATAAGAGTCAATTTCCTGGAGCAACCAAGGTGTTACTGATATAGTAAAGCAAATACTAATCCAGCCCAATTTCCGTGTTCATTACCGTTCTTATTACGTGTCATTATTGCGACCGTATCAAAGTCTTGATTAATGATTACGCGGCGCTCATTAGTGTTGTTAGTGTGATGTGTAATTTATTGTAATTGGGTTCTCGGGTCGATCGAGCTTTTGTCCGTCGATTTGTCGAGTGTTACGGGATCCTCGTTTTTCCAGGGCTTACATCCGCCCTCACAAAATGTCAGGCGTGACCAGCAGTTTCATAGGCGCCGTGCAACAGGTCTTCGTGAATGGGAACCCCCTGTCGCTGTATGATGGGGGGACAGCTAGATGTGCGATTGTGCAAGAGGAAGAACGTCTTCCGTGCGCCACAAGTGGAGTCACGAAGTATACTGGCCCGCCGTGCGGTGATGGTGAGTTACTGGGGCAAACTGAAACAAATGACTGTTTGTTAATAGAATTCTTTTTTCCATTTTTAAAATCTTATCACAATTTTTCATCGACCTAAGACTGACTGTCTTTTGTTTTTAGTTCTTGTAGACCTATTCATTTAATAAATGATACAAAAGTTAACCCCCTAAAGTATATTTATCAGTCAGCTTTGTAGTCAAATCAGCCCGTTTCATCGGTATAGCAACCGACATCAGATCTAGACAAACCATTCATATTTTCCTTATCTTTAAAAAATTTCTAACTAAATAAATATTTTATTCATTCTAAAGAAGTTTTTATAGACCCATAGTAACTAACCACTATTCATGTACCGCAGAGACAGCAATTAAAATGATTGATTAACTAAATCCTGTTTACAGCCCATTGATCCCATATAAATCAGGCCATAATTGTCATTGTGTGTGTAGGTCTGACTCCATGCAAGAATAATGGGTCGTGTATTCCATTGCTGAACGAGTATAAATGCATATGCCAAGACGGGTTCCAAGGGAGGAACTGTGAAGTGCAGATGGTTGAGATGTTGAATGATAGAATGCCGATCAACTTTGATGGGAATAGCTACTACTCGTACAGGAGTAAAGGGAATCGCAGGTAAGGAGTCTTTTGTTTTAAACGTTTATGTAACTAAGATGACTTAATTAATAATCTTGTCTTCTTGTTTGGTAACTTTTTAGAATTAACTACCTTAGTAAAGCAAGTTTGTTAAAAAAACAACAAATGTCTGGTTTTATTAATATTCCAACAGTTTAACAACACACCAGACCAAGGCAGAGTTGCACCACCTTATTTTAGCCGTGACCATAACCTTATAGGCGTTTTTTGTAAGGGATTTGACAGATTTTTGACGTTTGTTAAAGTAAGATGGTGCAACCCAGCATAAACGTTTTTATTGCCAAATCGCACCTATTAAATATTTACGCTGACGTGTTGTTTGTAAATTCATTATAGCAGACACAATTAGAGCTAGTGCTACATTTTAAACACAAAGCACAGATTTGAGTCTGTTTATAGCGAAAACAAGAGCCATCTTAATACTACTGGAATTTTAAAGTTTTAATTCGAAACACTCGGTACGTCCAGTGGTTCGTGCCAGCCGTAACTTGCTACTTAATTGTTTTACTGACAAATGAAAAGCCAGTCGGGACACTACTCTGTGACCTACTTCATAAAGAACTACATTTGTGGTGCGGCTTTGTTTGTTAACTCGCTTATTTGGATAACTCAGTTGGTTATAATGGATTTTAAGCTAATTATGAATTTAGCAGTCTTTTCACGAAATGGTGCGTCATTTGTGGTTTAGTGTTTTACCACGCCAACTGGATTTTGCAATCTTTATAACAGCTAAAAATGTTTTGAAAAGATTTTGAAGATTTTTTTTTCAAGATTGCCAGTGTCTTTTGACGCGGATTTCAGAAACTAATATTTTTTATACGAATTAATAATAAAAATAACTTTTTAATAATACTAACCTTATATCTTTTTCTAGCTTACATACTAACAATGACGTGGGTGAAGGACCGTTCGATGTAAGATAACACACGGCGGAGTCAAATCGTTCTTACTTTTAGTTACTAAAAAACAAACCTCCGCAGAAATTTTGATTAGGTAAACACGTACTATTATTGCCTCTTTTCTGTGCATTTATGGTAAAAGGGGACATTAGGCTGCTTTATTGTTTCATGACCATGAATACTTGATGGCGACACGGAAATCGCGGCACTTAAGTGTAATTTAGACATACTCGACCGAATTTAAACCACGATAATGTTCGGGCTATTTCATATAGGCAGTTTACAGGTACGAGTACTTCCGTGACAGGGTACGGTTTGTACCTTTGTATACATATCTGAATCAATACATTTCTTTACTTAATAATGTTTCGATTTGGAAAAGAACTTTATTATAAAACGAACCAATACTGTCTGACATACAGCCTCTGTGAAAACAGATAACATTCTAAATAGAGAGTTCTTAGAATTATACATTTCTAAAAGGGTGAAATAAGCTCTGAAAGGTTATTGACAAATGTGATGCTACTCGTTGATAGAGTTGCTGATCGCCGCTTTTAGTGACTATGCCAAATAAAATAACAGGAACTATTATGATAGTCTTTAAACTAGAATTTTGAAATATAACACTGCTTTTTAACGCAGATATTAAATATAACCTGAAACTGAAAGTGAAGTTGTAACCGTAAAAGGGGAAATAAAGCTACACACGAAAGTTTGTGACAAAATAGGGGTGAATTCAATGGAAATGTTAGGTTTGAAATGTGTGTCACGGTGCCGGCCCTGTGCCATAAAATGCCAATCATGCCTTCTAATGAAAGTTTTGCTGTGAAAAACGACACCCTAATGTCTCCTAGTAGCGTGAATGAACTTGTATGTGTGGTGCAACTAACCTATTTTTTAACCCCATTTTGTTTTTATTAATGGAATGAGCACTAGTGAGATGTGGGGCAGAGTTCACAACAGTTGGTTAATTTTAAAAAGTCGACGTATGCGTAAATGTTAATCAACTTTCACAGATGAATACCTACTCGCTTTTAATTTAATTAACTGTTACTGAAATCTGTCTAAAAATGCAATTAACGTTAAAATGTAATCAAAATAAAAGCGATCAAGTACTACGAAAACATTCCCCGTAATTTTGTTACATTTGCTTAGCTCTACTGAATGTAGTGAATTCGCGGAGTGAAGCAAATAAGTTAAACCAAACTTTATGCATTTACATAAACGCGTTAACGTAAACAAGTAAACGCCGAATACAGTTTGAAAGTAGTTTGTTTCGATGCAAATGGGTTATTCTTAGATACGATTATTTTTTGCATTTACTGTTTTTATCATTCAACGATGTAAATGATGTCTGTATTATTTTGTTTTCCAAAATTAAAAACTAGTTTTCTTTTGTTTTTTTAGTTCTATTCTTAAAACTCGTTTTCAATTGTTTTTTACATTGATTGCTCGTTCTTTTTTTAAATAACCATAATGTTTTAGGAATCGCAACGCCCGCGGCATTAGGTACGAAATTAAATTTCGCACTTCAAACGACTCTGGTCTCTTAATGTGGAGACGTAAGATCGGGATTCGCCCTCGAGACTTCATCGGACTGGGCCTTAGTGAAGGGAAGCTCCAGCTCATTTACACTGATACTGATGTGAAGGAGCTGAACTCTGCTACTCATGAGGACTGGTTCCAATGTGTGGAGTCGAAGGTCAGGGTGGATGATGGCATGTGGCATACAGCTGTGGTGAGGAGGAGGAAGCGGCTGGCTATGCTTCAGGTGGACGACAGACCACCAGTTAGGGGGTACTCGCAGTCGCTGCTGATACCCTCGAAGTCAAACCCCAAGCTTTGGATTGGTAAGTTTTATTTTTTAAAAGAAAATTTTATTAAATTCATTTTGTTTACGAATCATATTTTAGACATTTTATGTGTAGTAACTAAAATAAGTAGGCAACTTTATAAGATAATGGTTTAGTGAAATTATCTATTAACATAAAAAGATAAAATCATAATACAAATCATAATTCTTTAATTAATGTTAGTAAAATACAAAAAGGAATAATAAAAAACTTCAGTCCCTAAGGAATAAGAATTACTTTCAAAGTAACGTTGTAGTTTGCAAATATTTAAACTTTGAAAAGTGCTGCAACTTTTTACTCTAGTTGAAAACAGTCTCATTAGCCTTAAACATGATATTTTTCTTAAAATATTAGTTATCATTCGTATTCTTGCTAAGTAGAGCCACTGTCGAGTGATATAAGTAAACACCCCTCTCTTTTTGCATCAGGGGTTAAAAATCAGCTAAAATACAAAATTAGTTCTGAAGTCCTAATAATAATTACCTACATCTTTTAGGTATTTAAACGCTATTCCTCCCACAGGGGGCTCCCCAACGTTGCCTCTCGGACTGCCACCCGCGCTTTACACCGGACTACGCGGCTGCGTCGCCAGCGTAAAGGCCAGCGGCCGACACATCGACCTCAGCGCGCCCATACGACCAGCGACCACGATACGACACTGCGATTGAACGATTATCACGAATTCGGTGGTTGACTGTGTGGTGTAAAGACCGTTCTATATTTGAATTTGAAATTTGGACAGTAAAATGTTTTTCACACCAAGGTAAAAGACCTTTTTTAATTGGTATTTTAAAAATGGAACTTTTTTGTTTCTTGGCCAAATATAAAATGCGTTTTTGTCATAGATTATCACACAGCCAACTACCCCATTTTTAAATGGAAAAAGTCATTGTAACTGTAAAACTAACGTGAGATACTTAAAGTATTATCTAGCTTTGCGTTCTAGCATTTAAAAGAACCTGTTGAAGTACCTACCGATACATATCTGTTCCGTTCGGTTAAACTGTTTATCGTCAAAGAGATATCAAAAGAGATGAGTACTGGACGTGGAAAATAAGTATTCATATCTTTAACCAAAATAATATGTTGCCATAATACATTATGTTGTAGTTTTAGGTTGCAAGGTGCGTTTACAGGGACTTATTTTCCGGAAAATTGTCGGAAAATTTCATGTTTCGTAAATCTGCAGGGATTTCAGCGGAAAATCGGCCTGTGTAAACGCACCCTGGATAGGGTATAACCAATTTTATCTTTGTAAATCGGTGCTCGGATTACACATCAGAGGTATAATAAAAAGAGGATTATAACCAGTACGTAAGTACAGAAAAATGAAAAAAGACTCTCAATATTTTGTTGTTATTACTAGCAAAAATATATATTATCTAGATAGTAGTGTTAGCCTGTTAGTTTTCCTTACGTAAAGCAAATGGCTGAAATGTGGTAAAATAATTTTTAATATTTTTTTCAGTGTTAAACGGGCTTTAATACCAACATTCCAATTTTCCTATATTTCGTTTTTGAAGTGATATAACGACAAGTGAGAGTTTAATTTACGCCTTTTTTATTCCACTTAACTTAAATCATTCCTTTTTACAATAAAATATATTTTATAGTAAGAGACAGTGCCATAGTAATTGTACAGTAGCTACATTTTTAGTTTTACAGCCATAAACTTAGATAAGGATAATTTAAACATTCCCTTTTAAAACACAAAAGTACCTATTTTGCAATAATAACTTATTTTTAAATCAATTTCCGATTGTACAAATTCACTCTCAATGGTTTAATTTAGCCATTACATTTATATTATTTACCTATCCCGTAATTTAGTTATTTATTTATGCCATTTTTGTAATATAATGTACATAACTTAGAATAGGTTTTTTTACAAGCCGCTTTTCTTTTACAATGAACCGAAAAATCTATCAGTATAAATAATGAAATGGTCTAGTAACAGCTCTAGGCAGATGTTTCATGATGTATGTTATGTACGAACGTTTGTTATAAGTGAAATATAACGAATTTGAAATTTATTTCTAAGCGTGTATATTAACAATCCTTAATGTTATGTATAGAGAAATATTGATAGCCTAGATCAAATTTAGGTAATTTCGTTCGAAGTTTTTTTACACGCTAATGCGGAGCGCTCTTAAATAAATTTAAAATGCTAAGTTGTCTTTTCTACATTTCGTCTAGTGGACTATTTGTAAAGTATTATACCTAAATACTAATTAAAATAAAACAATGACAATATTAAAATATGTATATCAACATGGCGTTAGAGTTACGTTTTTCGTGTTAGACTCGCTTCGTGTTCAACGGAACATATCCTGATTAAATGATATTTAGGTACACCCTACTCGGACTCGTTCGGAGCAAGACGGGTGAGTTGTGGTACGAATAAGGTGTCTGTTCTGTAACTACGCTAAGTAAGGTTTCTTTAAAAACTACGTGTTCTCTATTTCAACTTTCGTTCTTCATTTGTTTTTTTTTTTATAAAAAGTTTATTTTGAATTCTAAAATTGAAACTGCAACGTATTCTAGAATACAGTAAAAAAGCAAGCGTTCCAAATTCAAATCTAGCTTCAATTCCGGTTAAGCGTTCATATAGGATTTGCAATCCGCACTGGCTTCGATTGCGTACTGTTTTTATATGTATTTTTTCTTATTTGCTATTTCATGCGGGATTCAATATTTAGTGCGAATAGATGGATAAAACGAATCGCTATGCATATTGGAAACACAATTTCGTACCGCAATTCATTGTTAAAAGAAAACCGTGGAAATTATGTAGCTGTTACGTGCTTGATAGATGCTTCACATCTGTATGATATTGGCTTCGAATGAGCGGAGTAGGGCTCTCAGCAATAATAAACTAATGATACCTCGTATCACTGGTTCTAACATATCTTCCAGTCCAATTTGTTACGCAATGTGTGTTTTGATGTAACTATCTTAGTTTAATGAATACAAAATGATAAATTAAATGAGACTGCAAACAGTAAACTTTTGTTTCATTTATCATACAAATCTCAAATATTTTTCAATGAGGGTGAAAATAATAAGTTTATCATGTAGAAATAGTAAAGAATAATCTGAACCTCTGCCTCTGTCATTTATTCACCTAAGTATTTAAAGTTTAAAATTCTGCGTGAATTTGCTGAAAAAGCTTGTTTTTGTTTAGAGAAATCAGCTTATTGTTTCATCATTTCAGTTAACAAAACCAATAAAAAATCCTGCAGTAAGTAAGTAACTAATCCCTAATTAAAGTCTTGGTAAAGTACCTATTCTGATCAGATAATAACCTAATCCAATATCTGGAATTAGGCTTAGGTAAGTATACAATCATTTCGTTTATATTCATGAGACATAAACATAACCCTAGTGTTCACGACTGATTAAACGCGACCCGAACTCGTAAAGTCTTAAGAACGTGTCTTATCAAGTTCTTGATCAGAAAGGACAATGTTCGTTCTCCATACATTGTTCGCCTAAAGAACCAACAATTTTGACATATTACTACCCGAAAGCGAAATAATACGATTCNAATTATGATGGGTTAATGTTTTTGGGCGGTTTTTTAGGCGGTTTCTGACAATGTCCTTTATGGATAGTAAATTAGTTAACTGTTAAGCCGACCGTGTCCTTGTAGAATGGCGGTGGGTGCCGCGAATATTACAAACGGCCTTCTAGCACGAAACCTTTTAATTTAATGACCTATTGTAGCCCAATGGAGTAGGCTAAAGTATGCTTAAGCCTGTTTGAACGATCATTGCACTGACAGGTGTGGAATTCAAGAGCAATCAGTCTTTAACGCTCAGTACCTCTAGTAGGAAAAACTTTCGAGTTCGTTTCGTTGCGTATTCAAAGTGTCATCGAAAAATTTTGTATGAAAAATTAAACAGCGCCCCCTATATTATAGCCGCCCTAGGGGGCGCTGTTTAATTTTTCATACAAAATTTTTCGATGACACTTTGAATACGCAAACGAAACGAACTCGAAAGTTTTTCGTACTAGAGGTACAGATTTCATTCGGAATTTAACAACTCTCAAATTCGCAGCAGTCATTCGGGGTAACAGCACGCGGTGGGTAAAAGTACGCGGTGGTCCGATCTCCGACAGGGGTGGGGGGGCCGAGGTCTGTGTTTGTAAAACAGAGTGGCGCTACTGTAGCCGTTTAGGAGCCACGCGCCGCGCCGACGCAATCTAAGTACTGGTCGCGACACGTCGCCGAATACTTGTAGCACGCTTAATTCGTTTAATTATTATGCCACGGAAAAGTGTGCTGTAGTTAAATGGATAGCTCTGTGCCAGTAAGTATACTATATTTCTATTGTTCATTTAATGTAGTTTTGAACTAAGTTTATCATATTCGTAAAAAGTATTTAACGTGTGTGTTGTGACTGATTATTTGGTATATTTGCCGATTGGGGTAAGAGTACGAGATTAATAGTACGCACGCGTACGTTTACCCCCGTTGCGCACTTATAACCCAAATGAAATAAAAATATCAAAAATTGTTCAATCTTTCAGAATACCTACACCAAAATGCCGAGAAATTACATAAGGAAGGCCCCTCAGCGGACCCTCATCTCATCTCAGATGACCAAATAATGAAGGCCAATTATTTTGATCTCACATTTGTGACTATTGCCAATATAATAATTTAAGAAAAGATTCACATTATAATAGATATAGGGCGGAATTTTGTAATGGAGCACCTGGAGGGAAAGTACTCTTAGTAATGTAGAGGAATCGAACCAACTAAAATTTGTTAAAAATTACACCCTGTATTTTTATTGCATCGATCGTTAGGGTTAAGTTTATGGATGAAATCTCTCTAACAAACTTGCTTAAATTAAATGAAAGGAAAACCATGAAATCTTAAACTATTTTAATTATGTACAAAAAATTTTATGGTATGATAGAGAATTTTCGTAAAATTTTCAAAATTCTTTGAATGGAGTTCTCTTTGTTTTCAAAAATTAAGGAATGTTTTGAGTAAAATTTTCTATCTACAATATTAAGAGTACTTTCCCTCGTGGCATTACAAAATTCCACCCTGTATAATACAAAGAGTTCTTATTTTTTTAAGCCTATGTAGGGCTAAAACTAATTAATCTTGATGGAAATTTTTCTTAGACAGTGAAAATTTATTAAATATTCTATAGATTTAATATCATAACATGCCAATTATATAATTCTTTATAGGTCTGGGAGGCCATAAAAAAAAAAGTGCGTGCTCTTGACCCGAATGACTCTACAGTCGTGAAAATATTGGACTTCAATTTGCAATAAAAATGACGAGATTATTTATGGTCATCTCAAATGTGTCGTAAAACGAACAGATTAGAGATTAATAAATTTTTGCACGAAATCACGTTTTCTGCCTTTCGACTATTTTTCGCGGGGCGGATTTTTTCACGATAACATGGTTCGTGCAAAAATTCGTTCTACGAAAAAGTTGGTTTGCATTAGGTAGGTGATCTAATCGGGAAATACTAACTCCACGCGACTGTTTCTGAAATTATCCTGCACGATGAGACCAGGCCAATATTGTTTAAAATTTTAATTTAAACAATAGTATTTTTTTCTGCGGAATGATTCTTTCTAGTAGGTCTGTGTGGCATACTTGGTGGCGATTTAGATTCGATAAAGCTGTAATTTTATGATAATAGGTGTATTGCATTTTGTTAAAATTTGAGGACGTAACAAAGATATCACGATCTGCTCTGATAAATGTTTTGGAGCTAAAGATAAATCTTTTTAACAGTCTAAAACTTCAAAATAAGTCGCTCGAAACCCTTATTGTTTGTTTAATAAAATTATATCTAAAACAATTCAATTTATACGACAATTATAACGCAATATTCGCAGCCATAAAACTAGGCACAAGGATACAGATTGATATATCATCTTACGCAGACCCGCCTCTAATCTCAACTAGGCTGAATTATGGTGTAGAAAATATCCTCTCATTCTTTGCATAAGCTATAAANCAAATATTTTTCAATGAGGGTGGAAATTACAAGTTTATTTAAATGTAGAGATAGTAAAGAATAATCTGAACCACTGGCCCTGTCATTTATTCAATGAGTATTTAAAGGTTTAAATTCACGCAGACTTTGCTGAAAGAGCTTGTTTTTGTGTAGAGAAATCGGCCTATTGTTTCAACGTTTCAGTTAACAAAACCAATAACAATTCTGTAGAGTGCAGTAAGTGTAGTAAGTAAGCACTAATTAAAGTCTTCGTAAGTTATTCTAATCAGATAATAACCCAATCCAATATCTGGAATTAGGCTTAGGCAAGTATATAAAATCATTTCGTTTATATTCATGAGACATAAACATAACCCTAGTGTTCACGACTGATTAAACGCGACCCGAACTCGTAAAGTCTTAAGAACGTGTCTTATCAAGTTCTTGATCAGAAATTTATGGATAGTAAATTAGTTAACTGTTAAGCCGACCGTGTCCTTGTAGAATGGCGGTGGGTGCCGCGAATATTACAAACGGCCTTCTAGCACGAAACCTTTTAATTTAATGACCTATTGTAGCCCAATGGAGTAGGCTAAAGTATGCTTAAGCCTGTTTGAACGATCGTTGCACTGACAGGTGTGGAATTCAAGAGCAATCAGCCTTTAACGCTCAGATTTCATTCGGAATTTAACAACTCTCCAATTCGCAGCTTACAGTCGTGAAAATATCGGACTTCAATATGCAATAAAAATGACGAGATTATTTATGGTCATCTCAAATGTGTCGTAAAACGAACAGATTAGAGATTAAGACGAATTTTTGCACGAAATCACTTTTTCTGCTTTCAACTATTTTTCGCGGGACGGATTTTTTCACGATAACACTGTTCGTGCAAAAATTCGTTCTACGAAAAAGTTGGTTTGCATTAGGTAGGTGATCTAATCGGGAAATACTAACTCCACGCGACTGTTTCTGAGTTTATCCTGCACGATAGGACCAGGCCAATATTGTTTAATGTTTTAATTTAAACAATAGTTATTTTTTCTGCGGAATGATTCTTTCTAGTAGGTCTGTGTGGCATAAGTAAGTGGCGATTTAGATTCGATAAAGCTGTAATTTTATTGCATTTTCTTAAAATTTGAGGACGTAACAAAGATATCACGATCTGCACTGATATGTTTCGGAGCTAAAGATAAATCTTTCTAAATCTTTTTAAACAGTCTACAACTTCAAAATAAGTCGCTTGAAACACTTATTGTTTGCTTAATAAAATTATATCTAAAACAATTCAATTTATACGACAATTGTAACGCAATATTCGCAGCCATAAAACTAGGCACAAGGAAACAGATTGATATATCATCTTACGCAGACCCGCCTCTAATCTCAACTAGGCTGAATTATGGTGTAGAAAATATCCTCTCATTCTTTGCATAAGCTATAAATCACGTGGGCCACCGGAATCCCTCGAGGCATTATGAAGGGGAAAAATAAGCAATAGATATTAAGCATGAAGTATAATGCGTGTGGGAATATTCCAACAACCCTCAAAGATGTTGAGGTGCAAAGAAGCGACTTTTGTTTCTATCCACTTGTGAATTAAGTATCCCCAATTTTCTACCTCAGGGAAAACAGGCTGCTCTCCGTAACTCCATTTGAATGTACAAATTGAATGTAGAAAGACAAAAGTCATGTGAAACCTTGTATTCCCGAAGGATAAGGCTTCAGTCGAAACACGTCCTTTCTTTCTTAGTTTGATTTCAGAATGTGTATCTTTTTAACGATTTATTGTTAGAATAAAGTTGGGGAATTGAAAAAGAGACTTGGAAAAGGCGAAATGAAATCATAAAAACATCGCGTGTTTGACGTTGGCAAAGCTTTTATCACTTTATTAAACGCTGAAATGGTTTAGCTGAAATAGAAAGCTTACAGGTGTAAAAGAGTACGATTTTATTATTTTTCAGTTCCCTGGGAACAGTATTGAGAGCGTTCAAAATGCTATGAAACAACCTGTCACGATTTTACTTCTCCAAAAATATTGATATAAAAATAATGTAGATACACAATATGTAGGTCATAGGCAGTATATTTTAAACACGTCAAATAAGGGTTGCGTTTTTTGCCATTTGGATACGGAACCCTAAAAAGTATGTTCTTCTATAGTCCAGTCATTTCGTCCGAAAAAAAGGCAAATAAAAGAAAATGAATTTGCGCTTCTAATTTTTTAATATGTTGTAGGGGATACCTAGAAAAGCTTAACTTGAGATTGTCGACCAAGCTTTCCTAGGAGCTTTCGCCGCCATCTTGGAAAACGCTTAAAATTTGTTTTTCGGCAATAACTCGGCTATCCGATGAGATTCGAAAATTTTTGTAGGACACTTTTTGTAGCTTTCTTTGTGCTCTACAATAACGCCCGAACCATTTTTAGCGTATCATGCATCGTTATCGAGATATCGATCGATAAAGTCAAAAATTTTGGACACAAATTATTTCGGAATAATTAAATAATTAACGTCAGATACGTACAACATAACTTCGAAGGAAAGGTTGCAATCATATTCGACGGTTATCCGACTGATATGACACTCGCTGGAACGAAAACTTCGGAAAGAGTACGACGTTCGAGAAAAAACCAATCGCCGGAGTTCACATTCGATGAGACAACTACTCCAAAAGTTAGCCAGGAGAAGTTTCTCACAAGGGATCAAAACAAGAACCAACTAATACAAATGCTTTGCCGTTACTTAAAAAAAAGTAATTAAAAAGTAATTAAAAGTAATTAAATTTTACTTTTTACTTTTTAATTAATTATTTAATTATTTCGGAATTTTTCATATTTATTAAGACCCAAAGAAAAAAAAAGAAAAAAACAAAAATTGTGTTCAAAATTTTTGACTTTATCGATCGATATCTCGATAACGATGCATGATACGCTAAAAATGGTTCGGGCGTTATTGTAGAGCACAAAGAAAGCTACAAAAAGTGTCCTACAAAAATTTTCGAGTCTCATCGGATAGCCGAGTTATTGCCGAAAAACAAATTTTACCCCTTTTTTCAACATGGCGGCGAAAGCTCCTAGGAAAGCTTGGTCGACAATCTCAAGTTAAGCTTTTCTAGGTATCCCCTACAACATATTAAAAAATTAGAAGCGCAAATTCATTTTCTTTTTTGAATGTACGTAATGACTGGACTACTAGTTACATAAAGCAAGTTAGCTAAAATTCAATTTAATAAAAAATTGTCTATACCCAAAACAAACCCAAAAGTCGAAGAAGTTTTTGTGGCATGACATTAGCCGGTCGATCGCTCACGTATTTTTCATTCAATCGCGTATAAATATCAGTGAGGTGAGCATGAAGGTATATGTGAACAGATTCCCGTCTCCCCCGGGATTTGTATCTCGTCCCCCGCAGTGGGGAACGTGTCTGGAATACACAGGCGATTCCTGCTTACACGCCAGCGACCAGGCTTTGAGCTGGAGTAATGCAAATATGTATAACCGTGAAAGGTAATATTATCAACTATCACGTTTACAAAGGTTAGCGGGCAGAATGTAAAGCAGTTTGTAATACCTATTGTGTTTGTGTTCAGATGTTGGATTGTCACAGTTTTACGGGTTAAGGCGTGTTTAGCTGAACATTAGTATCTTATGTACTCGTTGTAAAAGGTGCTATTTTGCAGTAAAAATTGATGTAGACAGCTGTAGACGGCACTTTAAAAAAATTCGATGATCTTCCTAGAGCACCTAGATGCGGGAAAAAACACGTTGAGAACTCAATATGAAGTATAGAATCACTTACAGTTAAAATTCATGTGGAACCCCTGTACCATTCGTCAGTATGATTGAAATTAGATAGGTACAATTAAAAAGCTCCATTTACCACAAAATCTGACAGAATCTATATTATTAATAGTTAAGTAATAATAGTAAGTAATAAAAAATAAACGCTCGCTTTCCTGCGGTGACGACATCGAATAAACAAAGGAGTTATGAGAGGAAGAAAATAAATCGGCCTTGATATATTGTCCCAGAGGAGACCCACACGAAATGAGCCCCGCTGAATTACGGCTCGACTGGATCTGTACCAGCAATTTGCATGAGTAAATAAAGATTTGTTTATATTTAACAAGCCCATTCAAATTTTATTGTTGGGGCCCACCGCATTTCAATAAACCCTTATGATAAAATGATGTACTATTACGATCAGTTTCGTTATCAGAAAATTTCAGCTTCATAAAAGGTTATATTGATACGGGATGGTAATCGATTCCAAATATACAATTAATTAGTAGTTTTGATTCATTACGAGGGATAATTACGATCATGTTAATGAAGCTTTATTGTAAAAACATGATTATAACTGTAAATTCGCACGTACTCGTACATTGTTGTTGATAACCTGACATTTGTGATTATTTATTGTGCAAAACTCAATTTCGTTTTTCGTAGAAATAGGTAATTAAAACTTAATTTACTGTTTATCTTTTTTTTGTTATCTATGTAGAATATTACATCGAATAAGGCAAGACATATTTATTTTTGGCTGAATCTGAATTTATAGAAAGCTTTTAACTTATGCTAATCGTAAGTAAGCATGACACTACCTCTTACTATAAAATCATTCAAGATTTCAAGCAATAATCATGTAAACGTTTTTTATTTAATTTAATTTAATTGAATCGTTTCTGTCTGAGGCAGAAACAGACAAGAACGTTGCTTTCATTCTCATTAAAAAAACGAACACGTCTATAAAAGGGTTCGAATTGACTACATCAATACATTTAGCGCTCCGTGTAACAACAATATTGCACACCGTGACACGGATCCACGGAATCGGAGTCCGTGACTACGATAAATCGTTTAATTCCACCCCGGTGACTCGGCCGATTGCGAGAGGCCAAGCGGCGTCACAATTTACGGCGATCCACTCCCGACTTGGAAATACCTGCTGAGGCGATTGTGTAGTATTTGAATGCCCACAATGGATCACAGATAAGAACGAATGCTTCCAAATGGGAAGAATTACAAGCAAGTTGGAGATCTCGTTTAGTTCTTTACAAATCGAGGCAAAGCACGAATCGAACTTTTTTAATTCCAGCTACTTAAATCGTATTTAAACTACAGTAACTTAGGTTCATTGTTTACTGCCTTAAAATCATCCCTCTGCCTAAAATAATTAAGATTTTATAGACTTGAAAACACAATGTTGTTTACAGTATGTAAATAACTTTCAAATAGCATATACATAAGTCGATTTCAGATTAGAAATGATACTGCGTCCTAAGACAAAGGCAGTACAGTCGCAAATAGGATTTTCAAATACCGAAAACCCTGAAGCGTAGATTATTTCGCTTGAAATATTATACCTACGTTAAACTAAAGCGATTCAAGATCAAACCGTGTTGGAATGTCGAAGCTTTGTTCTCGCGAACGGTGAATTTTGGTGACTGTCGAAAAAGGAAAACATTTTATTTATGGGCTAAGGCTACGTTCATGTACACGCTGTACTTTTCGGAGCTCACAGCAGGGCGTGAAAACAGTTTCTATTTTCGACTTATCGATTTGGATCAACGTGTGCCAAAGTAATAAAAAGCTGATCTTGATAAATTACTTATTAAGTCTTTATCCTGCAAAATTAATTACGAGTACGTCCGCGTTACTCGACAGTTATGGTGACTTATTGTAAATACGCAATCGATTGCAATCTTTCAGTCGCAGTAATAAAGAAATTACGATTGGAACATTAGTTCCAATAGCTCTTGCTCTTCTGATCTGCAAAGATCCTAGGAACAAAGAAGTTAGTACCGGTCTGGTCTTAAGAAGACTTCAAGTCCGTGCTGGAGGACATAAACCGAGCTGCACGACTCTAAAAACTATAGGTACCTACAGTTTAAGTTTCATTACAAGCTTTATACTCGTATTTTATTATAACCATTAACTAAAAATACTGAAAATTTAGATACTTATTTGTTACAAAAGTTTTAAGTTTTCTGATGACGAATAATAAAACAATAAAATAATCTAACAATATTTACTAATGAAAATAGTTAAAAATCAGTATCGCTTTTGAAAAAAAATCTGTTTAATACGTCATATTCCCGAATATTGCACACGATATTGTTATCGTGTTGACTACGCTGACACACCGATGCTTCCCGAAACTATCCATAATGCTATCTTTCGCTATATTAGACCCAATGTCCTATGATACGGCTGTAAACGCGTTATGACAATCCACCATAACGGTTATATCGCCAACCTAAATACGCTGGAGGACGATTCCTGCTAACTATCCGTCATTAGATGTGATATTGCGCTGAAGGAAAGCGAATCGGAACTAATTTTGCCCAGATATTATCGTTAAGATTTCCCACTTCCATACCTATACCCTTCTGAATAACGTAGATGTAAGTCATCGATATTCAATTTTCTATTTTGAAATCCGCTGTAAACTACTTGTGGTTAACCCTTTACNTATAAAACAATTTGCAGTGGTAATATTACTACGAAAAAAAAACTTGATCTAACAGTAATTCTTATTTCAATACTTTTTTTTATGGTTTTATTTTAAAATTCTTGGGTTTTAACTGATGCAACACCACCAGTAAAAAATACCAGCAAAATAAAGAAGCAAGGCATCGAGAGTAAAATTATATTTTTTCGCCGTAATGAACGTAAACCTTCGAGTACGAGTAAAAAAACATTATGCAATATAAAGGTTTGATTGGATTAATGAACAAATATTTATTTTTGTTCTCGATACAACATCAATAGCATCAAAATTACCTTCGTTTGCACGAGGATGGGGACACGAGACGACACAAGCATTTCATTCCAGGGACGTATTACCAACCGCCTTAGTAATTTTTATGATGGCAACACTCATAAAATAAACTGGTTTTTAGTCCATTGTGGATTGTAACTGTTGGAATAAAGTGCAGTGTAGTGTTAACCAAGTGCAGTTTCAAACAATTACACTGTTAATTATGAAGAATAGAAGAAACAGCTTTGAAGTCGGTAACAAAACATTAAATAATTTTGCAATTGAAAATTATAATCTCATCTGATTGGTAATTTTTATGATGGCAACACTAAAATAAACTAGTTTTTAGTCGATTGTTGTGGAAATGTTGGAATAAAGTGCAGTGTAACCCAAGTGTAGTGTTAAACAAGTGCAGTGTCAAACAATAATACAGTGTAAAGTAATTAGATGTGTACAGTGAATGAAGAAAATGCAGCAAATACAAGATGAAGGAACACTGAGGCGGCAGGACAGGAGATTTCAAGGTAAGTTTTAGCTTAGTTAACATTGGCAAGCATGCATGCAGTAGTTTTAAATACGTAACTACATGGTTTCCTAGCGTTACCCGTCTGCCAATCGCTCTGTAGGTAGGTGTATAAAAATACAGTCTCTATAAAAGTCCGTAATAGGGGTCTTGTACGTGGATAGACACTTTTATTTACAGACATCAAAATGCGCAAGCCTTTGAACGACGGAATATTGGATATTCGAATCGTACAGCTTTGAACTCGGTAACAAAACACGAATTTTCCTTCGCAATCGAAAATGACATCTCATCTGAGAGAAAACACTCGATAGTTTATCTACAGGAATGTAATAGCTTATTTTATGGGTTGTCTTCTGTACTGTTTTGGACTTGAGAGAATATTGGAATAGTTTATTTGGCGGAGGAGTTAGAGGATATAAAGTAGTTGTTTGATGTTTCGTCTATTTGGAAATGGAGTGCTTAGCTCTATCCATTCTGATATTTTAATGTGAGAGTCTGTCTGTTACGTTTCCACACTTTGGCAGCTGGAACCAAATAAATGGTTTAGAGATAGATAGGAAATAAAAATTAAAAATATTGCCAGATAATCAAAAAAATTGCTGAAAAGGGAAAGATGTTTGAGAATGGATTTCTCATTTTGGCAATAAGGAATCATTTTTTTTAATGTTAAGATGTTAACATTGAACTATGTATTTATTTAAATTTCTGCGTGAGTTCTTTGCACAAGCGCAGTCGTAGAATAAGGGTAGTTTCTTGACATAGTAATTTGAAAACATAGCAACCTTCAATGTACCTAATTTAAAAGCACTTGCACATTGACACCTGATTTAGTTTACCCAACTCGGATCCAGCTTCCACGAAACACTCTTAGTTAAAGTGGGTTCAAGTTGCAAATTGACCTTCGTAGTTATCCACTTAGATCAAAATGCAAATCTATGTCCAGTAAATTGAGTAGGTACGACAATAACTTTGAATAGCAAAATTTGATGAAGAGTTAAATAAACAATATAACTAAGTTGAAATGATATTAATAATTTTAAATCAAATTACTGTAGGAAACGACAATATCCCAATGGTGTCTGTATCGGAAGTTCGAACCCCGCGGCACCGCTGGATTATTGTGGTGAACCAAAGCACGCGCATATTTAGCTTACCACGAGGGGTTAGCGGGACTATTAGCAATTTGTTGAATAAATTATGCATAGGAGTGGCCCGTAACTTCAATTGAAGCTTAAACTCCCAATTTTCTCCCCTCCGAGGAAGAAAATCCAAAAATAAACAAACATTCCTATTTATAAATCGCAATACTAATTTTCACGACGGGTTTCCATACAAACTTTTCCCCTTCCCTCCCAAAAAAGGCCTCCTTCCCCCCTTAATCAACCCTATCGTAAATCCTTTCTTAGTTGACGTCTCCTTTAAACAATCTATCTCCCAAATAGCTTCAAGGTCAAGTAGTTTAGAGACTTATCCCTTGGATCATAAAAACCAAAATAGAATTTATAACAGCTAGTATAAGCACCAACACTAACATATGTACCTACCTATTATTAGGTCATAGACTGTTAGCTTGATAGTGAAGTGGAGAAATTAGTTCTAGGCTGTATGGTATTTAAAAAATGGTGTTTTTTTATGGGACAGGAGGAAAAGTACAGACAGAGCAGTAGTAGCAGCAGTAACTGCTTGCTGCAGCTCGCGGATCGAACATCGTTCGTTCGTTCGCAAATGTTCACCGCTCGTTCGTTCGCAAATGTTCACCGCTCGTTCGTTCGCAAATATTCACCGCTCGTTCGCCCCATGCAATTCGCCCCATGCAATTCGCGACAGCTATATTGTTCTGCCTGCAGTTTGTTGTCCATTCACAATAGGGATGTTTCCTGGGTAAAAAAGCAAGAGTTTTAATTAGTCTGTCAGTTAGCTTATCAAAAAATACTCGACACCTATTTTCCACTTTTTAAAACTAATGAAAATGTAAAGAGATAAAGCGTGCCAAAGTTCTAAAGAAAAGGCCCGTGACGTCAGTTAGTGCGTAAAAGTTCAGCACATCGCGCGGAACTTCAACGCACTATAACTTTGTAATTATTTGTTTGATTGACAATTAAAAATATACGTGTCCAATATTCTTTTATATTAAAATTGACGGACTAAAAAAATTTTTTTAGGAAACTAGCCTATTCATTTTCTGATAAGTAATCACAAAAATGTTTTGAATTTCCGTAAATAGGGGAGTGTAGAATTTATCGTAGTATTTTTCTGTATAAAAACATAAATGGTCATATTTTTAAAATGTTTTCAAACTAATACATAGCTCAAAATAATATACGCACCTGTTGTTACGTTCAGAACCCAGAATCTGTATTTGCCATTCCAGTTTACTTACAGTTCCGAACATAAATTTGAAATACGGTGCGCTTAGCAACGTTTACTTTGTCTTTTGTATTTAATTAACATGTACTAGGGCAATGCGGAATGAATTATCTTATTCTTATCGCATCTGTTTGTCGAATCGCCGTTAGTATTTTGTACCAGTCAAAGTTACAATAATTGTCTGAAAATTTAATTAAAAAGAGTTTCCTAAGATTACGATTGCTATCTAGTAAAGGTAGGCACAATAAATGCTCCATCCAGGGTATTTATCTTTACAAAAGGCTCCATATACTGAATTTGTTTAATCAATGAATATTATCTATGGTGCAGTTACAATAATCACCCTTACAATACCATCAGCTGCCTTTTATAAGCCTTTTACAAATAGTAATTTATGTAAAAGATAATGAGAACTGTATATTATTGTCGTCCATTTAAGTATTTAGCTGTAAGTACACAACAAATCGTTTCTAACTTAATTTATTGACTCAATACCTAGTAAATGGTCCTTCAAATATCTGTGTAACCGATTAACCTGCCTTATTTACTTACGCGTTTATACTACCAACAATTACTGCGAAGAACAAAGCAAACTCCCGCGGCATCGCAGCCAAAACTAGCGTCTTAGTCTAGTTCGATATGTCACACGAAGTTGCACTAAGTCGTATTTAAGTTGCGCTGCACAGCTTGTGTTGAGACCGCACACCAACAGATTTTGACACCCCCGTAGACTTAAATGTCCAGAAGTGACTTAAAAGCAATTATTCTTCGTAATGTCCTCTCCTTGTAGGCTGTTCTAGATGATGCTATTTATGTTTTTCCTAAAAACAAATACGTACTTGGTATTGCAATTAAATCAGTTTTAGTGTTCTATGAAAAAATTAAATAAGTAAATACGTTACCCAAATAAGTTGTACTAAGTCGTATTTAGGTTGCCCGAGCATAGTTAATGTAGACTTCATGCCACCAGTTATTGACACCCACAAGAATTTAAATATCTAGAAATGTTAATATACCTACTAATTGCTATTAATATGTAATTGTATTTATCAACTTCAATACAATCAAATTTTATGTCAAATGACCTGTTATCAGTCTCTCTCATGTCTCTAAGTTTATCGCAATCTCTTAAGAACATGAAATACCTATAAGAACTGTGGCTATCGCAGCGAAAACCATCGTCAAAGTCTAGTTAGAAATGGCGCAAGAAGTTTTACCAAGTCCGCCTGGACTACACCAACATTAACTAAAGCATCCCAATATCTAGATGTGGTATCTGGAAGATAATCCAAATTTTAATTGCGTATCATAATTATCATCATTTCAGCCATAGGACGGCCACTGCTGAACATGGCCTCCCCCAATGATTTCCACAATGGCCAGTTGGTAGCGGCCTGCATGCAGCGCCTTCCTGCTACCTTTAAGAGTATCGCTAATAAGTAACTCGCCCTTTTTTTTCTGATCGATTATTCTTAAAATAAGTATCGGTAGATATCTCCTAAAATTAATCCTATACAGTTGTAAAAACTTTCATCTTTTAAGTCTTAAGCCTCTTCCAGAATATTCTATCCACGGTCATACATTTAGACACAATTCGGGACTAGAGCGCCATCAGTTGCGGCAACACTATAATTTGCTTTTAAACATTCTTATCTCCACTTTGTAACAAGTTACGGTTGCTTCTGGTTATCAAACATCAACAATTAGCGTTGCTTATAAAAGTTTAGTGGCGGGTGTAAAACCCCTGCTGTGTAAAGTAAGGAGATAGTATCTTAAGTCCTTGGTATAAAATGTAACGAAGAGTAATTAACTAAATGTTTTTTGTTAACAAACTTGTGACTTTAACTATTAGATCAGAAGACAGCACGTCTGACTGAGTTTTCAAAATCGAGTCTTGCACTTGCATTAAGATGCTACAGTGTTTGGCTTACGCCTGTATTCACAAACATTACTATGAGGTCTCACAGTGCACGTGGACGCACAGGCTGTCACACGAACCAATCACAGAGCAACGCTGTGCGTTCGATTTGTTGCTTCACTTATGCCAAGCATCATTTGTGAATACGAGCGTTAGTATGACGTCATCCTTATGAATGAATACAGAACCAATATACAAAAACGTTTTTATTATAGAATTCTAAAAATATTGAAGTAATCCGTTAATCTTCTAATATCATTAGCCTTGTCATCCACAGCCACCCTAGTTAATGCCACCTATTTTTAATTGCTACTATTTTTAAAACAATGACAGACAATCTTGTAGGCGTCAAACCGCCCACAGATTTTCTTTCTTAGTCTTATGAACCGCATACTAAAATATTTTCTTTTAAGAGTTGTGCCCGTTTGTAACAAAGTTAGAATGACAAAGAGGTCCATACATCTGCAACAAACGGTGTCAAACTTTTTACAGTGCTCTCTATGCAAAGCGGGTGTGTAATGTATGATATAACTACATATCATATAATACTTAGAGGATATAACATCAAATTATATAAAATCATTTAATATAATAATTATTTACTACAATAAACGAATAATATAATTTTAAAACGAATAATTTTAAGACAAATAACTAACAACTGATATAAAATGGTTTGATATAATGAATATTTTCTATAAAACTTACAATGTATACTATTTAAAACAAATAACATTCAAATCATATAAAAATAAAATGTCGAACAATCAAATGAGATAAAATTCTTTTCCTATAAAACTTAAATCATATAACAATAATTTTATATAAAGTTCAATTGTTATAATAAGCATTGCATGCAGCAAGCAAGCAAGCAAACAAGCAAGCTAGCAAACAAGCAAGCCAGCAAGCTAGCAAGCAAGCAAGCAAGCAGGCAAGCAAGCAAGCAAGCAAGCAAGCAGGCAAGCAAGCAAGCAGGCATGCAGGCATGCAGCATGCAAATTTGACTAAAAACTTGAGATTTCTGTGATGGCTCCGGCACTGCGGGGCTCTGGCGGTCCCTCGCGTGCTAATCGTCGCAGATGGCTTTCGCTCGACACCGCGTCTTCGGCTTGCTGGCCGGCTTCGCCGGCCAGCCTCAGCCGCGGCGCCTCGCTTCCAGCCACCTGCTCCTCAGCCCGCGGGCCGCCTCGCCCCTCCGTGCCTACGCGCTTCTGAATTACACTCTAGGGGTAGGACAGACAAGACTACGTGGAGTCGGTTTTACGGCGATTCGTTTTTGTCACTAAAGTCATTTATAAGTCAAGCTAAAAAAGAATATACTTTAAGTTATATCTATCAGAAATTATATCAATTAAACAGTATAACAAATAATATTTATTACAAGTAATGGTTATGTGTAATAATATTTATATTAAACAAAATTACATCAAATAAGTCTTAGATTAAGTAAGGTTTATATCAAATGTCTTTATGCGTTGTGATTGGTATCTGAAATGATATTATTAGAAATGATTTATTATATGAAGTAAACATTATATGTTAAAAAATTATATCAAGTGTTATTATAACATACGTTTATTATACAATATGAACGTTATTGAAACGAATTTATATCATATAAACTTATATAAACTGTCACGCACCCCGGCTCCGGCACTGCGGGGCTCTGGCGGTCCCTCGCGTGCTAATCGTCGCAGATGGCTTTCGCTCGACACCGCGTCTTCGGCTTGCTGGCCGGCTTCGCCGGCCAGCCTCAGCCGCGGCGCTTCGCTTCCAGCCACCTGCTCCTCAGCCCGCGGGCCACCTCGCCCCTCCGTGCCTACGCGCTTCTAAATTACACTCTAGGGGTAGGGCAGACAAGACTACGTGGAGTCGGTTTTACGGCGATTCGTTTTTGTCACTAAAGTCATTTATAAGTCAAGCTAAAGAAACATACTAAAAGTTATATCTATCAGAAATTATATCAATTAAAGAGTAGGTATACCAAATAGTCGTTATAACAAATAATATTTATTTTATGTAATGGTTATATGAAATATTATTTATATTAAACAAAATTACATCAAATGAGTCTTAGATTAAGTAAGGTTTATATCAAATGTCTTTATCCGTTATGATTGGTATCTCAAATGACATTATTAGAAATGATTTATTATATGAAGTAAACATTAGATGTTAAAAAATTATATCAAGTGTTATTATAAAATACGTTTATTATACAATATGAACGTTATTGAAATGAATTTATATCATATAAACTTATATAAACTGTCACGCACCCATGCAAAGCGCTTAAAAATTTATTGATAGCTCGTTAAGCTAACAATAAATAATAAAAGTCAACTAAATATCTTGAGATTTCAACTTGTTTGCTATACCTAACATGGTCATATTATATGTATAAATTTTTATTTTCGAAAAGCAATATTTTTTATCATTGTTACTGTTTATAATAGGTACAAATTGATTGATAGGCGTTAGGCGATACGTTTAACATAAACATGTAATACGACGCTAATTAGATAACCAATAAGTAAACATTGCATTAAACGTTACGACTACAACAATAGCAATAACAAAAGCCTAAAAGCAACGCTAAACAGTTTCTCGTTAATGAAAGTCGATCTGTAAAACACGGCTGTCGAACAGACCAGGGCTTCCCAAACTTTTTTAACTTTGACCCCCTTCGGAATTTGTCATTTTTATGCGACGCCCTTCTGCTGTTCCCGATCATATTAATTGAGTAATGACCTTTTAAGCATCAGCCAAGCCAACGGATGTTGCATTGGTCGCGCGTCCTCTCATTGGGCTATGCACGCGCGGTGATCGCCATCGCCGACGCGATCTGCCCGCGTTGATTTGACTGAAGCTTTACGAGAAAAAAAAAGGATGAAGGTCAAAAGATGTTTATTTTTCTTGTAGGTATATTAACTACTAATGAAAAGGTTGCGCTTGCTTTTCTGAGCATAGCTTCTTAAATCGGGGCTCCATTTTGGAAATTACCACTCTCATCTCTTACCCTACAATCCGATCGAGCTAACTGCGCACCTAGCTGGAATGCGACTCTCCCTTGCACTCACCCGCACACCTCCCAGTGTTCACCCTGGCGCGGCGATACCAGAGCATCGATGTGACGTCACGGCTACCAGGTTAACTCGATCGTCGTTTACTTTCGATCGTCTCACGACGCCTTTGGACGCACAGTTTGAGAAGCCCTGTAATAGGCCATGATTTCTGAGTCATTAGCAGACGAAAATTAACTTGACGTTACTACTGGCAATCACGACAGGCTTTTAATACTCCGGGTCATGCAACTATTCAATCACAAACACGCTGTTTCAGCTATTAATGCCGTGGTGAATTAACTAAACGCAAACATTATCATTTGATGGATAGATTTGGAACTTTTTGGTTATAATTAGGGGTTTAAAACAGCAACGATGATTAGCCAAGTTAGGTGACTGTCAGTGATAGGGTTTATAAAAATATACAGTAAATAGGTCTAAATATTTAAAGATATCATCTTACAGTTCTATGTAAATAATGTGGGTTATTAGTGTTTTATTTGAACCATAAATGTTTTGATGTCGCTTGTTTTTATGAAATGAACCATGATGTTCCCTCCCACCTTTTTGTGTTTGTCATAGATTATTCAGGAATCTCTAAAGTACAAAACCAATAAAGAAATCGCAAAACGGAGACAGTGGCAATTAGTTTCAAGTCTCAACGGAAAAGAACTAATAATTTCGTCTGAAATGGATTGGATTAACCCAATAAATATCCAATAAATTGGCCTAAATGCCCACGAGAGATTAACCTAAACGAACGAAATGGAAAATAATAAGCTTAGATTTCGATTGGAAGAATATGGCCTTGCTTGATAACAAAGTTACTAAATTAATAGGTTTCTAGCTACCTAGGAAGCTTACTGTATTTTGCTATAATACGAAAAAATACAGTGGCTTCGTGTGATTTTATATTAAGTACAGAAAATGATCTAAGAATGTAGATAAGTAGATAGCTAGGTTTGTAACAATAACTCGTAGGTTGATTGCTATATTCGAGAACGTTATGAGCTATTAGGCAATGTAGAGGTATTTAAGAAGGAACATCGTTCTGTGAGTAAAACCAAAAAGAATATTTACTCGTAGTTAACCAAAATAACTAAAGTAGCGTAATTTATTTGAAGACAATTTACATACTTTATAATATCTAACTGGACGGTAACTGTAGGTACGTACAGTTTTACACTTACGAGAAACTGAAAGATTTGCTTCGTGTAAAAAAATATTTTCACTGTGCTATTTTCCGACACGTTACGTTGTAGCAACCTAATCGAATCGATGTAGCCATCAGCTCCAGTTTGACGTTTTAGCTTGAAACTGTTACCACTGGCATATCGATTGGCAGTATGGCCGAACATCCCTTGCCATCGCAATAACCCACTATGACAACCGATTAAAACTTTTAGACGATGACGCGTCTTTCGGATGACGTAGCCTGTAAGTTTTTGGGGTAATATTCCCCTATTCCCGCGAATACGTGGGGATTTCCTCGCGTGTCACACGTATTTATATTCGTCTGGGGACATTTTTGTCTGCCTTTGTATAATGATACCGGGAAAAGTAAATTTGAAGGGAAATATGAGTAAAATGTGAGATGTTAAATTTGTTATGCTTGTGACTGAGCCTGTTAGGCAATTCCTTATAACTGGCTTTTAATATTTTTTTAAAGTAAGGGGATAGTTAAGTGGGATAAATTAGACAAGTGATTAGTCAAAACTAAAATAGGTTTCATCTATAAATACATCTAAGAGCGAATTGATTAAATTCAGTATCTACTATTATTCAGTATCCATCAGCACAGCCTTAAGGCCTCTTTAATATTCATACTATAGTGATTATTTATGCACGGCACAGTCTCAGTTAATATTGACAATAAGCCGTTTCCAGCCGGGCCGCGGATTGTGGACAGTAGACAATTAAGCGATGAGCACACAGACGACTACTCGATACCCAATGTCTCTTTATCGATGTACCATTCAAACGCATCACTATTATTACTACTCGATACGCTGGACTGGCTAAGTTTACCCTTATCAAGTGGGGTTAATTGTTGATTTGCCTTTAATCGAATTCGTCCTTCATTCCTTACTGACACTGTCGTAAGTTTCACACCTAAATTCATCACAAACATTAAACGCGTGAATTTTGTTACAGACGCGTGTCTCAAGCGAGCAGCATTCGCGCTCGCACTGGTTTAGACTGGTTTGCAACAGTTCGCGCAATATAGCGTCCGTGTGCGTTACCCGAGCGCACTTTGTATGTAGATTGACTTCTGCTCTTATCTATTTTGTGGCTGCGATTTTACAGAAATCTCACCTACTCCTCTTCAGCAAAGTGCAATCCCAAAAAATATCTGAAACACTATTGAAATCCATCTGGTTCCAGAATCTAGATGCCTCCGCATTCGCGCCTCGAGTGCATTTACATATTGATCTCGAAGTCGCTGCGGCTGCATCGCGATAAAAGAGCACTAAACTTCTGTGTCAAATGACATGTGCCTTCAGATATAAGTACCGCGCATATGTAAAAGATCAGCTTTGGTGCGGAGTTGATTTATGAAATAAAATTCTGGATCTTGAAGTTTAATGTATTCTAATCTATTTTGCTGTAGACCAAATTTCATAAGATTTTTTCTAAGAGTACAAAATTATATGACTTCCATGTATGCTGAGAAGATTTCCCACATTTTTTTTTTCATTTTACATAAAAATATATTTTCAGTTTAACAACAGACAAAATCTTTTTTCAAGTTTAGAGCTGATGTTTCCATAACTTTGTTTAACAAATATTTTTTATCTGTAGAATGTTTTTAAATGTATGATTTGTGTAGAAAACAGTATCAATTACGTTTAGTAATTTTTTTAAGGTAGGTAGCAGTAGGTAAAACTACCTATACTGTAATTAATATTTTGAGCGTACACCCTAATGATATAAATTATCAAGATCTGCTTTCCCTACTGATTCAAAGCTAAGAGCTTAGAATATTACTAGGAAATACCTACCAGTTTGGTAATTACTCGCAGATCTAAGCGAAGCTCACAGTAAGTAAGCACCATCCTATTACACTCCACATAATATTTCGTACCTAATAGTGTATTATACCTATACATAATTTCCGATTGAAACAATTATTTACTGACGTCGTTCCACAATTGATTTAAATTACGCAAATGAAATAAATTTTCCCATTTTTAAGCGGACTTAATTGAAGTCCATAACGGAAATTGCCATTGACAATGCCATTGTTCGAAGTAGCACTATTACGAACTACGCTATAGTAATTTACGTAGGTACTTTAATAAACGTGTCGTTTTTAAATGACGTTTATTGACATAGAGCACGACGCACATGATCCATTAGTGGGTTCCGTCCCGATAGCAGAGTAAAAACAAATGAGTAGGTCATTTTCATAGAAACGCACCGAGCGCGGTTTGTATGTGAGCGCGCGCCAAACAAAACCTGACAAAATTCAGCGCACCTCACCGCTAATCCACGCTAAATTTTATCAGTGTGTGCGTGCGCGCCGCATAGGGGAAGCCCGGGCAGCACGGATACCTTAAGAAAAGTGGCAAAAAAACCACATAAATATGCAATCAACAAAAGTCTATTAATTAATAATTTGTATCTTAGGTAATCATCTTTGGAATTGTAAAGAATAAACTTAGAGACTTAAACAAATTCTACAATAAAAATGTCATAAAAAAGTTCCAATTATTCATTTTGCCCGACCCCCCTGGGCAAGACGGATATGTACAGTAATAACTGCTTTAATCATTGCAATCATCACAATAATAACAGCCTATGCCTGAATATAAGGTAGGTACAATCCTCGTGTGCCCACTTCTTGCATTGATTGCACTCTATCCAATCCTCGGTAGGTGGTTCAGCGTATTCTNGGTATATCTTAATTTCATTCTTGCATAATATGTTTTGTTCTTGTTCTTATTTTCTCGTAAAAATAAAATTGATCAGGGGGGCGTCGCACAATAATAATGACACGTTCCTAAGGGAGTCACAAAAAAAGTTTGGGAAGCCCTGGTCTGTTCGACAGCCGTGTTTTACAGATCGACTTTCATTAACGAGAAACTGTTTAGCGTTGCTTTTAGACTTTTGTTATTGCTATTGCTGTAGTCGTAACGTTTAATGCAATGTTTACTTATTTGTTATATTATATACTAATTAGCTTCGTATTACATGTTAATGTTAAACGTATCGCCTAATAAGCTATCAATCAATCAGTTACCTAGATAAACAGATCAAATATTATTTATTGCTTATTTTACAACAGTTTAACAAGTAGCTATCAATACATTTTTATGCGCTTTGCATAGATGGGGCAGTCAAAAGTTTGACATCGAATTTGTTGGAGACGGACCTCTTTGTCATTCTAACTTTGTTACAAACGGGCACAACTCTTAAAAGAAAATATTTTAGTATGCGGTTCATAAGACTAAGAAAGAAAATCTGTGGGCGGTTTGACGCCTACAAGATTGTCTGTCATTGTTTTAAAAATAGTAGCAATTAAAAATAGGTGGCTTTAACTAGGGTGGCTGTGGATGACAAGGCTAATGATATTAGAAGATTAAAACGAATTACTTCAATATTTATAGAATTCTATAATAAAAACGTTTTTGTAAATTGGTTCCGTATTCATTCATAAGGATGACGTCATACTAACGGCCGTATTCACAAACGATGCTTGCTATAAGTGAAGCAACAAATCGAACGCACAGCGTTGCTCTGTGATTGGTTCGTGTGTCACCCTGTGCGTCCAGGCGCACTGTGAGACCTCATAGTAATGTTTGTGAATACGGGCATAAGCCAAACACTGTAGCATCTTAATGCAAGTGCAAGACTCGATTTTGAAAACTCAGTCAGACGTGCCGTCTTCTGATCTAATAGTTAAAGTCACAATTTTGTTAACAAAAAACATTTAGTTAATTACTCTTCGTTACATTTTATACCAAGGACTTAAGATACTATCTCCTTACTTTACACAGCAGGGGTTTTACACCCGCCACTAAACTTTTATAAGCAACGCTAATTGTTGATGTTTGATAACCAGAAGCAACCGTAACTTGTTACAAAGTGGAGATAAGAATGTTTAAAAGCAAATTATAGTGTTGCCGCAACTGATGGCGCTCTAGTCCCGAATTGTGTCTAAATGTATGACCGTGGATAGAATATTCTGGAAGAGGCTTAAGACTTAAAAGATGAAAGTTTTTACAACTGTATAGGATTAATTTTAGGAGATATCTACCGATACTTATTTTAAGAATAATCGATCAGAAAAAAAAGGGCGAGTTACTTATTAGCGATACTCTTAAAGGTAGCAGGAAGGCGCTGCATGCAGGCCGCTACCAACTGGCCATTGTGGAAATCATTGGGGGAGGCCATGTTCAGCAGTGGCCGTCCTATGGCTGAAATGATGATAATTATGATACGCAATTAAAATTTGGATTATCTTCCAGATACCACATCTAGATATTGGGATGCTTTAGTTAATGTTGGTGTAGTCCAGGCGGACTTGGTAAAACTTCTTGCGCCATTTCTAACTAGACTTTGACGATGGTTTTCGCTGCGATAGCCACAGTTCTTATAGGTATTTNGACAAAAAGTTCACGCGCGTATTGTTTTGGTGGAATTATCATGGCGTGGCTTTGTTGCTATTTTACAGACCCGCAAACGTCCAGTAGCGCCATGTGTTGTAGGTTTTTAGTAAAATCGAGTATTCGTCTTACCCGGGTGGTGCCCGGGCTTCCCCTACGTATTGGCGCGCTCACATACAAACCGCGCTCGGGCGTTTCTATGAAGATGACCTACTCATTTGTATTTACTCTGCCGATAGCGTCGGACTATATTGCTACTATTTTTAGAAACTATATTGATCTATAGACAAACAATATCCCGAAACGTTGCGGTTACAATATCACAGTCTAAAAGTAACTCAATCCTGTTTCCGATTAGTGACTCATCAAATAAAATGTGTTCCTAAATCATAAATAGATTATGTTCTCTTTGTGCATGAAAATATTATAATTACAGACTTTTTACTGAACAAAAAACTATTATAGTAGGTACTTTGTGTTGCCAGAACCGCATTCAATTTCGACCATCACTTATCAACGAAGCTTCATGTCAATCAAGAAGTATTCATTTATCTTACCACGTTAAAAATACTGATTTAAATGCTGAGTAGCTTAGCAACCTCTAAGTCACTAAAGGGCACACTTCAAAGCGTTTCCAAAACCTGTTCTCTACCCTATTAACTGCACAACTTCAAAAAATCCTCAGTCGTTACCGTAAAACACGATAACGGCACTATAGAAGACCGTGAAGGGGATCAATAATCAAACGTTTCCAATAACCTTTGAAATATTGGGCCACAAAAAGGCAAACGCACTTCTGAAATAAACTGACAGCCCCTGAGAGGCGACGAAAGTTAATTTCACGGGTTGTGGATGCTTCTTCTGAACTCATCGCGCTTGAACAATCCGCGAAGAGACTACCATTAATCACTAGCAGACAAAATATCGTTAGTTTGCCTCCTTGGAGTGCTTCAAGGTCTTTCAGAATGGCATGGAAGGGTTAAGAGAACGCTGTACGTGAAAATATTTAGGTTTTAGAAAAAAAACGCCGCCTTGAAGAAAAGTAAGTTACAGTTTTTTGCAACGTAATATACGACTTATGCCATCACTGAGGCATAAATCTATCTTAGAAATGTAAATGTTTTAATAAGACTTTCTGGCAACATCTATTTGAATACATTTGAATATTCTAATAAAACAGCCTTCCGATTAAAACCTCAATAGATTGTTATTTCATCTGAATTCAACACTTTCATGCTTAGTTTCACGAAGAAACTCTTAGTTGAAACTTGTTTTTATGAACTACTCTTGGAAAATTATTCCACACTGAGCAGTTCCGTAACAAAATACAGTGCGCTTTAATCATTTGAAAAACTTCCACCACTTAAAACTAATTTACTTCTTATACAGCTGGAACTAAACTAGTCCTGTGTGAAAGCGCAGATGTTGTCAATTACTTTGTATCTTCTCCAGTTTCTGGAGTATTAAAAGTAATACTGGACATTGTTTGTGATAATTACAGTACACAAACGAGTAACGAACCGGGAAATTGAAATTACTTTTATTATTCAGCGTAGTTGCTGTTATTGTCACAGTCAAACGCGAGTTTCTCGGCCCCAATTAAAAAAAATACAACAACTTTACTAAGTCACACAGCCACAAAACGATCAAAGTTTTACCACACTAGTTGTAATACAAAGGTTCCAGTAATCCATCTAATGTAAAAAGATTAAAGTTTCTTTTGAAAATTTCGCAGAGCCAGTGAGATGACATGCGAAACTTGCCTGAAGTTAGCCAATAAATCATGCAAACCGAGCATAATGTAAAATATTAGGTAGATATAATATAGGAAATCTTAATCCACTTTTCCTGTAAAACGTGGCGAGGGCGCAACTTCGTAATCTCGAAAGAGTTTGAGACATAGCGGTTCAGAATAAATGTCTCTCTATGAAGAGAAAAGAAGCCTTTTGTTTCGGAAGAAAGCAATGTCACTCGGAATCGACTTATTCTAGAAAACTTTGACTTGGGTATTTTGATCAGATATTCAGTTTACCTCAACCCTCTAACGCTGAATAAATAAGTAGCTGACTGAAATAGTTTTGTTGTTTCAAAAACTACTTTGTGTAGCATATTTAAATGAAATAAGAAATCTTTGTAGTTACCTCACTACCAATTAGTTAAAGTACTGTTACGTACCTATATCTGACTAAAAGAGTCAGTGAGGACAATTTTTTTTAAATAAAAATCAGTGTTTCAAATTAGTCAGTTGATATCTCTGCGTACCTTCAAAGAATCTATTTCCTGCCAATGACGTCACAATTTCTCTTGGACAAAAAAGGTAAAACAGTTGAACGTAGGATATCTCATAGATCTCGACAGATATTCGATAGCAATTCCGATTCGGAGCATGGTTCGACAAAATAAATAAGCGAAACATGGCAAGTTGTTAGTTCAAACTAGGAGTGTATCCAGTTAACCGTTCGTGGTGGGATCCCGAGGGATATTGGGGACACGTTCGCTCAGCGCAAGGCTCCGATACACAATTTCAGTGTTCTTTTCTCGGCTCAACTCGCGATAAAGCTGACGTGTACTTAATTTCGATGGTGCTATGCTTGGCGAAGGGGAATTCAAGCGAGAATATTGTTACGAATGCTTTTTAGTATGTGGAAGTGTTATTTTGTTAAGTTGCACCAACATACTTTAAACGGAAACTATGACACTGTTTTTTGTATGGAGTTTGACAGACTTTTAAACTTTGCTAAAGCTAAAGTAAGATGATGTAACTCAGCCTTAGTTATTTGCTGATAAAATCGACCGTATACTTACCAAAAAATTCCGAAACAGTTATTTGTGTTTAGCGGTTTAACGTAGACAACGTATATTTTCGTATTAATATTGTAAATGTCAATGTAAATCAGTAGGTAGGACCTATTCGTACTATTATTACGAATCTATGAATATTTAAATAGTCAACAAGGCATTTCTTTAATAAAAATGTTTCCTTCTTATGAACGTAATGCTGCCATATCNATTTTTAGTAGGTATGTGGAAGTGTTATTTTGTTAAGTTGCACCAACTTACTTTAAACGGAAACTATGATACTGTTTTTTGTATGGAGTTTGACAGATTTTTAAACTTTGCTAAAGCTGAAGAAAGATGGTGCAACTCAGCCTTACTTAATCACTGATAAAATCGACCGTATACAAAAAACATCCGAATAGTTATTTATGTTTAGCGGTTAAACGTAGACAATTTAATAAGGCACGAGTAGACTTTCGTATTAATATTGTAAAGGTCAATGTAAATCAGTAGGTAGGACCTATTCGTACTATTATTACGAATCTATGAATATTTTAATAGTCAACAAGGCATTTATTTCATAAAAATATTTCCTTCTCATGAACGTAATGCCGCCATATCTTTATGTAATAGATTGCGGCATAAACGAAAAGCAAAAATAAGGATAACCCCTCGGATCACGGTCTCAATCCGACACAGTGCGTTTCCCGTAATGCGCCGTTCCACTTTGAAATGTAAAGCTTCCCGGCGATATTACGTGGGGACGAGAAGTCTCAGGTCGTCGCCCACAAAGCCTTTATAAGTCTAATTCTCACGAAACATAACGTTGCACATCCAACTAGGGTTTAGGCTGCTGGGACGGTTGCGCGGTTAGCGGAGCGATCAAAGCTTAGATAAGTAATATTTTGGTAGTCTCTGAAGATCTGAAACGAATCACCTAATTAATGATCATTCTGCTTGGATGTTCTGTGCTGTTTACCTTTTGTATTTCAATAAAGTGCCTTGCGAAGACGATTTTTTTTCTTTATTTTCTTACCCATCAGGTCGATTTGTTTGTGTGTAATTTTCTATTCAAAAATGTTAATAAATACAAAAAATAATATATACATCACCTTTTTTTCCCTAGTGGAATTGTAAAAATATTTTTAACAGCGTAAAGCACGAATCCTTTAAAAATAAACTCAATTTTCCCAAACCAACATTCAGGCAAGGCATACCCGCTACAATCGCCGCTCCGCTGCACGCCCAATCCCGGACACCCGTTAAACTTGGCCCAAAGTAATGTAAGAGGCAATTCAATTTTAACAGAGTGCCGGAAAGTGCGCTTCTATGTCACACATTCAAGACTGTCCTTGCAGCTAGTATGAATTATTCAGCTTTATGATTCAGCCGAGAAAAGTAATTAAGTTTTCTTTGGTGGAGCCACGCTTGCGGCCAGCTCTGTTAATTAATCATCGTATACCCCTCTCTTTCCCCCACTTCCAGAAATAGGTTAATAATGCTTGTCTTTTTCGCATCCTTCCTGCCGTTTGCATTATTGAATAAGTAAATAAATAGCGCAAAATTTAATTAAAGATCGCTGAGCTGTGCTGAACTGTTAATATCTATGCTAATATGTTTCGAAGATTGAACGTGTCTTTGGGAAGAGTTATGACGTCATTTTTCATCTATTTCACGATATTAAACTCTTTGTATTAAAAATTAGATAAAGCTTTTGAAATATTCCCTATTTTTGTAAAGTCGAGAATTTTACGAATACACCCGAATACATACTTTGAACGAATAATGGTGCGAATTGCAATTCAAATGCTTCCAAAATACGATTTTGTTTTCAAAATGTTCAACGCTTATAACGTTCACGTAACCGAAAACATTCAAAAGCTCGTGCAACGTATAAAAACAAGCAACGCAATTAAATCGACACAATCAGCGTCTGCATGAACTCAATCAACTCGAGTCGGCGGAAAAAGTCAATTATTTCCTTAAATAGTAAGAAAACAGAGCAGTAAATAAAAGGATTCTATCGTTCCCTTAGAAAAGACCCGTAGCATTTCGCAGCGGGGCTTAGCCGTCCTTCGTTAGCGACGAATCCTTTCATAGTGTTCCCATCTAATTGCAGTATTAGGAGAGCACGATGAGCTATTGTAGAACGTTTTCCGTCTGATCTCGTTTTATTTCAAACGTCCGGAGCTCACAACAGACGGTTTAGAGCCCGTAGCAGGAAAAAAACTTTTATTCGGGCCAACAAATGAATTTAGTGAACGGAAATTTCGTTCTCTATTTTCGGCTCTCGTTTGATACTAAAGTGATGTTGGTCCTTTCCTTGGAAATATTCCTTTATTGGACAATATAATCTGTGGACTGATAATGTGGTTATTTGGACCGGTCCAAAGGATATCAATGCTGCGTTTAATGTACTTTCTTGGTAGTCCCAAATTCCAAACACGAGGACCTCAGGCTTCATTGTCTAAAGAACAAAAGCGGTTTTAGTTCAAAGAATATAAGTTTTTCATCGCCAATTCTGTAAGAAAAACGTAAATATGATATTCTATGCATGATTTATCAGCCTGCCATAAAACATTCCAAAGTAGATAGTTTAGCGACGTGGCATTAAAAATATACAATCATAGACGAGTAAATTGAGTCAATCTATTTATTTAAGAATCTAAGTAAAGTGTGACAGTTCACACCTCAGATCATAATGATCTGAGGTTCACACACTTCGCGTAGCAATACAATCCGACGCATCGCTACTATAACTCACGGTCCACTCCCTGTAAATACACTTGGTACTGTAATGTGTACTTTGTAAGTGCCGGGCATGTATTTCTAGACATACTGATGCGATCATCGCGTAAAAACATTCTACAGCCAGTGTTTATTTAGTTAAAAATGTCCTAGAATGAGCGTAAATCACATTTATTTTAGTTCAAACATAACTCGCTTTCCGCTTTCCGTAAATAAATAGTAAGTACTTACTATGTATAATAATATGACACATAATAATAATATCGCCATGCTTGCCATAGACAATAATGAAGAGTTTCTAAAATTTTTCCTAGAACCTCACGCCCGTATTCACAAACGATGCTTGCTTAAATGAAGCAGCAAATCGAATGCACAGCGTTGAATAGAGCTCTGTGATTGGTTCATGTGTCACCCTACGCGTCCACGTGCACTGTTAGACCTCATAGTAATGTTTGTGAATACGGGAAACTGTCCAAACATAGTGAAAGCGCTTCCCACGTTATAGGTATGATTACGCTACGTCTAGCGACATTTCCTTCGCGATTCCATCATATCTAGCGTTAAGTACGAGTACACCTACTTGAGGCAGTAATATGACATAATAATTATCACCGTGCTCTGTAAGTGTTGTAGTAAATAAACTGATGTAATAAAACGTAAAGGGCCTTCTACGCTATGTAAATCCGCTCGGTCTAGTAAGATATCCGTCGCGACGCCACCGTAACTCACGTGCTGCTCCCCTTCAATATACTTACCACAGTAATATGACATAATAATTAGCACATAAACTATTGCAATTAAGTTGTTATTTGTATATTTTACGAGAATAGTAACACACAGAGTGTAAGCGCCCACGCTATGTGAGTCCGCTCCGTCTAGCGAGATATCCGTCGCGACGCCACCGTAACTCACGAGCCGCTCCCCGTAAATATACTGGGGACAGTAATGTAACACTTAGCACCGTGATTTGTAAGTGCCGGGTAGACGTAACGATGTGATCAGCAGAGAATAAGTTAGCAAAGGCGACCAACTTGTACGCTAAAAAAAAGATAAGTAGCGTACCTAACTTGGGAATAAAGGGAATTAATATTAATCTTGTAATTTTTTGTTATGCACTCCATCCTTTCTGTCTGTTATCGGTTTTGATGAAAGTTCAGTCAAAGTTCAGTCAAAGTTTAGTTGCAAAATTTAAAAAAAATCACTTTACTCGTAACAATGAATACGAAGTATAAATCCATCCCATTTATTAACTTCTCTCTTTTTTTTCTATATACCAAATTGGTGCGAGTACCTCACCATTAGGTAGTAGTTCAAAGATTTGGATTCGAACCGCTGAGCACGTTACGGAGCACTTATCCCAAATTAGTAGGGGTTGGAAGCGAGCGGTATCGGCAAGCGATTGAGCGTAAGACCCGCGCGTCTAAATGAACAACCATCGCGGCTCTCCATAATTCACGTACGCCCCTTGCGAAGACTTTGAAGGCTCAGCACCGTTTCTGGGGTTTGTATTGAAAAGTAACACTTCAGAGTTATCGTCTATTGAGTTATCAGTAGTTAGTATGAGCCACAGCTTTTTCTGCCGTGCGCCAATAATATGAGATTAATAAAAAATATTCCTATCACTCGCTTGGTTTTTCTTTGTCTGAAAAACCAAGTCTGAGTCCTCTGATTGATTTACATACTAGAAACCAAAGTTGTGTCATTAATCATTACATGTAGGTACGAGCCTTGGAATACTCTAGTAACTACTTATCCCTTTTTAGTAAAAGTAGTTTTACACTTCTATGGGCGTCTGACTCGTTCTATAGTTTAGCAAGCCCTCGAAAGGATGGAATTAGGTATTCTATTCTTCTTCTTCTCAGTCGGTACACTCTTGTCAGAGTGGTCGTGGTCATTTTCATTTTGAATCACGATTTCCTCGTAATACGGCGCCATTCCTCGCGGTATTCTATTAGGCTATTGTTTATTCACTGATCTATGATCTTAATGATTTTTTATTTTTGTATCGCTGGGAATGACCATTGCCCTCTGAGTCAAGGACATTCAACAATTAACCTTTTCACTGCGGAGGCTTGTCACCATACATAGATAGATATGACATGTATTGTAGAGATTGTAAAAAACGTGTGCTCCTGCATGATTGATTAGCGACTTACTCCCCGCCGGAGTGGGGCCAGTAATTTATTATTTTGTAGGGTTCGTTCGTTAGGAACCCCGGCAGTGACTCATGGTTTGCCACGTGAGCGAGATCGATCGCCATGGGTGTACGGAATACGAAAAATGGCTTTTGAATATTCAAGCACCTTGTGGTATACGTAACCGTGAGTGCAACTTAGTCTTCGAATGCGTTTGGGTGTGCCTTATTTACTCGCGAATGTATGAAGACTGATGTTTACCTAAGCAAAAGTTTGAATAAGGTTACTGAAGTCATCACGTATTCTGAGTCAGAATTTCTGACATCTAGTAGGGAATAAATATGTAGGATCTCACAGAAATAAGAACCAAAAATGCTAATGAGAAGAAGATGTCAAATGAGCTAGAATNGATTATCGCTGCGAACACTTTTTGGTACTTCGACCAAAAATATTAATGAGAAGAAAATGTCAAATGAGCTGCAATCGACATTAGCCACTGAACATTGCTTAATTCATTAATATCATCAAAATTTTCACCTTTTTATCATAAGGCCTCAAGGGTCTGTTAATGTGTAGTTTGACATAATTATTGTAACTAAAAAGTAAGTCTTTTTTCTGGACAACACAAAACCATTGAACCTCTCTTAGTATCTCATCACGAGCGTCTTAGCCGGGTCGAAAGACGCAATCTATTGGGGTCGATTCATCCCTCTCACACGTCTAAATTAAAGGCCATTCATTTTGTCGCCACCCGCCCAACGTTCGTCCGATAAAGTGTTTATTATCACAACATCTGTTTTGTCTATTACGCCGCGAGTATCTACTTACCGCTCGGAAAATTTAATATTTCCCAGCGTTTCTGGCCCGTGTTCGCTGGAAGATTTTCGCTGCGAACACTTTATGAGTAGCAGCTATGATGGAAGCGCAATTATGGAAACGTGGTCTGGCTTGTCTTTAAAAAATCTTTAAAATGTTACGTTTAATATTTTATGGTAACTTTCTTGGGTTTTGAATATTGTTAACTGTAAAGAATGAGTATGAATGAATATCTTGTATCTTTATAACCAAACTGGAGAAGGTGCACACAGCTTTCATAAAAATAATAAAGTTGACTGAAATTATTCAGTACTAATTTCAAACGGTTTTGTGATTAAGTAATTTAAAAACAAATGATGTTGAGTTAAACCTTTAGAACTTTCAAATTGCATTTTCTTTAGAGAAAATCGCATGAAATAGTTTTTGCCGAGGAGTAGCTATTTTTTGTCACGACAGCTTTAACTTTCAAGAAAAGTGAAAAACCTATCTTTTTTTTAAAGAAATTTTAAACAAAAGCAAAGCGATTGCGGCAGAATACACCAACGACTTTTGATNTGGTCTGGCTTGTCTTTCAAAAATCTTTAAAATGTTACGTTTAATATTTTATGGTAACTTTCTTGGGTTTTGAATATTGTTAACTGTAAAGAATGGATATCTCGTTATCTCGTATCTTTATAACCAAACTGGAGAAGGTACACTTTCATAAAAATAATAAAGTTGACTGAAATTATTCAGTACTAATTCCACACGGTTTTGTGATTAAGTAATTTAAAAACAAATAATGTTGAGTTAAACTTTTGGAACTTTTATATTGCATTCTTACTACAGAAAATCTCATAAAATAGTTTTTGCAGTGGAGTAGCTATTTTTCACGACAGCTTTACATACTGCTTACAGCTTTACCTTCAAGAAAAGTGAAAAGCGTATCTTCTCTTTTAAAGAAATTTTAAACAAAAGCAAAGTGAATGCGGTAGAATACATCAACGGCTTTTGATTAGACAAGCACTTCCCAGCCATACGTCAGTCGCTTGCAAATATTTCCCGATTTAGCAATCCTTGTTCTTCCAGTGTTTAGCATAACCCAGCAGGCTCTATATGTCGCGCCGCAGGGCGTCGTAAACTGCGTCTCTCACACAAAATTGCTCTCAAATCTAGGAAAAACTCAAACGTGGCTGAAACTGTGGCAAAGTGCGCTGTACGTAGCGCTCATGTTTATACAACATCAATATTTAAAGCTCGTAGAAATCTGCCGCGGCGTAGGGCTTTGCGTAATGCTGATAAAAATACCAATACCCGTTTGGAGGGAAATGTTTATGCGATGTTATTAAATATAAACGAGTGTGAAGGTAAAATAAANATAAAGTTTATTAACGATACAATAAAAAATAAAGCATAATATCAATATTTCTTGATCTAGTGAATATTAATAATAGCGCAGATTTATTATTATCACATTTTGCCAACTGCATGAACATTTTTTCACACATAATCTTTAAACTTATTTCTACTAAATTAGAAGACATTACTTACCTTCTTTAGACATTTGATTGTGACCTAAAGTAGGTTGGCCTACTCAATATTGTGATTTTAAAAATAACCCTCTTGCTCTATTTATGTATCAAACTCAACAAGACAGACTTTGTCATTTAGTAGTTTTACTTCAATATAATAAGAACGATTAAGAATATTTTACATTAAAACAAACAACCACACTGATTACGCAACGACTCCAGTACGTATCGGAACAGGTATCACGTCCCAGCTCCAATCTCTATTTATACCAGGCTTAGCTGTTCAGTTGCAGATTATGTTTATGCAGCGGCGGGCACAGCTCACTGGTTTCTCCGACGACAAAATGCACTCACGTCCCGTCGCGGTGCACTCAGCCGCGAATTCGAATGCACTAATATTATTGATCAGAGACGTATGCGAGCACTAGTTTTAGATTTCTGCTTAGGGTTTGATTCGGACTGTCATATTTGAAAGGCTTTGTTCCGTCACGTTCCGTGATCTTTGGACCAAGTTGTAAAATTGCGATATTTAAATTTGAACTTTCACAGTTTCGACTTTGATTTGAAATTTCTTTTTTTGCAAATTGTCACAGAAATACTGTGAGGCGGCTTCCATGCGTTTTTATAGAAAAAAAGTGATTATCATATAAAAAATCCTTTTTAAACAATTTGATGTTAATCGTATCAAAAATAACTACAAGTAGTAAGTTTGTAAACTAGATCCTCTCTCAAACACAAAATATAAAACTTAAAATAGTAAAAAAGACCAAGGAAATACCTATAACGCAAGTAAACACGTTTTCTCCAATTTATACGCCTCAAATGGAATACATTTCTAGAACAGAAAGGGTGAAGTGGCTAGGCACTATCGCACCCTTTGATAAACTCAGACTTGTATCTTGATTTAGTGTTGCGTGTTGAGTTTGATTTTCCATTCGCAAACTATTCTAGGCATTGAAACGTATAGCGACAGCACATCAGACTATACATTTGTTACAAAATAACCTCTATTACAATCGCATAAGATCCTACAGCGTAGGTATAGCTAGATGTGATGCCCCTCGTTACCACACGATTAAAATTTTTTACTCTCTGTCACGCTTATAAAATCTGAGTGTTCACAAAAAAGAGTCAAGAACAACCCCTCAAAAATAAAAATAATTAAGTACTCTCATTTTTTATTCTGTTTCTAATTATTATTGACTGCTAAATGCTTGGGAAAAAATAGGGGGAGGAACGAATTTGTGGAAAAATTGCCCCGGGAAGATTAGAGCGGCTTAGTTTCTTTAACCAACTTCAAGAAAGGCGGAGGTTCTCTTTCCTTTGTTGAGTTTGTTTCATATTCATTATTTTTAAACTTTCGCGTTGCTTTTTTTTACAATCACATACCTATCGCGTTTAATTTCTGTTATTGAGTTATTTATATCAGAAAATAATAGAAATATCTAATGTTCCAATTGCGTTTCAAACAAAATAGCGATACCAAATTACAAATGAGATTCAAAAATAATAATAGTGTAAAGTTACAGAAAGCTAAACTTAGTGGCTTATACAAATGTTAAATTTTAGTGTAGATATTTGAATTTGTTTTACAAGTTGAACACAAGCCGGTGATCCTTAAGGTCTTAGGTTACCACAAAGTTGAGGCAAGCCTCTTGAGGGCGGCATAATACGAATGTGATGAAGATAACATTAAAGTTTGGACGTATTCTATTTGACGTACACGCAAATTACAGTGTAAACTAGGGATAAGTAAATAAAGTAAGGTTTTGAGTTTTAATGAATAAATAGAATAGTGCTAGCGGAAAAAATGGCCTTTGAGGCATAAAAGTTCTCGAGAGGCTAGCACGAACTAGAAGGCATTCCACTCTGTAGACTGATGATCTCATAAAACTCGCTTTATTTTTGCAAGTAGGCTTTTAAAAAGTTTTTACACGTCACTTTTACACGTCCCAGTATTAACCCTATCACTGCTTCGGGACAATAAATGCCAGTGCTGAGAAGAAACAGCACAAGAGCATCTTGTGAGGTTGCATCTCGTTGCAGAAAAAAAAAACGAAAAATTAATAATCATTTTCGTTTTCAAAGCATTTTCATAAAATCTGTCAATGTTGTCAACTCAGTTGCCACAACCCACCGTTAAAAGAAAAATACATAAGCCTTATCGTTGCAACAGTGCTCATTAAAATCGCTTGAGACATTAGTGGAAGACTTATAACGCTGCAGCGGAACGAGATGGTCCGCAAAACGATACAGCCTCCATCAGCCCGTTAATAAAGCCTTTTAGAAACAACCAGCTTGGCTATTTCGACGAATGTAGGGCAAATTGCCCTCCGCTCTTCCGGGGCGGCGTCACAATTAACGGCATTCGTATCGTTCCAATGAGATACAGTCTTAACGTCGAGAATTGGAGTTAATTATGTTTTAAAATGTTTGAAAATATAGTTTCAAAGTAATCCTCTTAAATTGAGAGAATTTTCCAATATACTTACCAGTTAATGATGATGAAGACCTTCGAATTTACGTGATACTTTCAAATGTGTCTTTCTCAGTATTCATTTAGTTATGCTTGAAAATAAGTTTCCTTTCATAACATTTAACATACAATCGTTGGCTTGAACTGTAAAAGTAGGTAAATGAAATTTTGACGAAATCAAAAATAACTATTATGATAGTATAGTAGTTAATATTATACTCATTTGATCTTACCAGATTTCAGACTTACATGATTTTCACAGACAGGGCCTTATTGTTAAAAACACTAGTTTAACTGTCGAGAACACACAGAGTTGGCTTAGACTTGTTGGTACATCCAAACTGGACGATACACCGTAGTGTGGAACGCTTAACTCCGATCCTTGATTAAGGTGCACTGTAATCATGGCTCCTGCCGGCGCGTGTGTGATTATGCGTTTGGGAAAACGTTAGAGTTGTATTTGAACCACGTTGAATTCTACTATTCACGTTTCAATAGTCGTCAAAATTATCTTAGCAGTGAAAGGGTTAACATTTATCTTTACGAAATGTTTTGTAACTTGAAAGAAAATGTGTAAGTTAACACGTATTTGAGCAGATATTTTTGATACTGACAATATGTTTGTGATGAATTGAAATAAAAAAATGAAAGGAAATTATTTTCAACTAAATGTATAGTATTGAAAGTATAACGTAAATTCTAAGGTCTTCATCATCATTATCATTAACTGGTATATTGGAAAATTGCGGAAGCCCGCGAATGATTCTCCTCTTTAACTGAATTCACAAATAGATACCTCCGTAAAGACTTAATTATCGAGTCTAAGCGTCGTAATGGCGTATATTTGCGAAGTAAATTGAATTACTCCCTAAGATTGTTTAATTTCAAATGTAAATGTTTGCCGCATTTAAATAATGTTTATTTATGATTTTACGGTCATGAAATGTAACTAAATTTTACCCAAGAAACTGGGGATTGACGCAGTAAAGGCCGATATTATGGCCTGTTGGAGAGTTGTCGTATTTTGATTACGCTTTATTGCCAAAGTTCATCATCATTTGGAAACGTTATGTCTTATGGTTTAGATAAGAAAGTTGAAAATGTCTTGCCAAATAATGACATTTCGTATTGCTAGTACCTGTAAAACAACATTACTGCTCGTTAATTTTGATGTAAAATACGAAGTAACTATGTACGTACGGACATCGGCACATCAAGCTAACACTGTAGCATCTTAGTAGCCGTAATAAGAGCGATTTTGGAACCTAAAAATTTAGTGATGTGCACACTGTACCTACAGTTTAAACAGACGGTTATGAGTATATCTTACGAGAGCTATAACCACAAGAAGTTAGATACTTAATTTGAACTGAAAGCAAAAAGGATCGAACAACCTCGATTTAATTAAGTTTGCTCTCCATGAATAATTTTCATCGAAATATTTACATACATTTTTGATTGACTTAGCACTTTCGTAGACATTACAAAATATCGTTAGACGAGGTATCGATTGATTGGATGGCCATGTCATAGCTTACATCTTATCATTAATATGTGATACTAAATGACTCGTACTTATATCGTGCGAATATTGAATACAGTCATTGAGATTGAGATTTGAGTACCTAATCAAGTTTAATAAGAATAGGAATTAGGAATTTAACCAATCACAAGCATAATTAGTATGTTTTGCGATTGTCATTTGTCTTGTGTCAAATAAAATTATCTATTCAATTCACGTAAGTCTCATAACCACGGAAGGGTTAAGCTCAGATACATTCAAATCCCCGAATATTCGCCGTTTACTTTTGCGAATACACTTCGACAAATACCGAGAGCTACCATTTAATCTTCCCTGTCCAAACGGTCCGGCATTGTGGCCGAAAGAATAACGTTGTAATTTCACAATGACTGAGTTTTTCTAAGGCCAAACCTTAGAAAAACTCATTGTTGGCTTGTTTTCAATTTTATTCCGCGATTTTAAGCATCCAGAATGAAATGCTTTCGTCCGGGATTATAATTTTAATACAAACGCCACCATTAAGAAGGAGTGTTGCTCGATTTATATTTTCGGTGCTTACTTTTATGTTTTGTTAACCTAGATAAGTAGGCTATTTAGGGTTTTTTATTAATTGTCGGTACTTTGCGGCGTAACCGTTTTGATGAAGATTTCACTATTCTCCCAATGTTATCTTTTGACTAGGCTAGACTGATTATTTAGTAAGAAAATCAATGAAACTAAAATGCAGCCTATGATGAACTTCAAGATGTTATAATAGAATCAGTGGTTTAAGGTTGGTTTCAATTTTAGTTGGGTGAGTCTCCTGCCTATTAACTCAAAATCTTTCCACATTGTAGATCAATGGTTTTAATACTATTGATTGACTCATCAACAAATCTCTTAGAAAAATAATTGTAGGCTTGAATCATTTTGATATTCCGATACAGTGCTAAGAAGTTGCCTATGCTATGAACAAATTAGTAGTAATTTTACACGTTTTATTGACTCTTATAATTCTACTTAGGGGTCATCTATATTATATAAAGCTCGATTCCTACTCACTGACTGACTGACTGATCAGGGGTATTTTTAGGGTATTTAGAGGGGAGGGGGGTAAAATTGTTGGTGTTTGTTTTAAACTAGATTTNGCGTAGCGGGCGACCAAAGCTAGTTATAGCCTATAAAGACTCTAAAGACACTACATAGCGTTTACGTCTAAATGTAACCCAAACTAGTGCTTAACAGCTAACTGTTAGCTGTTATACCTCCAGCTGATTACAGGTGGGTCGGCGTAATCAAGGAGCGATCACAATAGCTCGTTGCGGCTAACGCCGTGTCTAATCTGGCATGACGCTTCGAGATTGGTATTGAAAATCGGAAATATTAATACTGAACAAACAAAAGGGCTATTTTATACGCGAGGCTTAAATGTTCAGGCATTTTGAGAAGCTATAGGAATACGCACAATAATTAGTAATGATTGCAGTAGATTGAAATACATGCAATGGTTGAGTCGGTTGTTTACTGAGAAAAAAAGCTGCTGGGTAGGCTGAAATTTGTATTTAATTCTCAGTTTGAGAAAAGTTATACTTGCATCAGATATGCAGAATTTGAGGTAGTCAATTGTATAACCATTTTGAATTCAAAGGAATTTAGTGAACAAACGAAAAGAAAGATGACTCTGGATTGTTTCGGTAAGGAAATGTTCTAATTCGACTAATCAGTCGGCCGCAGTTTGACTAAATTAAATTCGTATCTACCTAAATGGATTTAGCCAACAATACTAAGATAGCAGTATCAGTGTTCAATCCTACATAGCCGTCTAATTACGTACTAGACCGGAATGGACCGTAATCAAGGATCATTCCGAACGTTTGTGCGCAAACACGTATAGATAGGAGCCGTATCCAATCAGCTATAGAGGTACAACGGAATCCAGGTATTGTAAAAAAAAGTAGCGCTGAATCACTTAGACCCGTGTTTTAGATATGAACGGATCGTAGCTAAAAACTAGAACCGAACTCGAATCGAATCTATATGATTGTACTAGCTTTTCCCGCGGCTTAACCCGCGTGAAATATAGTTTGTCACAGTCTATTTTATATGTTTTTCTGCGTAATAAAAAATAATACTGTAAAGTTTCGTCAAAATCCGTTCTTAGTTTTTGCGTGAAAGAGTAGCAAACATCCAGACATCCATACAAACTTTAGCATGTATAATATTAGTAAGACTAGTAAGAAGTAAGATTGGGTGAGTTTCCATGTTTTAACTGATCACGGGCATTCTTAAATACCTACTAATTGCCACGATAAATTTAAATAAATCCTACACAAAATAAAAGCCAGTTTTTGCAAAATATGCTGCACCACATATACAATTTTCAGAAACATTTATACCTCTATGATTAAGTAGATTATTTCGATATTTTAGGTTTATCTTGTTGCGACACAGCACAGTGTAAAATAATTGTAGGCTTGGATCAAGCAGGCATACACCAACTTAGCATTCGATCTAATTATGCAATGTAGATGCCTATAACATAAAAACTGTCAACTTTTGTTGATTTATTCCTGCCACAGTTCACTAGATGTTCAAAAGATTACAACATTATTACATTACTTACTTACAGAGTACGAACAACTACACGTGGTCACCTCTTTGATATTTCAAATCATGTTAACCCCAGGTCTGCAGCATACAGGAGCGTACAAACACAATGCCCCCATTGTTAACTGCGCCAAAGTATCTAATGTACAAAGAGATAGCACGATCTTTTGTTACAAAGAGAGAGTATCGGCGGTATTTATCTGCTTTGTGAAAGATTCCACTGGTTTCAAATTACGTACCGATACAGTGGGACATGATCACAGGGCGGCAAAAACGGTCTGCTGGCTTTTTAAATTCAAATTATATCATTTAGCCCATTGGAATTATAAGTTTATTAATTTTTCATAAAAAAGCTCCCGTTGACACTTTACTGATGCACTCATGAAGTTTACGTGAGAGAGTTCACATTAAAGACGCATCATGCTACGAAACGTTCTCGTAGCACTCGTAGCATGCAATAAAACATACTCGTAGCTCCGGTTCTGTTCACATCCATAAATTGTAACATCGGTCACTAAAATACTAGAATTTAGATCAAATATAGTTTTAACATACTAACATAAGATCACAAATATGTCGGTGGTATTTATAATGTTATCATAAAAAAATATTTTGAGTTCGTTCGTTTCAGCCAAAAGACAAAGGCATCCCCTAAGGATTTCCATAATGACCGGTCCTGCGCACCCCGCGTCCAGGCTCTTCCCGCGACCTTCACCAAATCGTCGGTCTACCTAGTGGGCCTGCCTTATTTTGAGTATAAGTACTACTTTTTATGTGTTTTGGCCGTTCTTCACTGACAGAAACATGGTCGCCAAAACGTTTGTTCGGTCGCCAGCCCTTTCAAAAAGACTGATGACTTTGAACGTAATCAAAGGTTTGGAGTTTGTTGAAAGGTCACGTCACGTGATTGTGTTTTTTCAATCAAATTAGTTTTTTTTTAAAACCTACACGTGTCACAAGAAAAAATTGAGGATAAAGATGTTTGTATGCTTTCTTATTTACTTACATAACTAGAAACTAGAGTTGTTAGTAAGTTTTAAAAATAAAATTGACATGATGAAGTGCGATGATGAATAAATTAAAAACACTTTAATAATTAATTACCTACTTAGCTTAAATATAAAAATTAAAAACTTTTCAAACATGGTCGCTTCAAAGTAATAAGAGAAAAGCTTTTAGAATAATGTGAAGTTTAAACAAAAAGGTATTCTTAATCATTATTTTGCAAGACTAGAACTAGATTTAATAAAGCGCCCTCTGGGGTGGTCTTTGTGAATTAATCGGTAGCGGTTCACGACAAAGTGGCGCAGGGGAATGGCTAGAGCTAGGATTAAAATGCATTAAAACTTATTTTGATCTAACATTTTACCTAAATCAGTTTTTGGGAAAACTAAAAATGGTTTGACATTCGTGAGTATAATTTATCGTACTTTCTTTCTTTCTTTCTTAAATATTTTGGAGGTAATCAATCTACTTCAAAATTTTAAGGGAAATAAATTAAGTCATATAGAAGTAAATTTACAGGAGTACCCGTATAAAATTGAAGAAGTTTCCCTTTTGCAATCAGAAAAAAGCAAGGCCCGTTCTTTTTATTGATGCGGGCAACGTACAGCTCAAATCTAATTTAGGGTTGTGATAAAATATCCCCTGGTTTATTTGTAACGAAATATATTTTTTCTAATATTTCCTTAGAAGTTTAGTTTAGAAATTACTCTAAATAAAATGGACGTTAGACTCATTTTACAATAACAGAAAACCAGTACTAGTCTAAACTCTACTTAAATGTTGATCTTTAGTAAGCTAGCCAACTAATNTGCAAACTAAAATGAAATAATTTTAATCTCAGAAACTATTTAAGGACCGTTTATTATTTATTCTCTTTGAAAAAACAACATTTAAGCAAAACAAAAGAGAAACTAAGTAACAGTCTCGCAAATCGTTCGATTTTTTACCTACCTACTCTTGTAAAATTTGTTTCTTCTACTGTGAGGATTACTCGACAGTAACGATCGGGAACTGCCTCATTTTATTTCCTCCTTGAGAGCCAGTAATGAACATTGCTGACTCTGAATTTTCGGCAGTCTACTGCCTACAGTCTGATGCCAGATGTTCTGTCCTTTGCGTTCTTTATAACGGTGAGAGAGACAATCGCAAAATAAATACAGTTCTAATACTGGAGTAGGTTACTAGATTGCAAAGCGGGTCACGCGCGGCACCGATTTAATTTAACGTTCCCAAAAAGTGCTAGTGCCGTTTCAACAGTCGAAATTAGTTCGTACAGTTTTAGGAGGAGGTTAGGACAGGAGGTTACAAGCGATCGTATTTCTAATGCCCTAATTAGGTGGCCCTACGAGATAAGGAACTTTTAGTAGCAAAAAATAAAGTAACATTTAAACTTGTTTATTAATAAATGCTTATTTATGAATACCTACTAGTTTTAAGACACCTGCTGATATTGCCGATTTGAGTTCTTTTAAGAATGGTTCTAGACCCAGCTGGACTACTCCTTAACGCTCTAACCTTATTTCATGAAAATAAAATTATTCTTAATACCTATTAAAGGACCTCCTTTCTAATTGTACGTCTAATCAAAATGCTTACGCGTCAGTGACAAATAGATACATGCAAAAGTATGAAACATTAGTTTGTAGTTAATAGACACTAAATATATCTCAGGAAAACTGAATTGTATCAATACATCATAATTCTACTCTTCAATATTGACACTAAACTAACTCGGTTTATGTGTAATAAACACGCAAAAAGCAATCCATGTAATTCTCTTCTTGATATTTACTTAATAGCAGTAAACGGAACTCAAAGGCACATAAACACAGTAAAATCTCCGATCGGACTCTACTCAAAGACGCAAATCAAATAAAAACTAACTATATTTCCAGTTTAAATGATTCTAGTGAACAGTTCCGCAATTTCATTGAAATATTGACGCTATAAAGTTTGCAATTTTAAAAGAGTAATGGCAGAATCCAGGTGCTTGAAATCACTATTGGGAAATAAAAAGAAGCAAGATAAGCAAACGCAATTCAACGTTCGAGTGAAATTATTCCGAGTGAATGCACGCGAAGATTATGCGACAATGTGTACGCTTCACATTTATTTTATGTACGATCAAATCAAAATCCAATAAAATGGGGATGGGATTGTGTTCATAACACAATGGTAAACCAAAAATCAATTTAATGGCGTTTTTACTTAAGTACCTAATGATGCGATTAATCTTAATAACGATAAAGATTTTTTAATAGTACCTACTGCGTGTTTGGCAAATAAAAGATTGTCCTGCCTTAATTAATACCTATTTGATTTATTAACGCGAAACAAAGGTCCAAATGTTATAGACTCCTAATTATTTAATTAAATCTTATCAAGATAAAAATAACTTGTCTTTTGTCAAATAACTATTTGAAGCGAATAAAAGAAATTACTATAACATTATTTCATCAGTTTCGAATTTCTATAAATAAAATACCTATCCTAGAACAGACCAAAAGTATAGTAGGTATAGATCTCTTATCACCCAATAGCTTTATCAAATAAAGATATATTCCACGTATCTTTCCATGTTATTTATTTGCACCCAATGCAGACTTGACAGAGCACAATGTGCCATGCAAGGCACATCCGAGGCGCGACGTGCGAACTGATCGCACGCAAATATCCCAACAAAAGAGCCGTCCGAAATACTCCGCGAGATGTTACTCACAACGTTTGGAAACGCTTTGTAAGGTCCACTGATAGTTCTTACAAAGCGTTTTCTGTTCGAACAGATTTTGAATGCATTTGAAATAGACATGCTGAGACAGAGGGTGCTGTGCTAGTTTGTTTTTTCAAGAGTTTTTGCTTTGAATTAATTCATATCTAAGAAGTACAGATTTTTAAGGTTTTTATCGCGCCTCCTTTCAAAATATATTATAAACAATCCTTTTTTCTATTTTTACCTGGGTATCAAATTTTAATAAGTATCTGTTTAATACATTTCATTTAAGTAACTTCAGCGGTTTAAGCGTGAAAAGGACGGATAGAGTAACTTTCGCATTTACTTTCAATATGACAGGAATAGTATGGATAAAATGTATCTATTATAAATATCTGGCTTGACCTACTTACACTAGACTAGATGAACTGTTATGAAAAATCAAACTTAAAACATCCTATCATGCAGAGTGACGTCAATCAGTGAACAAAGCTAGTTGAGCCTAATTGGGAGTTGGATCACGCAATGCAATCAGCAACCCCAAACAGAAATTAAAATTAACAAAACCAATCCCGTATTGGCCGTGAATTTTATGATTTATCCCAATCTCGCCCAGGTATAGGAATACGGATATTGGCGTGGGGCGTAAAATAAGTCTCAGGTGTAGTTGATAGCTTTTATCCGGAAAACTGATAAAATATGCCCACCCTAACCCGGCCCTGTCGTTAGTTTCATGGAACTACGAAACTTATTATTGAGTGTAACACAATTTGGATTGTTTTTACTAAGTACCTAGTGACTTTACTAAATTATCGTATGACAAAAAAAGGTTTTTGATAGGTCCGTGATCAAACTTCTATTTGATAAATGATGCTTAAGATTTATGGAGGGAAATGAAAAGAACCTTGGAACGATTAGATAGTGTTAAGTTTTGTAACAAAATTTTGATATTTGGAACTAGTGATAAAAGCAATGAAATAGTATTAGCAGTATTTTGCTTTTAGCCAATAGTTATGAAACTTATAAATCTAATTTCCATTATTCAACTGAAGTTGTTTAAAAAATTCGCTGTTTCTTAAAGCGATCTCAATTTACTGATCAACCGGTTGCTTAGTTAATCTCTAAAATTTCAATCTAAAGTTTCATTGAAGTTCACAGGCGTCATTATAACTATAAAGACAATCGGGTTATGCCCGACACAAAGCTAAAGCAGAAAATGCCGCCATCCAAAACATTATCTTGGTTTTCCTCGCTGCAAAACCATTAAACATAAGAAAACTCGCTGAAGAGACAGTTCCATTTACCGTATTGCCATTTTTTATCGGGATTATCTCCGTGACCGAGCTTACAGCGGAGTGAGACATGCATATATAAACAGCTATGCATTTTCGATTTCCCAGAAGGCTATCGATGCAAAATGGAAAACAACTATTTTGGCATCCGCATACAAATGCATTTAGAATAATTGAAAGAATAAAATCGTTGTTAGAAAGATTAGATTTCTAATTTAGATGAAGACACTATCAGTTTCTAAGTATTTTCTATTTAACTCAAGTCAATAATACTCGTACCTACCAATTTCTTCAATATTTGTTACCTACTAAATGGGATAATATTTTCAAAATATGTAATTAACCCTTAACTGGTATCGTAAATTGGACATACGTAACTGGTATCGTGGGGGCCGCCCGGCCCCCATACTATGTTTGCTTCCAGCAAGCATGTTTTACCCATATACTTGAATAAATGTTCATAAATGGTATATATCAGGCTAGTTCTACGTAATCGTTTAGTTTTTACTTTATATTAACCTTCTTACGTGTGTACCACAAGAGATTACATAATAGTAAGAACTTTTTACATAATATTTTTTTTACGTTACAAATATCCATGAAACCCACCGTTTCGAACGTTTTAACCAAAAATATTATTATTTTAATTAATCCATAATATGTGAACTTCATAATAAATAAAGTTTTATAGTAATATTTTATAAAAAATAATTAGCATTTCATAAAAATAAAAATGTAAATTTTATGATGGATTATCAGACCGATTGTATTTATTTTATCATAGCAGCTGGATCCTACAACATCTTCATTTTCACTCTATGGAGAAATAACTTGAGAATCAGAATCAATTTCCTCATTATCGACCGAAAAATGGTTACGTGTCTTCACAATGACCTATATTTTTTTATCACTATATCCTTCTTCTGGCATGCTAATTTGGAATCAAAAACTTCGTTATTGGGTATCTTCAATTGTTTTATTACTTAAAAGTCATGGCATCTTGAATCAATACCGAAAAAATAAAAAACATATAAAAATTACCATGAAAAAAAACTAACGTAACTGGTATCGTGGGGGCCGCGCGGACCCCAACACGTGCATAACTTCGTCCTAGTGAATGATGCAGTGCTGAAACACCTGCACCAGACGTGAGTAGTGCCGTTATGAGAATACCAAAAATATTGGCTGCCCAAGATGCGTAGCTTCTTAGAAATCAAAGAAAATGTCATGCGTGGGGGCCGCGCGGCCCCCACGATACCAGTTAAGGGTTAAGTAACACTTTAGCGCGCTAGAAAACATATTTTTTTCTTTAAACTCAATACAGAATTTACTCTTCTGTATCGCAAACTCGACTCAAAACGTTATTGGCAAACTAACATACAGTACAAAATTGATTGAACACTTTCAAAAACACCCACCCAAGAAACTCACTTTATATGTTAAGGTGCGATAGTAACGAACTTTATTTATAAAATGTACCTACGAAGTCGATCTAAGAAGATCTAACTTGAATTTGATCAGACCGAAAAGTTTCCACTTAAAGATACGGCGCTCATCGTGACCGTATACATCAGTGGTTCCCAACTTTCTCACCAGTGGTCCGCAGACTACCAATGGTCCGTAAATCAAAATCACGGACCATTCGTGAAGGATTTCAAACTTCACACACAATTTCTCGCAAGTGGTGATAGTAAAATAAGAAAGGATCTTCTGCCAAAATGGGTGCGTTCTGAGGTCAGGTCAAAGTAATAAAATAATTTATCTGCGGGCTGCATTTACTTCTACTTGACCGCAGACTGCAACTCAACCTGTACAATTAACTGTACAACAAGTTTTAGAATAATTATACAAAATTGGTAGCTGAATTTTCCAACAAGAAAATGTTTTTCATCAAATGCAAGTTACGTTGAGTTTTTGATTAATTTTCTTTTTATCGTAGTCCCTGAAAACAACAAAGAAAATCAGAGTCCCCCAGGGGCTACATTCAAAAAAGGTTGGGCGCCACTTGTTTACATTGATACACTCATCTAAATTCGGTTGGTTCGTGACCTGAAGCGCGAATACGGACTTGGCCCGCAGTTAATTTGTACTGAAACTACCACTTGAAGACCATTGGCTATACTAATTGGTTAAGGACTTACGGTAAACAATTGGTAAAAAAAAACAAACGAACATCTGGGAATTACAAAAAAAAGGGAACCAATGCGATCGTACTAAGATTAATTTGAATTACTTTGGGTTACACCATCTTACTTTAACTTTATCACGCGTCAGAAATCTGTCAACTCAAACTCCATACAAAAAATACCGGTTATCGTTCTAAGGTGCTGCAACTCAGCCTTAATTTTATATTTTATACCTACACCAGACTGACTGTAATTTTTAAGCAATTAAATAATGTGTATTCCCGTCTTTACTTATGATACTAACCTACACAACGAAACTTTAGAGTAATCATCTAGGAAACGTTGTACACATATGAAAAGAACGGGACGTTTCTTATGAATCCTTTTTTGTTTCTTTTTTATTCTATTCCAGGCCGGGAAATAATACGACTACGGAACATGGAGCGTCATGCTGCACATTACACGTATTAGTGTTCAGACGTGCTCAACGGACTGAAAACAAAATAGTAGTATTTATTTTAAACTGACTTCGAAAAAGAGGTTGTCTATAAAGGTTTATTTCTGTGATTCCATTTCTATGAGAATTTGTATCTTAACATATTTTGATGGTTCATCATCATCATCATCATAATTTCAGCCACAGGACATCCACTGCTGAACATAGGCGTCCTCCAATGATTTTCACAATGGCCGGTTTGTAGCGGGTGGTAGCGGCCTGAATCCAGCGCCTTCCTGCTACTTGATTACATTACTGCTATTTTTGATGCTTGAAAAATTAAAAAAACATTAATTTTACTTATTTAAAAAAAAACATACGGATCGAATTGAGAACCTCCTCCTTTTTTTTTTTTTAAGTCGGTTGAAAATAGAAAACCTCTTGTGAGCTTATCTCTGGCCTACCATCCCTTGCCAATATTACGTGACATTCCGTTCCAAATTTAAAATAAAGTCATTCTATTTTTAAATATTTTTATTCTTCATAAAATGAGCATACAGTTATACGGCTTCCAACCCGGTTATGGCCAACCAGCTCTGATCCGGTAAGCGTTCCGAGCCGAGCTCCCCAGTATGTAGGGAAATAGAGGGATATAGGCTATATCATACCTATAGCGATATCTGTTTTACATTAGAACCACAATATGAATATTCGAGAATGTATTTACTAGTGTTAATAATAGACAGTCTAAAATTATTCATATCATAACTGTATTAGTTACAAAATATCATGAACGAGAATGAGGATTGATGTTTGTTACCTACTCCTACACAAAAACTGCTCGACAGCTTTCTATGAAACTTTACCTACTACTATAGTAGTAGTTACTTGAGCTATCATTTATTCAAATCCATAGGAGTAAATTTCACGTAGAAGCTAGTTGAAGACAATACTATTGATAAAAAAACTATTAGAAACCTGGAAATAACTAACCTATGTAATCATCTGTAGCAATAACTCCTTATTTCACACTTTCCCCGCTATAATATCGTGATAGTCCAACCGTTACGGCACCATTGAATTTATGGTGTCCCTTTAGCCATAAATTTGACGAGAGCTCGCCACTGACATTGGTTCACTCATAGAAATTCAGGAGATGCGTGATCGGAATCCCGATCGGTGGATTAAGGCTTACCAACTTGGCTTCGTAGACCGCCTTGATGGATCCTAATTAAGATCCCGTAATGGACATGCTATCTGCCGATTCCATTACGGGATTTTGTCAGCAAATATTATTCCCTCAAATAAAGGTAAGTGGTAATGCGATTACAGCAAAAACCCAACCACTAACTAAAGGGATCGTTAGCTACCTACGTTTGTACAAACAGCAGATCGGACTATACTTTTTTGTTGCAAAATAACACCTATTGGAACTAGATAAGAACTGACAGTGTTTAGCTTGACCTGTCGTGTGAGTGGAAACGAAGATGTTATCTAATTATCGTTTTCGGATACTTTTGCTAATGCAGAGTTCATGTTTGGCTTCCTGAGTATGCTTACATAATTGCGCTTTTTATTCTGATATCATGGAATTAATTCGTTTTTATTTATCGGCTGTACTACTCTTTAGGGATAAATAAAGATAAACTTACCATAATCATAGTTTGGAATTGTAAATATTATTTCCAGGCTTGTGGATAGTAAACAGTTATTATTTCAATATTAACCAATAACCAACCTATCGTTATGTTTTAATTTTGTACGTAGGGGAACCTGTTGTACTTAGGCCAGTTTTTCGAATTTTGATTTTTTGAAAAATAATGGTGATAGTTAAACTTGTCTAGTGCAGTTATATTTAAAGATCATTTAATTAACTACATAATTCATTCATAAAATTGTGTATAATTTTAAAAATTTGGGCATACTAGCTGCTAGAAAAAAAAAAGGGAAAACTNACAAAACAAAATATGTAGTACAACAATTAGACATGTGACTATTCAGCGGAGGTGTGATTTGTTTGTAGATGATCAAAGGACACTAAAATAATAATTTAACTAGAGTCCACTTGGCTCACCCAGGACATCGTATCCGTGGGTGATCAAAGGCACAGAATAAATTCAAAGGACACTAAATTGTCGCTGTAAGTCCAGGTGATCAAAGTGGAATACACCTCCTTTTAGAACGTAGTCACTAAGACGAAATTTTGCAAAATTCAACCCTTATGGGAGTTAAAAAGGGGGTTAGAAGTTTTTATTGCAGTTCTCGGTTTTTAAAGTAAGAGACTTGAAAGTTAAAATGTATGCTCACTACGATCTCTAGATATTGTGGAGGTGTACATATACTGTTCGGTACACTGTAGTACTGTGTACACAGTGTACCGACGCCGGACGGTTTGCCGACGATATTGTGGTCATGGCAGAATCGTTGGAAGATCTTGGCACAATGCTCGAAGACCTTAATCGATTTTCCCAACAGGTAGGCCTGAGGATGAACATGGACAAAACGAAGCTTATGTCGAATGTCCATGTTGCGCCCTACCCAGTTTCAGTTTGGAGCTCAATTCTCGAGATTGTCGACAAGTAGGTCTACCTCGGACAAACGATCCAGCTAGGTAGGTCCAATTTCGAGAAGGAGGTCAATCGTCGAATCCAACTCGGCTGGGCAGCGTTCGGGAAACTACGCAACATCTTTTCGTCCAAAATACCTCAATGCCTGAAGACTAGAGTGTATAACCAATGTGTGTTACAAGTGATAACTTATGGCTCGGAAACGTGGCCTCTCACTATAGGCCTTATACAGAAGCTCAGTTGCACAGTGTGCTATGGAGAGGGCTATGCTTGCTGTTTCTTTGCGAGATCGAATCAGAAATGAGTAGATCCGTAAACGAACCAAAGTCGCTGACATAGCCCGACGGATTAGCAAGCTGAAGTGGCAATGGGCAGGGCACATAGTACGCAGAACTGATGGCCGATGGGACAGAATGGTTCTGGAATGGAGGCCGCGTACCGGAAAACGTAGCGTGGGACTTCCACCTACAAGGTGGACCGACGACATAGTAAAGGTAGCAGGGAAGCGCTGGACGCAGGCCGCTTCCAATCGATCAATATGGAAAGCATTGGGGGAGGCCTATGTTCAGCAGTGGACGTCCTATGGCTGAAATGGTGGTGGTGTGTATGTATGTACCACCACACATATACTGAAAATGTATCATTAGAAATCAACTACGGGGGCTAAGGAGATAAAAGGAGGGTTGGAAGTTTATATTATGAAAGTCCTATGTGTTTAAAGTAAGAGAGTTGAAATTTAAAATGTATGCGCTATAGATGCTAAGAGCGGATTTTACGAAACTCCACCCCTAATGGAGTAAAACGAGGTCCACGCGTACGAAGTCGCGGGCGGCCGCTAGTTATTCCATAAGTATACATCGTTCATCTTTGCATTCGTCACGATTTGAGTTCACAACGTTGGTGTCAGACTACGAGCATATCCTAGCCGTCATGGCTTAATCAGAACAATGGCTTACAGTAATATACTGGCATATTTCAGCCTGCAACGGGAAAAGGGTCACCAATTATCAACATAAACAAAGAGAATTCCGGAAAAGACTTAAATCTTGTTTTATCAGACTGCAAGCGTAGGGCTTATACGTGTGTGCGACTATTTATGGTAGTGGGGGGATGTTAAAAGCGATATTTTCCCATCGTGATGTATGGGATCTTGCCTGAAGCCGTAATGAGAAATTCCGATGTCACTGCTTTTTGTATGACGCTCCCGGCTGACAAAATTCGCGTATCCGTCACCCTTGATAGGATAGATGACACTTCAAAAATAACAGAAGCTCCCTTAATTAGGAGTTTTGCCAAAACATCGGATACTTGCTGTTCCCGTTCAAAAGGCTCCTTTGTGAAAAAAACCAATATCCGTAGGAACATCCTTTTTAATGAATGTTTCCTTTGACGAAGAGAAATCAGATATTTTCCTACAAACATAGGTAAGTCGATATACATACGCGTCGGTATGTGGGTGACTTATTAAAGATACTGTACATATTTTTAGATTAAAAGATACGTAGTCTTTGAGCGCATTTCTGTAAGCGCAATTCAGTCGTAGTCCACAAATAAATGTGTGGTTCTTTACCGATATATTAGTTCCATTTCCTTTAATTAAGCTTGCGTGCATAACCAGTCCTCAGATTAGATAGTGTTTCAAAATTTAGAAGTATCAGAGCAATTGCCTAGCAAACAAGGGAGGTTCAATTTCCATTTAAAGCAATGGACATTATCGTTAGGTAATGATTATTTAATAGTATAAAAATATAATTAAGAGCGTTTACGCCGTTTGGCGCAAAAACAGTACTTTTTCAACTCGTTACAATCATTAACCAGTTACATTACAAATATGTTATAGGCATAAATAATAAGAAAATTTCGTCGTCTAAATAGTTAGTTGAGAAAATATTTCGATTAGTATAGTATTTAAGAATTATATCAAGATAAGTCCACACAGGTTTTCAAATTTCCACTTTAGCGTCAGTTTACAAGCTGAATTTTTTATAAAAATACTGTGAAAACGATATAACAAACATTTATATCTTATAGCATAGGTCCTTAGGCAAATAGTTAGTTGAGAAATTCGGGAGTTAGTTAGTCGGGAGTCTTAGATTTAAGCATTTTACAATAAGAAATCACAAATTCAAAGAACGTGAAATACCCAAAAATCAAAGTGATTTTTACACCATTAATCTTCTTTAATTCAACATAAAAATAGCTTATTATAATAAAATAACGTCTTCTTTAAAATATTTACTTCGAAACGATATATAATTCATTGTTATTGTTTTGCTATAAACATTTGAAAACTATTAAAAAACGCCGCGCGCGAATCATTTCCAATGATGCCCCTTGAAACGCCGCGCTTCGCGTAAACGCTCTTAAATAAGTATTTTGTATAAGACATTAATATATACAGAACCCAAAATAACCACCAAAAATAAATCTTGAGGACCCGTCTTAAAATAAGATGTTCAAACCTATCGCTCCACTTACCAGGATAAGTTATTCCGACGAAAATAGTTTATTCATAATATTATGTTGAGGTTTAAAGTACCCTACTTACGCCGGTGCTTTTGTTTATACCCCAAAATAAACCGGTATAGAGCCCCGACAATTTTCCTTTAATGGTTTCTCCGAAACATATCTCACGTGGTCCAGGGAAGGGTCCGGGGAAGGTGTTTGTTACGAAACTTGTCAAGTAAGCAATCACATGAAGTGCACTAAATATTTTATCTAAATTTCTTATAGGGATGTCACTATTTCCTTGGGGGCAAGAGCGAGTTTTGCTTGAAAAATCGGATATCATGGGCGGTTCGTGATATTTCCTTTAAATTGGGACTTATCTTTTCTTAAGTAGCTCTTGATCGTTAACAGCTTCTATTAACTGGGGGAGGATATAAATATTACAATAATAAAGTTACTAGTCATTTAATATCGCTTCTAGTCTCCTTAATAAATAAAAAGTCGGTCAAGTATATAAAATAGTTTATTCACATGACATAATTTCTCACTTGATTTCTAACGTGGTCACCGATAAATTCATATCCCCCTTTAGTCCAGTCAATTCGGTTCAAGCATCAATGCATAATATACATTATGTCAATGCCATAAATACCACAATTTGGTTAATGTTTGGCATAAAGTGATGTTATTCGAAAAATTACGGAGTGTGTATTGTATACCTAAAATAGGTATTTAGTTTCTTGGAGTTATTTTTTTAACCCTTAAGTAACATCCTTATTTTTGGTTACACATTGAACACCCTGGGGTAAAAAAATTACCCCAAACGGAAATTGATTTTTTTAAAGTAAATATTGAAAATAAATTCAATTTTTAATTTAAAATGTATTAGCAGGTGGACTAAATTATACGATTGCCTTAAAAAATCGTCTGTCTCGCGTAAAAAAACATTTTAAATCAATCATAACAAAAAACAAAGAATTTTTCATTTGCAACTATAGTCTACAATGATCTTCTAGAAAAATCTTGAAAAGTTATTGTGGGAACCAAAAACTTACACTAATCGGACATCGAATAGCTGCTTTTAGTAGGGAATTTAGTGCAAGAACCCCTCCACTTTGGTATAGAAGGCTCATTTTTGCAACAGTGGTTCCTTGGGTGCTCCTGACTGGATTTCCGTCGGTAGACATCGGGAGCCCCCCCTGTGGTAGCAGGGGGAGGGGGGGCAAGTTTCCTTCCGCCGCGCTTCACTTTAAGGCCCATATCTTCAAAACTATGGATATTAGGGCAAGTGTGGTATCATTTTCGGATAATTAAAGGATGGCGAATTCATTTCTAGAACAAACTTTTTGACTTTTCATACAAAAAAATTGAAATATTGAGTAAAATTCACAAATATCAAAAAGTATTTTTTTAAATAAACGTCGTTTACTTTTAAACCAGTGAAGATAATCTAATAAAAAAAATATGACCTGAAAGCTACATTTATCAGGATTATAAAAATATAACATTGTATGGTACTTTTTTCGCAAAAAGTAGGTGAAAAAAATTTTTTCTTCAGGACACAGCGGGCGAATTTTATTGCGCATCGGAAAAAAATATTTATTTTATCCATGAATTTATACTATTTGGTTCATAAGCAAGCAAGAATTATTATTTTAGAATTTATTTAGAGTTGCTGGCACATCAATCTACCATGATTTGTATTTTTTCGTCAATTGATTTTGAACTCTATGTGTTAGACATAAGGTTGAAAATAATTTAAATACATTTTAATATTGAAAATATCATAAGAAGANGGTGACATTATGTTCTTTAATTTATACTTGTGAGACATGCAGACAGGGTCCAGAACTTCCTTAAAAGTGATTTACATGTCAGACGCTTATTACAGAATAAATTGTCTGTTTCTATTTACTTCCTCTCTCAACTCTGTAATTTCCAAAAAATTACTGAAGAAACCGTTCAACGTACTGAATTTACCGCGAGGAAAAAGTTTCAAAAAAGCTAAACGTTTGCCAACATGCGAGGAGGCGGGGTGCAAGGAAAAACACTTTACTTTCGCGTGACTCCCCAGAAAATGTAATGGGAAATTTAATTTTAGGCCTCTACTAATTGTTGTACAGGCGGCACATCAGCTGAATACTGTAGTACTTTAAGTGGTGGTAATAGGTTTTATTTTGCAACAAAAATTTGATTTACTGGCTGTTCATAGCGTTTGCAAAAACAATATCCGGCTACAATGTTGCCAAAAACGTAATTAGCGTCCTAATATAGCTTTTTTCCTGTCATAGCAACACGGAATGTACGTGTAACTTCTTACGTACGTCCGCCCTAATAATCATAATAATTAACAGAAAACATAAAAGAAAATTATTTATCTATTTGATCACCATCAAGGTTACATTGTAGCATTCACAAGAAATCATATTTAACATCAATAAGATACATAAGCATTTAAATAAATAAATAAATAAAGTCCATAAAGGTTCTGCGGTCTGCGGTCAGGCCAAATAAGCGCATCCCACACCTGTCATTTTGCGTTCTTTGCTCCTGCCCACACGGTCAGATCGTATCAATACAAAATGTATAAAATGTATATGTAGAGACCTAGTGTTGTTCATAGATGATGCGGGCTGCGTTCACTTTGACCTGACCGCAGAACGCATTCAGTGTGGCAAATCCTTTAAAGCGTATTTACCTAACGAAATTCAAGAGATTTTTAGTATTGGTACTTAAGCCATTGAACCTTTAAAGCCGCATAAAAGCCATCAAGACAGATACATATTCGGCTCATGAGGATTACGGCAGTTTAAGGTGAAATGTCGATTCTTCACTTACAATAAACCGTCGCCGACCGCGTTTATACATTTCTTTTGTAGCCGCTGAGGTACGAGAATTACCCTCTCTTTGTAATGCTAATTTTAAAACCAAGGAATTCATTTTTTATTCATAAGTTTTTCTGCTCCAAAGCCAGCAGTCAGAGCATTCAGTCGCTTGTGATGAGTTTCGACTCGAATGAAATTCACGTACATTTGTATAGAGTTACCCATCTAGGTATAGGATTTGCATGTAGATTTTTGCCGATCATCGATCTTTTTATGCCATTTTATTAGATATTTAGTAACAACGGGTCTAGTTTATGAATTAAGTAATTAATTGTATTATTGTTCAGTATCTACCTTTATGCGACAGCTTGACTCATCCACCATATTATGACGCTATAAAACAATTTTACGCCACTTATTAAATTAGTGCATGTAGTTAGTACGAAACTAAATGCAGTCATAACATAAAACTTGTTTAAAATAAAGATATATAACGTTTTATTTCACTATTTCGCCACCAATAAAGAGAAGCTACCATTTTCAGACGAATATTTATAAATCTAGACATTCGCAGAATAATGTCAAACATTCTCACAGTGATACTCAAAGCGGTTTGTTTTGTTTTTAAGGGAAAATGCTTTTGTTTGCTCACAAAGTTCAAATTAAAAGAACAGAGGAAAAGAGAGTGCTTACTAAACAAATTTAATGTAAGTTACGTTTAAAGAGGTATGCTTTGTGAACGAAGAATGCGCTGGAAAAAATATTAAAGCATATTTATTTAGGGAGATGGGAGCCGTATTTTCTCGTTTTTGCTTACCTTAACAAACGGATTTGTTTTTTGTGTTGGAAAGGACTAAAACAGATCAGCTGCGGCTTTTAGGTAAATAAGGCGGATAATATTAAGCAGCCGTGGAATATTAATAACTGATATATAATAAATATTTTAAAAATCTAAAGAATGTCTATTGATGTGATTAAAGCATTAGGATACTTGGTGTGACATAATAAGTACATGATAAATTGAAAAAAAATCGGATTAAAAGTACACCAAAGTCTAACAACACCTTAACTTATCAAGAGGGAATATAATAATAACGTGTCATTTACGTACTACATAGCTTCTATACTAACATTACCTGTTTACTATAATATTGAATATCTATTGCATAACCGCTTCTCATGTTTATGGACGTTATTCAAAAAGGTTTCACTTATTTTTGGACAGCGACACAACTAAAATTGTTTTCGTATAAACCTATCAAAATAAGGAAAATGTACGGGCCTAANATAATATCGTAATCCGGGACGGTCTTCACATCACTAGTGTCGGAAATCGGTATTGGTTGGGCTAAAGAGAAAAAACTGTAAGCTCCCGACTGTCAGCGACTTAGCGGAACCTTTTTTAAGGAAGGCAGAATTACAAAATAGATACTGATCTCATTCGGGGTGGGTTTTCATTGCGAAGAGCCAATATTCGATACTTTTCCCCCAAGTGGCACACTTTTACATTTGGACTGCGTTCCTCATTGGCGATTCAACCCTTGCGCGGTCGGACAAACTGGATTAGTCCGGGACATGTTCCTCGCTAGGGAAATAAATTGATTTTTTTATTTCGCTCGGCTCCCAGCTCGCGTCCGCAATAACATGGTACAATGAAAAATAATAATACACAGGCGATTGAACTTAACACCGAGTGCTTTATGATCTCTAAATGCGATAAGCTGATGGAATCGGTCGTGACGTTTCACACCGCGGATATGTTTTCAGGGTAAATAACAGTGTTTTACTTAAGTGTGGAGTTTTTAATAACTAACATTATCGGACGTAGCACATTCGATGTAAATGGTTTGGACTGCTTGCATGTTACTGAATGATTTTTTACTCGTATTTACTTTGGGGTTCAAATAACTTCATTATCTTCTTTTTTTACAGTCTGTCTTTTTTTGTAAAATAGCTAGTATTACAACTGAATAAAATGTCAGAATGTGAGATTCCCAGGTGGGACACATAAATTGACAACTTAATTTAATTATTCCCAGTATGATAAGAAAATCAGCCACTTTATCCGAAATAAAATTAAAAATCTCTTTCAAATACTTCTCTTTTAAATACCCAAAGGTATTTCCATTAACTCTAACAAATTAGATTATATTCAAAGAGTTTAAATTAAGATACATGACTGTATTAGGTAATTCAGATTTAAATTTTTAGTTTGAAAACATCAAAGCTGTAAACTACTATTAAGATATAAATATCCGTTCAAATACTTATATTTATCTGGTAAATACAACGAAGCATTATTCATTTTCCGTATCCTTCCAACGGGCGCGGCGGGAGCATCGAAACTTGCTTTATTGGATGACCACATATTGTTGTATTTTTTCTGGGCCATGAAAAATCCATCAAAACTTTTTCACGTCGTTAGCGAATCTGGCTTAGTGGCAAAATATACTCAGCTGCTAACGGTCGTTTCCTACTATATCCACATGCTATACTATGTAAACAATAGTTTTTGTGTTGTTTAGTGCAGATAAATTGACTTAAGTTACTTATTAATCATGAATTTTGGGAAAAAAGTTATTGATATTTAGGCTGAGTTGCAACAACTTACTTTAACCATAACTTTAACAATAAGTAACTGGTGCTTTTTTGTATGGAGTTAGACAAAATTTTGACGTTTGTTACAGTCTAAGTAAGATGTTGCAACTTAGCCTTAGATTATTATCACAACGTATTTTTCAGCTGCTTAGTTAAAAAAAAATGAATTCTCGTGAAAGCTTTAAAATGCAATTTATTTTGTAACTTAAAACTAAAATCTTTAAGTTTAGTTTTATCTTTTTCTTGAGTTTTTCTTAACCATGGAAACTTCTCAACTTTCCAAAATTTCTAGACAACAAAATCCGCTCCATAAAACAAAATGATCTGTTTTTAAACTAAGCAAAGCATAATAATATTAACTTCGTAACTTCAACCTCATTTAATAATAGAAGTGTACACAGACTGTGTACAGTCAGCATTATTAACTGAACACAAACTTATTGAGCTATCTTAGTCAAACGACAGTATAAAAAGAACTCCTTTTAACATAATGAGTCTTCCAGACGGAGCAGTTTATCCTGAGTTTGAGCTGAACAACTGACTAATACAGAATTTGTTTAAGAATTAAGTTAAGATGACAGTGTCTGGTATTTTGAGGTTAGGATTTAAACTTTCTCTCTCTCTTTCTGTCTCTCTTGACACTTAAATTGATAAGAAGGAAACGATGTATTTATTTGTATCTTTAGCTCTATGGCTTATGAAAAGTACTACTAACTCCTTCCGAACATCTTCTCATAATCCAATACCATGAGCGTTGGAATAATCATTTCCATAATTAGATCACATTACTTACCATCGTGGTGAGATTGTAGACGACAAATGCAGACTTAAAATGAATTAAAGGCCCAAAAAAATTGATATCATGAATTTAAAATTTAGTCAATCACTGTTGAGCCTTTCTTACTCTATAGAAATAAGGCTCAAACTTTATTTTGTTGGAATTATTTTATATTAGGTTGGTGTCTGTAGAAACATTTAAGGAAATATAGGCTATTTCAAATCCATTAGCAGATTACCGGATTTTCTAAATATACATGAACGAAACTAAATTAAGGAAGGATTTGTTTTGTAAAGCCACTTATAAATTAGTCTGGCTCTGGTTTTTATAAAGTTAATAAATATAAATGACAATAAACTTGACACAGTGGTAGATGGGCTGGATAAACTACGCAACACATAAGTTAATATGCATAGTCTTTTTTCCACGGACGGGCTATCACTCTCTCCCCAGATTCACTCTTATATCCGCGAGTTCCCTTCACTTCACCAGATAGCATAAGCGCTCCTGCACACGACGCCAGGAGCGCTAAAGTATACCGGTTGGATCCAGTTGTAAACAAATGGCAATCGCGGCCCTCGTCGGCGACTCGACTGTCATCCAATCCGATCAAATGCAATTATGTCACTTTTTATTTACTGTTTAATTTATTCTTATCAACAAACTTTATCTTCAGTAACATCGACACCAAAATGGTAAAGATCGTCCGATGGGTTTATCTTCAAAGTTTTTTTATAAACCTGAAAATTATATTAACACAATAATAAGTATATCGAGTGTATTTGTACTTATCTACTTCGATGATTAAAACATATTGCTTTAACTTTATCTTAACTTGATCGGCTTTTCTTTTACCACTAGTCAAAGATCCACTCGTCGCGGACTTACTTCAGCAGATACGGGACTATTCCCACCTCTCGTTCCCACCACTGCAACTCCTGTGTAGCCAGGATCTACAGCTTGACCGCCACAAAAACCCAACCAATGAAGGTCAAGTTTGTCCCGACTTCAGCAGATAGCAGTCTGTAAAGCAAACTGGTCGGATCCAGTTGTAAACAAATGACAATCGCGGCCCTCGTCGGCGACTCGGCGCCGTCATCCAATCCGATCAAAGGCAATTTCCCCAGACAAGGATTTTCTATCCCTTGAGCAAATATGCACTCATGAGTTTGCGAACTACTACGAAACTCGTATAGAAAATTGAATTGTATTTGAAGAAAAAAGGTCTTGTTTATTTTGATACATTGTCTCGCGTGTTTATTGATGATGCCTGTCAATAGATAAAACTGTGTGCACATTTTCGATGCCTCAGTTTACTTGAGTCTTACACCCGTATTTACAAACGATGCTTGCTTAAGTGAAGCAACAAATCGAACTCACAGCGTTGAATAGAGCTCTGTGATTGGGTCGTGTGTGACCCTGTGCGTCCATGCGAACTGTGAGATCTCAAAGTATGTTTGTGAATACGGGCACACATTTAAATAAATTTTAAACACTAATTATATTTATAGTAATGTAGGTGTTACGTTACGTACTCGTAGTGATGTTAAGTAAAGATCTGTTTTATCTTCTTTGATTTACTTCTTTTTCGTCTCAATATTTCAATCGAAGACATACTTAAGAGTCAGAGATACAGAATACTCTCTACAAATTTTATCACGTGAAATATCATTGTGGTAAACGTCAGTGCAATAATTTTCACTCAATCATAAAATATAAAAAAGTAAGAGTCATTATGACTTTTGTTCACGAAGATTAACTTGTTCCTAATAAGTAATTATTTAAGTCGGTAAACAGTATCATTAAAATACAAAGTGTAGTTTATAGAGACAACTTAACCAACGGGCTACGATGCGAGACTAATTTGTAGCCAAGACTTTAGACGTTTCCTTGAAATAATCTAGACATGGACCCAGAGCGGCAAATTACTCTGAACATGGGTGGATAGTCGAAAATTATACTGTACGTAGATGGTATATAATTAAGGTTTGCTTCGTATTTTAATTATGTTATTGTAAAATTTTTGGGAATCTTACAGCTATTGACAAAATGGAAAAAAATCGAAATAAACAATAAAATTAATATGCCCATTAAAATTTTCACTTTCATACAAGTATAAAAATATCAACATCTCCTAAAAATTACACATGAGCATCATAATACCAGCATTCATGTTCTGAATGGAACATAATACAAGCTGAGTAGGAGCCATTTTGGTTCAATAAATTATGTATGTAATTAAAATTGTGTAAAACGTCTGTTTGAACCAAATAAACCATTTTTTTTTCTTTCTTTCTATAATATGAATTACAGTAACATTACGAAAACAATCCGCTTGATCTACGACTATGTTCCTAAACAAAATATAGCCTTGCCCTTATTTTGAGAAAAGTTCACGTTCAAGTTTCATGCTGAGAAAATATATTCTTGTAGAATCAAAATATATTTTAGAAAAGTTCTCCGCCTAGATGTATAATTTTTCATTTAAAAGTTTTACTTTATATCGTAGGTACTGCATACTGCTACTAGACGCTTACCCTATTTATTTATTTAAAAGCAGAATACAATTTATAACATTAGTACAGATGGTTAATCGTAACTTTTAATTGAAGATGTTTTACCTAACCCAGTCGAGTGACTATAAAATAAAATAAAAAACAATTAAAACAGAAGTGAAATCCAAAAAAGCTTGTAAAAATAAGATGCATGGAGTGTTATTTGTTTCAATATTTTCCCATTTCTTGCAGAATGTAAATTCAAGATTTTTGTGCAAAGCTATCCGTCAGTATCATAGACACTTGGCGCCCAAGACGTATTGTGTTCTTATACCAGACTGCTTGTTCAGGGCAAACTAATAAACTGTTTACTGGGACCATTATTTTACAGTTTGTAAAAGATATCAAAGGTAAATAACCTTTTTTGTTTTATCCTTTTTTTAACAACTTTAAAAGTGGTAGAGTGTATTCTAATGTACCTACTAATTAGGTAGGTAATTTGTTGCTGAACAGCGAAATTTTTATACAAATTCTCAATTCGGATGTTTTTTTTATACCTACTGTGATTTAAAACAGGAAAATATACCTAATATACCTTCTATTTTTTATATGTGGGTACTGATAGTTAATAAATTGCTCTTACGTGTATTTTAAGTCATTTAATTAAATAACTTCGGAAATATTTAGGTAATCGCAAAATTCCGTCTAAACTACCACATCGAAAGCGAAGAGTTCTGATGTTTTGTAACAGGCTCGACCCTAGCTCAGACACCAGTCTCTCTCAATCTAAGTGTCTGTCAAACTACAACATACAAAATTGTTTATTATATTACTACTTTGTACATAATGTGTATCTGTATTTGTACAAAAAAGTAGTAGTCCTTTACCAAAATATATGTTTTCAAATATAGTAAAAGCCAGCCTCGCTTAGATATGACAAGGGCTTCCCTATTTTCCCTGGTGGCTGGATTTTCCGTCCCTAATCTGACATTGTTAGATTGATTGGCAAAGAGTACTTATTGTAAGCCTACTCAAACAAAGCCTCCGTAAATGGCATGCCTACTCTTTCATGTGGGTAGTTTAATAACTAAGGGGTTGTTAATTAATATCTTGTATTATAGAGGCCGTTACTACTGAAGGCTTGAACTCAGAATTCTGAATAAATCAATAAATTTTAAACAAATACATTTGACAGCGACATTCACTGACTCACTCACTCATCACGAAATATCAGAAACTACAAGTGCTAGGAGTCTCAAATTTTTCATGAGGGTCCTTTTTAGAACGTACGTAGGTACTCACTAAGACGGGATTTTGCAAAATTCAACCTCTAAGGGGGTAAAACGGGATCCACGCGTACGAAGACGCGGGCGGCCGCTAGTACGCAATAAAACACTTAGACTATGCATGGGAATGTAATCTGCAACCTGATTGTAGTCCCTTTCGTCCAAACTATGTTCGTTCGTTCGTTCGTTTCAGCTAAATGACGTCACTGCTGAACAAAGGCCTCCCCCAAGGATTTACAACGACCGGCCCTGTGCTGTCCGCATCCAGGTACTTCTCACGACTTTCACCAGTTCGTCAGTTCACCTAGTGGGAGGTCAACCCACACTACGCCTTCCAACCCGTGGCCCGTTTCTAAACTACATATAGCGCCTTATTCAATTATCAGTTTCAAATTCAAAATATACCTAACACATTTTGACGATCTTCCTACTAATATTATAAATGCGAAAGTTTGGATGTCTGGATGGATGTTTGTTACTCTTACACGCAAAAACTACTGAACGGATTTTGATGAAACTTTACAGTATTATTCTTTATAACCCAGAATAACATATAGGCTATAAGTAATTTGTGATGATCTGTGACAAACTAAATTTCACGCGGATAAAAGCTAGCACCTATTAAATAAAATGTTGAGTATTCTAAACCAATTTAATTTAGGTATCAGTATAACACAAAGTCTTTTAACTAAAAGAAAAGAGCATTCCTGCATTAAAACTACTTTCAGCCGTAAAAACAAATAAGAGGTCCAATTACGCATTCAAAAGAGTCCGTGTTAACCCCGCAGGTTTTAATAAACTGCGGTGTCAGTTATGAATGTTACGTTATTATGCATACTGTAATAAGACGCAGTGCAATGCGCGAACCTACACCGACTGCCGCTGAAGCATAATGTGAACGTAGGCCAGGGGCCAGGGTGCGTCTATGATTGAATAACACGAGAAGTGTTTAACCATTTTGAGTAGGTGCACATAGCGGGATAAAATCTGAGCCACTTCTCTTAAAATTGTTTTATAAGGTTGGATTAGAGATAACACTAACCGACCAAGCATTTTTAGTGAAAATTCATCACACTAAAATAATTATTGAAATTCTCACGGGGTGGTGTAATGTTCACAATGCTGGCAAAAGTTGGATAGATTCACTAAGGATAGGGCACTAACGCCAAGCTCGACGTCTGCCGTACGACATAAAAAATGCTGAAAGAAAAGTTATATTAAAAATTGGAAAAATCCCATATTTCATTAAGATTACTTAAAAAAATATTGTTTCCTGTACCTTTTTATATTTCACAGCTGCACAGATACATTGCTGCTGTCAATCGATTTTAAGCTACGAGCCATTAGCATTGCAAAAGCATACCTCTCAAGAGCCATTAAAAATTCCCTTTTGCCCACTAACACACGCACCCTATCCCCAAGCTCACAGTTTCAGGAGCAGAAAGCCCATTTACCTTCTGTAGTGGCTTTGTGCTCGCAGACTGGTGGGTTAAGCATCGCGACGGTACAGGACAATGGTCGGAACCTTTTTTAAAATGCCCCTCATTCTTGCCAGCAATTCCCGAAACAAAATGGATTCGGCTAGATCAAATTGGCTCGTTCTAAGAAATGTTCTTAAGACAATCGAAACACCCAAGGGACTCGGATAACCAACTGAGATACCAACTGGGATAAGCTAAGTTTTCAATGTAATAAAATTTTATTTGCTGAACGAGTTTGATCAGACAAATGCGAGCGTGAGATGGATAAGTGCAGTTTGGTTCACTTTCTTACTTAAAGTTATTGAAAATATGCAGTTTTAAAAGTGAGAATTATTTTAAAACTTAAAATCTACAAAGTCAAACTTTTTCAAAGTCAAATTGAATTACGATATTATTATTACTGTCATTATTTTAGATATTTTGGTTCCGTTTCCTAATGGAGATTGATTCAATTATTTGCCGATCTAATTAAATATTCTGACCTTAACTAAAAACGGGGATTAACCCATAGGAAAGGGAGAACTAATCCGTAACTCTAGCGAAGGATTTATTTTCACTAGTTGAGCTTTGAACCCGTGGATTAATGGACACTGCTCATTAATAGATTTTCCTTTTGGGCGGTAACTAAAATGTAACCCAATTTGGGCTTAGAGATAATTACAATTAGAGTGGGATTGGTGAAAATATTTGTATCATAGTACAACTTTATGTACCTTTGTCTCCCGGAAATATACAGGATGGAAACGATAAGTGATCTCACTCTATTATTTCTAAACTCTCATTAAAAACTCATTAAAACTCATTTATTTCTGTAAATAGGCTTAAAAAAAGCACTTTTACACGTCCAGTATTAACCCTACCACTGCTTCAGGACAATAAATGGGCCAGTGCTGAGAAGAAGCAGCGCAAGAAACTATACAAGATATCAAAAAACTATTTACTGATCCTGAAAGTGCTCCACAAGCTTAGCTTGAGCTTGAGCTTAGCTTGATATGCCACCGTTCCTAAGGCAAAAACGGCATAACGAATATCTATATTTCCGAATCGAACATTAATTTTATAACCCGATGGAACCAGTGTAAAAGATAGGTTTTTATTTAAAGTAAAAAAATATTTCGTAGATTTTAAACATAAAATACTTTTGATAACCTTTGTTCAAAAGTTAACAATAGCAAATATCTGCCATATACCTGAAATATTCCATGCAGTCAGAATCTCAACAAGGGAAATAAATGCACGTTTTTCAACTCCACGATTTAAGTTGGATGAAATAACAATGCCATTCTTTTACTTGAAAACCTTTACTCCCCGGCTCCTTGCTGAGAACAATATTTTCCAATTTAAGTGACAAAGTGCACTTAGGTCGGCGTGTCGGAAACCAAAACTTTGCCATTTGAACTACAGGACAAGTTGCAGCTTTTTTACTTTATTTATGCGACACCCTTTCTATACATTTCCAGTGTCAATTACACTTTTTGTTACCTAATGGCTGAAGTACGAAGAATGTAGTGACTTTTAGTTTTGGGACCACTACTATTTTAGATTCTAACTATTTCGTGGGTTCACAAAGAAAGCTACAAAGGACTACTTAGCTTTTGCCCGCGTTTCACTCGCGTGGATTTCGATCTTTCATAGATAGCCACTACTCAAGATTGCTGTAAACTATAGCCTAACTTTGTTCTGGTGTATAAAATTATGTGTGTTCTATTGTCAAGTTCCATCAAAATCCGTTCAGCAGTTTTTGCGTGATAGTAAATGTCCATCGTCACAAACATTCAGATTTATAGCCCGTAAGTAGGATAAGATCGGATTTATGTATTTAACCGAGATTGGCTCTATAAAAGTAATCAATATCGGATTGAGTTCAGTAAATACTTTCTTGAAAATACCTATTACACCGTGCTGCTCGCCAGTTCTGATACTTGAACTTGGCTTGACAAGTTACCGCGTGTATTGTGTGTTACTATTAACCCGATACTCAGAAATAGACCTGCCAGTCACATAACATAACGAAAGGGTCTCGTTTGGCTACGGCAATACTTTGATCTATCGTTCCCAGAAGTGAGTCCCACAGGTTAATCCGAGAGTCTGTGTGCGGTAGATTTAGCGAGTCTGCATAAACCACAACTTGGCTACGGATGGAAAAAGAACAACTAAAATGTTTGTACAAATATAGACCCTGTAAAGGAATAGTTAGATGGCAAAAGAGTTTATCATCATCGCACCATTTTACATTAGGTACTCCATACAAAAAGCACCAGTTATCGTTATAGTTACGGTTAAAGTTAGGTGGTACAACTCAGCCTAAGTGATAGAAAATTAAAATGAAGAAGGTAAAAAGTATAAATGTCTATGTAAGGTTATAATATTATTATAACTGTCATTAAAACAGTCACAACAAGACTACCTACATCGAATGGGGGTTTAGAAAAATTCATAATGTTAAATTTTTGTTTAGCAAGTAAAACGCTTAGCTAAATGTAGACTAGCAGAGGGAAAAATGACTATTTTTGCAGATACAGTGTTTGTTTCAATGCTACAGTGAAAAGCTTTCAGTGGATTTCGGAACACGCGCACTGGAAACGAATGATAATTCAATTTCTAAGCTGGGACTATTGATGCCATTTGTCTATGTCATACTCCAGACAAAACTTTTTAAAAATTTTCATGCGCTAAAACTGACAGTTTAATGAGGGTTATCGCGATTGAAAAATCCGCCAGATGGCAATACGTAGACGCGAGGTCCAAATACTGCGTGATTGGTGGATTTTGACATATCCCTCATTGGATTAAAACGATATAATTGATCATTTTTGCGGTACTCTTTTAAACCAACTTAGAATTTAATACTTACTATTTTTCCATTGTAGACTAGCTCTATTAGTCAATGTATTTACCTAGATTGGTAGACTAGACTTGCTTTATGAATTTGACTCTAGGTCGCGGCCTTTAAATTTTCTGTGCGTAGAGATGTGGATAAACCTAAATCTCTGATTAGAAACTATCCTTAACACAGAATTTTTGTCTATAGATTGTCAAATCTTACTCACAAAACTGCCACAATTCATTTTAAGATTTCCCGTTGCATAATTGAATTTATTTAAACAGGTTTATTATCAGGCAAATACAGGTATATATTTCAATGTTAGGTACCTATCCGCATATCACGTTAATAACCTGTTTTAAATTAATTCAAAAACTGCCACAAACATTAGGTACCTATAAAAAAACTTTGAACGAGTAAGAAGCTGCACATCTCTTTATAAATAGTCACTCTCACCGTCTTCGCTCTTAAATTACTAAACAGCTCAACCAGCGCGTTACCAAGTATTCAATCATGAATGCGCCATTTTCAAATCCGGCACGAGTAAAAGCCAAATGAAATTATTAATTCCGTTTGCCAAGGAGATAATTTCGCAAAATGGTTTGGTTGTTTGACTTTAATTAATTCGAGGCTTGTCAACTGCGGGTGCGAGTGTCTCGGCATCTGATGCTTGTCTCCCGTTACTGTAATCGTTTACATCCGAATTCAAAAACGATGCTTGCATAAGTGACGCACCAAATCGAACACACAGCGATGAATAGAGCTCTGTGATTGGTTCGTGTGTCACCCTGTGATTCCACGCGCACTGTGAGATCTCATAGTAATATTTGTGAAAACAGGCGTTAGAGGCGATAGCTGGAGGCAGCCTACATGCTCCTGCGTGTAAAAAAACATACATAATACAATACTAATTGGTACTTACTTATCATGCACTATCAATTTTGTCTTAGATAACAGTGAGGGAGGCCTCGTGATAAAGTTAAAACCTAAGATGACGTCATGTGTAATAAGCCTTGGTGCAGACCACAACTTTTAGTCGACCGATCGTTGGACCCTTAAGATAGTACTTATGAAGAATCAATCGGTGTACCTAATGTGCGCACTTTTATACATCTCCATACTGGTTAACAGCCCGACCTAACTATCGGCCAACTACGAGTATAATTCACCAGCAATCCCTAATTTTTAAGTGACCCCTATGGTAATAAAAAACAGGAAATTCGTTTTCAAAGGGGTCACTTAAAAATTAGGGATTGATGGTGAAAACGGGCATAAGTCAGTGGTCTGCGCCTAGGCTAAGTTTTTTCAATCATTTTTTTTTCTGTTTACGCTTTAAAACTGAGTGTTAAGTGAAGTAACAATATAAGTAGATTTTCATTGAACGAAGTCGGATCCACTACATCCACCGACTCTACCACCTAGTTGGAAGGAAAAGTAAATTGTCACTTAGAAATAAGTTGACAATTTACAAAACCTGCATCCGTCCAGTGTTGACTTACGCCAGTCCGGTGTTTGCTCACACTTCTTGCACAGACCTTAAGAAATTCCAGACCCTCCAAAACAAATTCTTACGCCGAGCCGCGGATGCCCCGTGGTTCGTGCGTAACACGAATCTCCATAGAGATTTCGAGATCCCATCGATTGATCACTTTATGAAAGAAGCCTCTCGCCGCTACTTTGATAAAGCGATCAACCACAAGAACCCTCTTATCGTTAGCGCCGCCACGTATACACCCCAGAAAGATGTCGCTGCCCAATACCGACGACCTAGGCATGTCCTAGACGACCCGGACGATCCTATTACCGAATTTCTTAACACAGACATCACTGCCTTAAGCACGCCAACTACTCCACAACACAGTAGCTCGTTACACCGTACTCGCCGGCGAGTACGAGGCCCTGCTTTCCATTTCGGACGGTACAGACATGTACCGGGCCGGTTCTCCCCTATCCGTCCCCCGGACACGGCCTGAGCCGAGGTCCGAGCCTACCGTGGCGCCCTCAGGCCGCGTCCGTAGTCCCCTCGATCGGGCCCACTTAGAGTGAGCCCGCCGTAGGCTGGACTTTGGTCCAACACCGCGGTGGGCAACCCTCTAATTGGGTTCGCCACTGATTGGGCGCCTTATGCGCTCGATACGGCCCGATCGCGAACGTCGGTCTGCGACCGACGCGGACGAGCGAAGCGAAGCCCACACTCGGCCTCGTCGGCACGCGCACCGACGATCGCCAAACGGCTAGAGTACCTTCTGTACTCGCCACTCTGCCCGGTGAAGCTGGAAAAGCTCCTCAAGCTACCAGCGCGCGTCCCTACAAAAAAAAAAAAAAACGAAGTCGGATGTAAAAGTTATTGTTTTTATCATAAGGACATAAAAACTCAAATCTTAAACATTATCAAGTAGAGCTGAAATTTTCTTTACCAGCTAAGTACCTTAATAACACATCGTCTGAAGTTACATTTCTCTTTATATAGATCTACATAGATTTGCATCAATTAAGATTTATCTATTTCAATTCTCCTTCACACAAAGCACAAATTCCTCCTGATTCCATTTGCAGATCCTGCAGCATTCAAAGAAAACATTATCACAAGGGTGATTAAACTGAGCCAAATTACGTAGATTGTACGCAAAGCAAACGGAGTGGAACCGTACGCTTACATGCCTTACTCGGATCCAGCTCTGATTACACCGGCTTCTCACAGCGACACAAAATCTAGACGTGGGTAACTCAACAATATGTCTTGCGCCAACTCAGTAGCGTGGCCATGCTTGCAAGGGATTGTTGAGTTAGCTCAAATGTGTCTATAAGTAACCGAATGGAACTTTATGCTCTTAAAATTACTTATTTTTTTATTTTTTCCCGCTCCTATATATTCATTAGTTTCTGATTCCAGTAATTTGAAAGCTATTTACAGTTTGCTTCAAGAATCACAATACCTACTTACTATTAAATTTTTTATGTAGAAAAATATTTTATTTTGTAACTGAAAAAAGTTTTCAGTTTGCGCTTAGGTTTTCGCGCGATTCCGTGAACAAATATAATTATTAATTGTTTTTAAGTTTTCAATATTAGTTTCTGATTTTTTGAACCTTCTTTTCTGACTCTGCTTTTCTTTTGTTTCAGGTAAGTACCTAATCGTACTTGTGCTTACAGTTCAGTACAGCACATTGGAAGTTGTGAGTCGACACATCCTGAGTTGGCGAAATTGTGCGACGCAGCGCATCGCTACCCATTTCCACCCAAATCCCAGATGAGACCTAAGTACAACGTCGCCTCCTTGCAAATAGAAAACAAATGCACAGAATATAAGTTCGATGCCTCGAGCCGATAGGTCCTGTTTCCACCAAGGAGAGATGTGCGGCGAAGCTGGCAGCCTAATTCCACCAAAGCGAAGCGGAGAAGAACGGAGTGGTGCGGAGACGAGAGATGTGTGAGCTGTGCGGAGCAGTCAGCTGTCAGTTTATTGCTATCTATGAAACACCCCATCGCTCCGCACATCTCCGCACCGGTCCGCTCTTCTCCGCCCCACGCCGCGCTGTCAAATTCTATAGAAAAACAAATGCGCCCGACACTTCTCCGGTCTTCTCCGCACGATCTATTTTCACCTGAGATTTTCACCAAAGCGTAGTGAACTGATGTGCAAATAATGGAATCTAATTAGTCATTCAAAAACCTTCTCTGCTACGCTCCGCACCGCTCTGGCTTGGTGGAACCCAGGCCTAAGTCTCCGAACGCACGGGCCAAACGGAATCCGTACCATATTTCATGTGCTCTACGTTATGCGCTTTGTGAAAGAAAATACATTTTTCACTATCTTCAGAGCTTTCACACTGTATTCCCTTTGTTTGTTTCACTCGGCACCCAATAGTTTTTTACAATTGGAAAGATTTTAAATTGAAACCGGCTTTGTAACTGAGATATTGGGATCTGTTGGGATTATGTACTTAGGTTTGTATTATGAAACGAACATTAAGACTAAATTCAAACTCAAATATTTAACCTTGGTTTGGTTAAGTTTTTTACAATCAGACCAATCATTAACTTGAATTTATTCTAGACTTATGAATCTGAATTAAAATGAAAGGATTTTAACCACATGAAGCAATAAAGATATTATGATTAATTGAGTGTCATCAATTCATACAACTTAACGCAGGAAGATTTAATTAATGCTACCGACAATGCCACTCTTGTAGCAGAGTTTTGGGCTGACAGCAGAGTTTTGGGCTGACTGTATGGTTTGTTGTCGACATGACAAGACGATACAACCCTATTTTTTTCTTCACCTAGTTACCACTATAATATTAGGATAGTTGTCGAACATCATAGTAATACATTTTCCATCATAACACTTACGTACTTACCCCTGACTCATTAGGTTCGATGACAATTTTAATTCAAAGTACCACCTACATTGAGTTCACGCGCAAACAAAATTGAAAAGCGCTTGAACTCCGATGATTTCTCATTTGCCGACACTTGGTAACGATTCATTTGAGAAACTCATTTGCGAGAAATCTCCTGAGAACGATCCTCATTTGCTAGTGTAAGGCAAGTGCGGACTGATTGTAGGAGGCGACGCGGACGTATTTGTACGTGTCAAGCATTCAGGAACGTAGAATTTATTTCAAATTAGTGGATTTTTTGTAAAGGTTTTATGGTCTCAATTGGCAACCAAGCAATAATAAATGTATCTTTCTTTCTTTCTTTCTTTCTTTCAACCAATGTAAATATTTTTAGTGCGCTGTTTCACACATCTCATGGTCTAAACTTACCTAAATGGCTTTTCGAATCGCGACATAATTATCTATATTATATTGTAATATTTTAACATAAATATCTTAAAGAATGCGAGAGAGTTCAAACAAATTGTCATGTACTCGTAGGTATTATACTTGCATCATTTAAATACAGTACTATACTAACTTCAAATTAAAGTTGAATTTGAAACTTCATAATTTATGCCACAACTAAGAATATAAAGAAACTCTTATATTTTATTCTTCTAAGATTAAAAGCCACGCCAGAAGCAAGTTGGAAAACTGAAGAAGTAAGAAAGTATAAAGGGAAATATTTATTATCAGAACCAGAGAGAAACTAAAGTGATGCAGTGCTACAATCTCTGTTACTTATGAAAAAAACTTTCAGCACAATATTTACTAAATAGACTATAGTCTACTAAACCCATTAATACAAAGAGCTTAATACAATAATTATACTGTAATTTCTAATGTCATAAGAAAATTGGCTTAGAAAAGTAGGTAATCAAAATCATTCTCTAGATCCGTATGTGGCGGATCTGAGGTGACCAAATTATTCAAGAGAAAATAAAGTTCTATAAAATAAATGCCAACATATTTTATGACTCATGAATATTATTTTACATTTCCTATTATTCTGTTCACTAGCATTTTTACTACATTATTTGCATTATTTTATTCTTTACCACACAATTTTTGTTAGGGATATATTAAGTCCGCTACAGAGCAATAAACACAGTGGTTGGTAGTAACATAATAAATATATTGGTATCAAAGCACACGTAGAATATTTACAATAGAGAGTTCGGCACAGCCATTACACAGCTAAAGACAACATCACATTTGAATATAAATGACAGTTCTATCATAGCGGTTCCAGCTAGCCAGCTCTACGTTATACAGCATGAAGGTGCTCATCAACAATTTTTCATACTCTTTATGTTAAATTCTAAAAACAATTTCCGTTCCGACTCACTGTGAAATAAAAACGTCGTTGTTATTCATAATACGGCTAAGCTAGAAACACGTAAGTACAAAATTCACCAAAAGAAACGAAATTGAATTTTCAGCTCGCACGTCTACGTGTAAAAGGTACGTGTAGACGTGTAGTTCTATAACAACAAAAGGCTTTTGACATATGCACTTCTGCATCATGAGCCAAGAACGCTCGACTTTTCGAGTGTGGGGAGCATCGGCACAGTGACATCTTGCCTGCTTAGAGTCCTCGTGCAAACAATAAGTAGGGGCAGAATAACCTTTTCAATCACATAATTGATTATGACATAAAGATTTTTACGATTAAAATGTACAATGACACCAGATCAAGCTACGAGTATGTAGTTTTTAAAAGTCCTTTTTGCAACAAATAACTAGTTTGATGAGCTATTAACTATACATGTTAGAATGCAAACAAACTATAAGTAGGTATTTGTCCGCTACGAATTTCAAATCCACAACCGCAGCTGTTATAATCCGGCGTGTTAGTCACCAAACTAAGCGACTGTCATTAACATAGGTACTTAAAAGCAATATCCATTTGTAGAGCTACTAGTTTTAAAATAAATCACTCAATATCTGAATTCTGAACCACAGGTACATAATCTAAGAATGAGCTTCTGCACTTTTTACTCTACGTCTCGCGAGGAAGTCATCTCCCCATCATTTAAAACAAAGGATGAAATTGCCCGAGGTGGCATGCATTCCAACAGCTCTCACTGTACATTGACCGCTCTTGAGTGACTCGAGCTGGGTTTAGTGACTGAAAGTCAGCTGTGAAACAAGTTTGAGTGATTGAAGTGATGAGTGGTTGACGCAAAACGCAACTGACTCGCATTTTAGGCTGTAAAATTTTGGAATGTTTTGTGGTTGAAACATTGGATTTAGAATGTGCAAATGATATTGACAAATGCTGATAGCCTTGTTGATTAAAATATTATTATTTGATTTTTGGGTAAGTGATTATTTTTTATTATGATGGTAGTTTAAACAATTTTAATGAAAATAGCTAGTAGCGTTTATTTCAGAACTGAAAATTTTCATAACATTTTCATTGACTAGTGAAATACGAGTACCTACTCCAATATTACGTTTAGAATACTAATTGCTATACCAGTCAGTTATTTTCGGAACTTAACAAATATGTGCCTAGATCTTTGTACAATATAACTTTTGTTTGAGAAAGCCTTGAATTCTTAATTAGAAAACTGACTGACAGACTTTTGTACCTAAGTTGGTTTTCGACGTTTCTTTTAATTAACAAACTTACAAAGAAGTGGAGGACTAATCAAGTTTTCAATTTGCTCAAGCCAGTGTTCTTTCTACCGCTATACGAGAGAGTGTTCTTTTACTATACTTAAGTCGTACAAAGAGACAAGATTCTTAATTTAATTTCCAAAAAATGGATCATTAACTTTATTACTCGTAAGGTTCTTTATTCTTTATAAAAGTTTTTGTTGAACTAGTTATATCTAAATGAAAATTTGAGTTTAGATAGTTTGATAGAAAGATAAAAGTCACTCACTGAAACTATTTTATCATATAACTTGAGAAACACAAATTTAAGGCACTTATTCCATTAATTATTTCATGAATAAACCTCACCTTAATTAATACGTTATCACCCAAACAAACCGCAATCAAAAAGCAACAAAATTCGTAATTAATTATCCAGGAGGCGTGTGACGTCACGTCATAGGGCGTCATAAATATTCAGACGTTTATCCCAGAGTTGACGTTTCATTTAAAGAGCGCCCGATGACTTGGTAATTTTTTGGAAAACGTTAAGTAATATTAACGTCAACAAAAAGGTCTGAAGTGACCCAGCATTAAAGTCGGCTTATGACTGAGAGCGTGATAGATTGCCCCCCGGTTGCCCCGCCCCGTTTATTTTTTATTAAATGCCCCCACATCTGGGCTCAATTGCGGTAACAGCTTTTTATAGTACACCCGGTTGATGTTTATGTTGTCTTGCTTTTGTGAAAATTTTAGGGATGAGCCCTAAATACCATCTGCGGTAGGCTTTCATCTGTTATACTCATAGCAATCCATTGTTGTCACCTGCGTGTAACTGATTTTGAATTGACATTTGCCCTTAGATAGGTATGCCCAAGGATTTTGGAATTTTCCCAAAATTAGATATTTTAAAAAATTATTCGTTCGTTCGTTTCAGCCAAATGACGCCCACTGCTGGACAAAGGCCTCCTCCAAAGTTTTCCACAATGCACTGTCCTGCGCTGCCCGCATCCAGGCTCTTTCCGCGACCTTTACCAGATCGTCGGTCCACCTATTAGGAGGCCTGGCCACACTAAGTCCTACGTCTTCCAGCCCGTTAAAAAATTATACCTACATCCAAAAGTTACTCTATCTCCTTAATATTTATATTTAACACTGAACGTAATAATTGCAACTGATACAGATAAACAAGCAAAGGGTGAAATAAGAGGTTAAGTTATACGAGGAACCCATAATTTGAAACACATCAGACCAGGCGACGATAGAGACTTTGTGGAAGACAGAAATGGATGGAATCATGAACTAACAATTCTTGATATTAAATTAAATAACATAATAACAAAAATAACTTATATCCTTGAATAATACGGTCCAGTACACGCACCACCAGAGCCCGGCAGCCATCAAAATCATTATGATTTTGAAGGCCGGTTGGAAAATATTTTATAGCACTCATAATTTCTAGATCTAACCCAGACGTATCTCAGTGCTCAACTCTTGAGCTCTACCCTTATCGGGTATAAAAAGTCCGGGTAATAAATTTGGTACTCCTTCTAAACTCAGCGAGGCAGAAATATTGATTATCGAGGGTTTTAGTCGTGATTAGTAGCGCCCCATAACTTCGAATATAGGTCTCTACAACCAAAAGATGGCGCTGATAGTAGGTACAGACGATACATCAAGCCAAATACTATGTCGTTGTAATACAGGTGATATTGCAACAAAATATTATATAGTCCAATGTGCTATTGACTGTACTTAGTCACGTAGGGTATAAAAATTATACGATCCATCATAAACTGACGGATTAAGAAATCAACGTTTATCTGAATTGAGGCCTAAACAGCGGTAATGCTTAAACTATTACTTTTTATTTTATTTTATTACGTCTAAAAATGCTTTTTGGGACTAAATTTAGACATTTGAACGTTGTAGCTTTTTCAGCTTTTTTTTTACTTACAACACTTTAATATTATTACTTTTAAGTCAATTTTATATTCCTCATTTAGCCTTTTTTGTGTAAAATAGAAGAGATACAGAGGAATGCTTAACAATTTTACCAGATAATATTTCACCTGAAAATGTTATAATCTTAAGAATTTCATTCAAATTGTAACATTGATATCATATTCTGGTAAAAGCATTAATTTTCTCTTGTCATTTTACCGTTATTAACTTCATTATATTTCTTGTTAGACCAGTTTAAATTGTCGGTTTAATTCAAATATAATAATTGTTGGAGATACCTAATAATAGAATGAAAATAATATTGCCAGAGACTGGCGTAATGAAGAGGAAAGAATACAATTTGTAACAGACATTCAAGTATCTTAGAAACATCTTGATGGTATTTGTTAAAGCTAATTAGGTAAGTATTGCTTTGGGAAAATAGGTCTTATTGTGTAAGATGAAACTTATATTTTTTGTTTTCTCTTAGAATTTTTATAAATAAATAAATGTTTGTCGAAGGACTCAATGTTAAAATGACATCTTTAATTTTTTCACGAGCAGAAAACCAATATTGTTCTCTAAGTAGACTATAATCAAAATTATGGATCTATCTACTCGTATTTATTTAAAATCAATTTACTATGGAGTTAATATTTATGGTCCACTTATAAATATTTCAAATCCAACGGATTTATTTGCAATTAGGATACATCGTATAATAATGGATAATGCTAATATTATTATATCCTACGCCTATTTGTATTGGAATAATAACCATAAAACTCCAATTTGGGGCATTTCCATACATGCTGTTAATCACTAAATGGTGACATTAATTTTGGCTTTGAACCCGTAACTGTTGCGCATTGATTAAAAACAAAACACGATGGCCTAATTTAATCCCAAATGTGTAGAGGGTTGTTTGATTAATGTATTGATCCCATTATTCCTCTTTGCTTTGTCCACGATTCATATTAATTTACAAAATGGCTTCAAATATGTATCTAAGGGGTTCATCATCATCATCATCATCATTTCAGCCACAGGACGTCCACTGCTGAACATAGGCCTCCCTCAATGACTTCCACATCGCACGGTTGGTAGCGGCCTGCATCCAGCACCTTCCTGCTACCTTTATCAGGTCGTCGGTTCACCACCACTAAGGGGTAAGTCAAGGTGTATATTAATTAGCTGGTTTATTTTTAATTGGTCGAAAACTACCATACAAATAATATCAAAAGTAAATGCGGTTCTTTTTCTCCCTGATAATTGCAAAAGTAAAGGTTGAAAAACAAAAACAAAACGCCCTTATTCGGAGAAAACATTAATTCGTCGGTCCGATTGCGATTTGTCGGATTATCTGAGGCAGTTCAATAAAAGTCTGATACCAGTTGACCTCCGTTGTCCAAATCATAGAAGGAATCTCCCACTTGTATCGGACTTTGCTTTAGTTTCAAAAATATATTGCCATTGTCTCACTGTCCAAAATCTGTATTCCAAACATAAGACGGAGCACCGCAAGACTGCCGATGCTTCAAACGTGTGAGTGCAGCACAAACATTTGCCCACTGTGCAGATGTGAGCGTGCCTCGCCTGTAGCCACTCGCGACGTGTTCGAACCACTGGGCTGGAAACATTTACTCGATTAGACGGAAGGCATACGCTTTAGTGGTGACGGAATTCTCAGCTTGCCCACTGGGTGCTTTGATTTGCAAGATTCGTTTTTAAGCGGGATATTTGAGTCCTTTTCAGTCGTGATTTTTAAAGCTGAGGACGTACCTATGCCTTTTAAACAATTTTAAGTAGTACCTACCCAATAAATTACTTTTTACTATCAGGTCAAGATTTTTACAGACGGATTATATCGTAATTTTCTGTAGGCAGTGATCTCTGTTCAGAATAAGATATTGAAAAGCTTCCAATCGTAAAAGACGATTTAGTGATGTAGGTTTCCCTTTCTCCTAAAAATATACAGGTCCCGAGAAACGGACGGCGGATTATACAGTGTGTCCGGGCTTGTAGTGATCAAACTTTAAGGGCGTAATCTATGGACAATTTTATCGGTGAAAATACTTTAAATTTGGGGCTTGACCCATTTTTCGCATATTTACAAGGATTTAAGTTTTTAATTTTAAGTTTTCACCTCTTCCTTCAAAAACAAATGATAGCGTGGGTAACTNGGGAAACATATTTCAAATAAGGTCTATTTTTGTAGCCACATTCTACCAAAAAGTTTTGACTGTCGATCTTTTTACACAACTATCGAACGTCTCTAAACAATTTAAACAAAACACGTCCGACTCATCCAGTTCGGCCAGTAAAAATTAGTGTCCTAAACGTACCCATTGTTCAGGCATTGCCGCAAATTCTTCCACTTAAGTCGGACGCGTGACAAATGTGAGGGCCCTCCTCCCAACTGTTACATTTCGTTTTAACCCGGCGACCGTAAACCGACATTGATAAGTGTTCGATGGGCCACGTCTCTATTTGGCTCGAATAGTAGATAAGCTGGATTTAGAAGTTCCGCTTGGAGCTGTTGAATTTGCAATTTAGTTCATTATGTGATTATTCGCAGTAATTCTTATACCTCTAGTTTTAAATTCGTTAGTTGATAGAACCACGCAAATGTTGTGCAGTAGAAGTCCTGCGGCTAAAATTATGATGATGATTATAATGTACTACTGTTATCTGCAGTCACTGTATGTACAGACGACACAATATCAAGGCAAGTCACATGACGTTACTCGTATGTAGTTTTCATAAGAGCTATTTGACAACAAAAGTGTTTATTGCACAATCCGATGTGCGATTGTGATCTGTCCTAATAGGGCCCGGTTTCCACCAAAGCCGAGCGGAGAAGTGCGGAGAGGAGAGATGTATAAATAATTAAATCTGATTGGTTATAGAAAACACTTCTCTGCTCCGCTTCGCCTTGGTGGAAACTGGACCTAGCATTGGCTGTGCGTTGAGTCAACTCAATTAACAAAGTACGAGAGTATAACCCACAGATCACAGAAACTAAAGGGAGATGTGACAAGGGGGCGTGGCCGGTGTCACAGCAATATGCCCAAAAACAGAACACATTGCTCGTGTAAGCAATGATGACAGCAGCGACGTCTGTAAACAGTTTACATTGCTTGAGTACCTACCTAGTACCTACTAAAGATTTTTCGAATGCTGAGTACTGAGTTTCGAACTCAGCGCATTATTTGGCATCTCTCTACATCTCTATATAATCTAACAATAACCAATCGATACAACCACGCGTTTCCCAATCGTCTAAAATTATTAAAAAATCTGCGCGAACGCTGTCGCTGAACGTTAAACGTTTCCGATAAACTTTTTTGATATTACTCAGCACCCGCTGCACGTAAATCTACCCTTACATTGGTCCCGGCAACTTTTTCAATTTAACAGGTAAGGATAAATCGTTCATTCTTTTTATTTGAACATAGAACTGATATAAACTCCCCAAAGTTCGGGAGGTGGGCCCGCCGATATTGTTTGCTTCGTGTTAACTTGGAAAATCTTTTACTGTAAAGATTTAGTTGCCAAAAGTTTTTTGTGGATCGTATTCGATTGGGGGAATTAGTTGGAATTTTAAAACAGACCTTAGAAATAAAAAAAAGAACATTAATGACTAGATAAGGACTTACCTAAGGCTATGAGTTTGTAATAAAAATCTACTACTAAAGAAATGGTTTTGAAGACAGTTCATGTTAAAATGGATGCTTAGGGCTATGTCCCTTTTTTATTAAGAAACAAAATACTTATTTCAGATTCAGATTAAAGAATTATATTTTGTTATTTCAACTTAACAAAATAGGATTTACTTCAAAGTAACTTCCATCCTATTTTACATAGTCACAGTAAAAATATTGACATAAATATGAAATGGGATTTTAATAGGTATCATTTGTAGCATTCAGCTGTAACTTTCCTATTAGTAGATCGGCAGATACAACTTTTTCAATCTAAAAGTTATCTTATTGATTAGGTTTTCGAAAATAGGGTTTTCCCTACAGACACTATGTACAATGTATATCTTTCATTATTCGATTTTTAGCGTTATTATGGTTTAGGCTTTTAATGTTGTTCTAAAGAACTAATACTAAAGTATTAAAAGTTTAATTTTGCTATTACTATACTTTGGTACATTTGTATATTTAAGTGGGTTAGTAGTAGTTTCGCACGATTTTCCTTCGCACGAATGTAGTAGGCGTTTCGCCCGCATGTATCAAAAGTATTAAAAACGGGTGCGAATCGACCCCTTTGAGAACTAGTAATCGCATACTACTAGTTCAAAAAAGAGTCGATTCGCACGCGATTTTAATACTTTTAATACATCCGGGCGAAATGCCTATTAAAAAAAATATTATTGAAAGGGGACGTTTCGCACATTCGTGCGAAGGAAAATCGTGCGTAACTACTACTAACCCATTTAAGTGCATCACTGTGGACTCAAAATAATCTTAAAAATCATGGGAATAATTTGTTGAATATTTACTGACTAAGATACCTAAGTACGACACACAGAAACCTTATTTTGCAATTTTTTTGAAGCTCTCTATTGCTTCACGAGTAAGTACCTACGAGTATTTATTTAATAATAGCAGTCATTTTACGATTACAAACACATTAAATTTTATTTATTTGTTTAGACAACTCAATGACGAAGTCAATAAAACTTTTATCCAGCACAGATGCATCCCTAGTTTATCGTTGTTAGCTCGATGTCCCAAGCTGTATACTGTATGTGAGTGTAAACAGGACACTATTGAATGCTTCTAAGCCGTTTGCGAAATCGTAAAATCTTGGAAATTTAATTTTGTGTGTCGTTAATGTTTTATTGTTCATTCTAAATTTTATTAGTTGAATAATATGACGGTGTCTCTATAAAATTATTTATACGTTCTGTTATTGTAACACTAAAGCGTTTTACAGATGTTTTTGTTTATTATTGGTATGATAATGTTTTTTTTTTTTAAAAGCTAAACAATAAAAGCTGATTAAAACTAAACAAAGTTTTAAAGCGGTTTCAATATTTACTAGATTATGATATAGGTAGGTACCTAATATCGTTATAAATAGTACTGTCATTAAAATTTGATTTATAAATAATACTGTCATTAAAATTTGATTTATAAATAATACTGTCATTAAAATCCATTCACTTGTTTTTGCATGAAAGAGGAACAAACATTCATACATCCATCCGTCCTCACAACTTTTACGTTTATAAGTAGGGATGTTTTTACTCTAATAAAAATAACTAGGCAATTTGAATCTTTAAACTAGATTACAGTATAGTGTAGGTATAAACGATTGTGGTATTTAAGAAACAATGTTACAACCTATTTGTGTAACTTCGCGTGCAATGAAAATAGCTTTAGAATTGCACTTAGTCTTGCATTTATTTGTTCCGGTTGCCGACGAAAAATTATTTGTAACAATTTGTGTTCCTAATTGTAACAGTTTTGTCCAATAATCATTAGGAACTTTGTAACACAAAGTTTGTAATGCACGAGTTGGATTATGAGCGTCTATTAGTGTAAACGATTGTTATTTTTGATACAGCAAAACAGTGGTGAGTAGTTACAGTAATTTTACGTAAATTAGAGGTTTAATGGATGGAGTTTATTTGCATTTGAAAACAGTGTTTAGAGCTAATAATATTTGCTTTATCGATACTTAATTGAGCTTTTGTTTTGAGTTTTCTACTTATTATCGAGTTAAATGGTAATGGAACACATTAGTACGACTAGTAGGTAGGTACGCCAATAGTACATCAGAAAAGTTCTCGAGTGGTGGCCATGGGCCGAGAGACGTGCGAGCAGGCTCCCCACTAGATAGACCGACGATCAGGTAAAGGTCGCGGAAAGTACCTGGATGCGGGCAGTGCAGGGCCGGTCGTTGTAGAAATCCTTGGAGGAGGCTTTTTTCCAGCGATGGACGTCATTTGGCTAAAATGAACGATGAATAGTACATACTTACTACTTTTTTGCTGGAAAAACCACCTATAATAAGTTTAATTGAAGTGTCGTCTTTTGTAAAAAAAAACTTTTAGAAAACAAACCAATTTTGAATCACAAGCCATCAAATGACAGATACAACGGCCCGAAACAAAAAACATCTCTCTTCAAACCCTTGTCTTGAAATCGATTTCTGATTCACAAAAAATGATTCGTCGTCCCGTCCCCGGGATTCCGTTAAAAATGTTCCACGGGGTAAAATGGAAATGATCCAATCAGGGCAAATTAATCCTCTTTGCCCCACTCATTCCTAATGGACTGTAGTCGATTGTTCCTTTCGTGTTCCTCCTTTGATCTAAGATTTGTCTTGCTGATTACAATAATTGAGTGGTTTTTTAATAACCTGCCTTGGTTACATGTATTGAGGCTAAATGGTTTAGATTCTATTTATCATCTTCAAAAGATGATTTCCTACATGATTATTTAGGTACGATTTGTGTCAAAAGTTTACAAATCTATACTTATAATAAATCTGNTGTTATATAAAATAATAAGGTCTGTCATCTGCTGAATAAATAATGAACTTCTGAAAAGAAATTACTTTTATTCAAGTTAGCAATCCTTCTTTAAACAAATGCAAGTTTTTATAAGTAAGAAAATGACAATTGAACATCTGTCGCGAGCACTATTCAGCGAACAAAGAGATATTTAAGGTTAGATTTCAATTATTTGACGTGCGTTTTCAAAAGGAAACTGTCTGTCTGTATAGCAAATGACTATAAGAGCAATTTTCCTCTGGCAGGAGCCATTGAACATCACTGACAATGCTGCCTGTCATGGACGGGACCTATTGTTATCCTCGGAAGCCATTATTGACATTATTCAAAGGGCTATTAAATATTTTTATTGAAAAACGTTTAGGTAAATTTGGAAGCGAAAGGCAATATTTCATTGATAATGACATAAGTAACCCTTGAAGTAGCCATTCTGATTGATGAAGAAATTATAAGTATTGTTCATGATTGAAGAAATTACGTTGGTGTCCTCAGTTATTATAAAGATCTTTCTTGCACACAACATAATTAGGTACAAGNCCTACATGAATTAGGTACAAGATATAAAAATAAACTTAGAAAGTCTTATCTTTTGGAAGCACTTTTTAACAACTTGGACTATCTCAAAAGTTGTGCCAGAGACACAATTATTTCTGAATTGTTAAATATTTGATTTCTAAAGAAACACGACCTTCTGTATACCTATTTATTTTTAAAGATATAATTAGCGAATATGGGAGCCCTATTATATCAAATAACTATAGCTATTTATTCCAACTTTATGAACAAGGAAAAATAAATTCTAGGGAGTTCTTATTAAGTCACCTTATAATTTAGTCTTACATCGTATCACCTTGCAACATAGCAGGAGCAATTTTACTATTACAAAGCATTGAAGTGAAGCAATTAGTGCGATCATGTGTTTGATTAAGGAATAAGCTGTCTTAATTATTATTTTATGATATTCGAGATGTTTATCTGTATGGTATAGGCAGGCTTGTACATTTTAATATAGATGAAGTATATTTGTAATTTATTATGACTTGTTTCTTTGTACAGTCGCCATTACGAGAATATGTTTTTTTTTTGCAAAATCTTACCAATCACCTTCACTGCACTAAAAATATCAGTAACTGAAACTGAAATATGTATAGTTATTAAAAATTTTCTGGCGTTAAGAGTCGCCTCTCGATCTCGTGGGATCGATTCCCACCTTAGGCAGTTCGATATTATTTGCAAGTTATTTTACAAATATTGAAAATGTGTATTGGCTAAATCCTTGATTACAAGATTACCGAGCCAATACTTACATACTTACTCATAATTATGCCACCAGACGTGTAGATACATTATAACCAACGGCGAAGAGTATGTTATGAAAGTTCTATTAGAGGCCGGTAGATCTATTCTCATAAATAAAACACTGGATACTTACTTAACTTTATTAAATTGCCTCATTTTATACAATTCTTGGCATAGAAGCGCGTGGAGTCGTCCCCGCGCGTCCCTCTAATTTGACGTTTCGTATGACATTGACATTACGTCAATGTCACTATGACAGCAGCTCATTGGCTATAACGATACCGTTTTGAACGTTTAAAATTTTTCACAAATAACAGTTTCAGCTCATTCTTTATTGCGTGATCAATCCACAACACTTCTATTCAGCTTATTCATTCAAAACACGTTTAGCAATAGCTACAACTTTCATTTCGTCACCCCTCGTCAATGAAATGGTGCGATGTGAACACGCGAGCGTTCCGGTCTCATGATTAATGAGAGCCAGCTCGCCGTTGTTGTGATGCAAATGACTTGAGTCAAGCTACGTGATGACTGTCCTACATACTGCTGGGGCGAATTTGCACCGTTGCGGCATCTGTGGGCGAAAATAGGAGAGAAAGGATAAGCTTTTGCAACGTTATGAAGTTCGTAAGTAAGATTACAATACTAACTCACCTAAATCAGTAGTACTGATTCTGTACCATCTTGTAAAGAACTGAATGTATATTCGGTTAAAAAGGTACCTACCCCGTAACTCCCTGGTTTCCCAATGTCGAGAGTTTGCGCAAAATTGTTATTACTATCCTACTACAGCCAGGCAGAGTTAACTGCGCCCCTTGGAGCCGTGACGTCACATAGACGCTCTGGGACGGACGAGGCGAACGCGGGGAAATGTGCGGGTATGTGGAAGGGACAGTCGCATTCCAGCTAGGTGCGCAGTTAGCTCAATTGGGTTGTAGAGGTACATACTCAAACGTGGTCGTATAAATGCCCGTAATTTTACCAAAGAAAATAAAATCAAGCGTAGCGTAAGTTACTACGAATTTGTTTTACTCTGTATTATAAAAAAAAAAGATCATTATAAGTCAGTACGGTGTGACAGTCACCCTGTAACTGGTCTAACAGTAAAACCCACAATGGCTGGGCGTTGCACAGGCCGCTTTCAGGAGCCTGATGAAGCGTTTCGACGACGAACCATTGTTTACATACCGCCTGTGATGGGGCGGCCGGCACGTTGCGGTTTTATTTCACACGTAGCTACGCAACTAATTTGCTTGGCTATATTTTGTATTTTGTATATTATATTTTATGTACCTATGTAGGTATATATTATATTTTATATAGTTATGTATATATTAATATATTTTTGTGTATTATTGGTATGTATTATTTTGGTTTAAATTTTATGCCTTTTGTTTTCATTTATTTCTTTAGTGTCGACACCGCCTTCATATTTTTTTTAAGTAACTGTCCTCACCATAGGTTGTCTGGAAGAGATCGCTTCATAGCGATAAGACCGCCTAGTTGTACCTTGTGTGTTCCTTTTCTTTCTGTTCTTATCTTTGGTGTGCAATAAAGTGTATTTATTATTATTATTATTACAGCTATAACTTTGGAAGATTGCAAAACGGTACGAAACTAGGTACAGTGAGTGGCGACCACGAGCCAGAAGACGTAGCGTGGACACTGTGGACAGGCCACTAGGTGGACCGACGATCTGTTGAAGGTCGCGGGAGGTGCCTGGATGCGAATGGTGCAGGACCGGTCTTCGTGGAAATCCTTGGGGGAGGCCTTTGTCCAGCAGTGGACGTCTTTCGGCTGAAACGAACGAACGAACGAAACTACAATACTCTACACACTCTACAGTACAATACTACGAAAACTCAGCGCTACGAATACTCGAACAATGCGCGTATCATGCGTCATGCGCGATAATAAGTATGAGCTTGTGAATGTACTACGGTGATTCGTAGCAGCGGAGTTGTAGACCGTAGCAGCTGAGTACCGTACTGTGACTGTATCAGCGAGAAAATGGTTGAGCATTTTCAATGCCCAAACTACAGAAGTAATTTCAATACAAATTATGGAAAAAGGAATGAAAATAAATAAAGGAGCTTAAAATAAACATTTCTTAATTATTATAGTGTTGAGCTTAAACATGCTTCTTTGAAATGACTCGTGCGAAAAATAATCCAGCGTTAAAATTGAAAAAATTACCTCCATGTTACCGGTACTCGGGCAGGCAGCTGTCAACGGCCATATTAAATTCTTCTGTGTTGATAAAATAATGCTTTAACAAGAATAGCTTATAAAATGCGGACGTAAAATTTTTATATCGTGTATATTTACCCCTGAGGAAAGTTTCATAAACCATTAACTTAAAAAATAGCCCTTTATTAATTTCCATAACTAAGACTTGATATTCAATTCATTAAGCATCTTCCTTGAGTAGTCCCGTATTTATAAGCGTCTAGACTGGCGAGGTAGCAATTAATCTAGCTAACAAGATGACCAATCAGGTGAAGCCAGCCACAATCCTAGCGAGGCGAGGGACAGTGCTGGCTTTGTAGGTGATAGATTCATCGGAACCGCAATCGAGTTGTGGTACGACTTGATGTAAGCAGTTGTTTACATAAATCATTATTTTTAAGGGCTTCATTTAGTCCTTTTTACAGGTGAAACTGACTGCGTGTAGGTACGAGTAAATACAGCCTAAACTATTGAAAGCCCAAAATTAAATAAGATAGTTTGAGAGCGATGAAGCGAAGGTGCATCTTTTATTATTATGATGATGAATTTAATAAAATAAAATCATTGGGCAAAGCTGCGGGCAATAAAAGTTTAATAAATCTTTTTTTTTCGTTACTTTTTATTGCTACCCACATTAAGTGCTGAAAGATTGTGAAGTAATCATTATAATAAATTACGGTAAGAATTTATTCAAAAAACCATTCCATCTGGTAATCTTCACTTATGTCATTGAATCATACCATGCATCATACCTACTCAAGAAATTATATTTCATATCTTTCTTAGATGCAAGACCAAATTAGGAAAAGCTAAAACATACAAGGCAAGCGAGCTTAACTTTATTATATTAAAACTGTCTCGGCCGTGTATTTTCTCGACACTTTATTTTTCCATCTGAAACGTTTAAAAGCGGCCAGCATCCAGTAAATGAGTGCTCCTTTGTAAGTGCGGCGTGAAGAACTTGGCAAAACATGCTTTAGCTTCTGACCGCTCGCTTTGTGGACAATGCGGACCGTGGCATATGAAGCGATGTGGGGCAGAGATGATAGAAGAGGGATGTGCGTGGATGAGGCATAACCTCGTAAGACCAAACAGTAAATTTTTCGACTTCTAAGTATCGCCGAATGTGCTTTCAGAAGAACAAATAATTTGAAGAAGCCAACGCCGAGCACTTCGAATATTTTTTTCTATTTATTTATTTATTTTATTTATTTTATTTATTTTAAACTTACATGCATATAGAACGATGTACATAAGGCGGACTTAATGCCTTTCGGCATTTTCCTCCAGTCAACCTTAGGGCTGTTAGATATCTAACCTTCTATGTTAGACATTGTCTTTTGTACTCATATTTCCAACTAGGTGGACTGACGATCTGGTAAAGGTCGCGAGAAGAGCCTGAATGCGGGCAGCGCAGGACCGTTCATTGTGGAAAACTATGGGAGAGGCCTTTGTCCAGCAGTGGACGTCATTTGGCTGAAACGAACGAACTCATATTTTGCTTTGTGGATAATTGCGGATTGCCAAGCAAAGTACGACAGAGATAAAATCTTATTTATCCCACATAGATCCTTACTTACCGGCGACTGTGTTTACCCTACCTTTAGAAGAAAATTACCCACAGTTCAAATCCAACCTCTGCTCACTTTACAATCCACTTCAACAGCCGCATCCAACCCAATCGATACCTTACCACATCGTACACCAGTCTAAACGCGGTAGACGCTCGTACCTTGCAATAACAATGCAACGTGCCGGTTCACCGTAGTCATGTTCAGTTGCCTTATCATAACACGTGCGGTGCAACTGCATGCTGGCTATGCAAACTATGCCTGGGCATGTCTGGCATACGGTTAATACTTTTGATTCTAATCTGCAAGTTTTAAAGAAATTGTTTAATTTATCGGTTGTAAGTAAATACCGACGACATCATAAAGGTAGCGGGAAGGCGCCGGACACCGGCCGCTANCAAAGTGCTTAACATAAGTAAATATTACTGTCTGTACTCCAGTTTATTTTGACTCAACTTGAACCCATTTTAAATATGTACCTAAATTGTAACGCGCATTATTAAATAAGTTTGGAAACTTGAACATATTTTTTTATCACTATAATAATAAGTAGGTACACATTGTTGCGATGCTAAAGTACGAAAACCTATACAAATTGTTATGATGTATATTTACTGCCAGGTCAAAGATGGAAGCATAATATCTCCAAAACGGGCCGATTTACGAGTCGCCATATCTGCTAACTAGTAATAAAGCGTTGTTATGACGCTAGCTCTACTGTGGCGTCTCCGTCGGATTAAGACCGGCTCATCCGCATATTTTGGGTTAAAGGCGTGTATTTTGAGGAACGAGAATGAAATGATATTAAACTAAGTTGTTTGCATCGTTTTAATGCTTATAATACAAAGTATAGGAAGCAGCCCATTCCATTCACGATCGTTTCATACCTAGAATATCTCAAATTTTTAAACAATATCTCTGGAGGAAGAGTTACATTACTATCGAGCATGAGGTGGTAGAGTTAGTTTTTTCATCAAAATATTAAAGCAATGCTATTCAAACACTGATCAATTCCGATAAAAAGAGAAAATATTACAAATTTAAACGATTTGTCTATAAATCGAACATGAGAGGCTGATATTCATTTCTAGAAAGTTGCTCTATTATCTACTATCCAAATTCCAGCATGTCCTAAAAATACGTACCATACGTTAAAATACTAGATATCTCAGGAGAGTAAGTATACTTCTGTTTTTAAGATATCCTATTGAAACGATAGTTCAATACAATTGAACGATTAAGGCTATTAAACAATGCTTATGGAGTTTTTGATTCGTTATTTGGAACCCTATTGTCTCAGTCAAAAAACCTCAAAATAAAATAAAAACTTCCTATCGTAGCAATCTCTTTCGCCACCATCGGTCAACATTATGAATAATTTATCCAGGCCTGCCAAACACTCGCAAATAATACCCGCCGCGATTTCACATGCCGCCTTTTTCGGCACATCCGATTTTGATTGGTTCATCCGAATATGAAACAACGGATTCTTTTTGTCACTGTTTTTGGCGGGAATTTAATTAAAATTGACATTTAAACGCGCGCCATTTTGAGGTTTTTTGTTTTTAATGCTGATATGAAAATAGCTGTCAGCATTGAGTGCATTTTGACGTGCGGTTTTGGGATGTAATTAATGGATCTGTCTAGGAATGGAGTGCTCTAATTTTTATTTAAAAACTGAATAGTTTTATCCAGTTGACTTAGATTAATAAAACCTAGATAGATAGTCAGTGCACGAAAGGTGAGGCAGATTTTAGTAAGCCAGAATGGCTTACTCGTAAACGTCACATGAACTGTCAAAGTGAAAAATTGGTAAACACGTCCGACGACTTTTAATTAATTAAGACGGTTTGTGCTGTGAAAGGGTGTCTAAATAGTCTAATAAATTTTCATGATACCAGTAACAAGAAAATTTATTTCCCAATTGTTCGCCGTACAAATACACTTCCTTTTTTATGAAATCGAGACTTTTCAGTCGATTTATCTTATTGTAATTAGTTAGGTACTTTGAATTCAATAAATAAGTAAGTACATGATGCGTTTTGTTTTTGTTAGTTATAAAATAATTAAAAACGTATTAAAAATTTCCCTACTTTCGGGAAAATCGCCTTCACTGTCTACACTCCCCAACAAAATTGACACTAATGACATAAGATTTTTGCCTCACTCTTGACGAAGCGTTTGTATGAAGACTATCCATCTAGGTTTTATTAATCTAAGCCAGTTGATCAAAATTAGTGAGTTAAATAACTTGCTTGTTTACAAAGAGTGACACAGCGAAAGCATAAATGGCATTTCGTTCGCCTTAATGTATCAATTTATAACGAATTGAACAGTAATTAAACAAATATTTCAAAGATTATTCTAATTAACCTAATGAACAATGTAAAGTCGATACTACTGGAAGTAAATGTAAATAAAATGTACATGAAAATAATAAAACGTTCTATGTGTTATGTATTTATTTAGGTTATGTAACGATGTGATTGTTAAGTATTTAAGTTGATTACGTCGTGGCACAACTGCCCTTATCGCTTTCCATCAATCTATTAAAATGTCAATTGACTGTAAATCAGTACATTGAATGTACTCGTTACAGCCTTTCAAATGCCTAAGTAATAAAATCAAGTAAATAAGCATAAATATTTCTTTTGACTTCAAAAGATCATCTCACAGTATATTCCAAGGAGATAACCCTAGCCCGAATCAAGCCCCCAATCACACAAATCACAAAGTGTATTCTCCGACGTTTATTATCAAAACTCGAAGGGTGAATTTTCTATGCCAGTATTTTGATTGCCCCTCCGGTTTGAGTTTAAAATTGTTTTCGATTTCATAGGACTTTGTTGTTAGATGGTTGTTTGTTATTGTCTGGAGTATATTGGGTAATTTGTCTGTATTTTTCAGGATTAGATTGTTTTTTTTTCAAGGTGACTTCTTCAGCTTATGCGCAATCTCATAGAGTAGGTAGGTATAATGCAATCTCATAGAATTTACCCAAGTACATATAAAACAAGCTGATGGTTGTTGATGAGAAAAGAAAAGAAGAGATAACTATGTGTAGTGAGCTCTTATAACCAATGAATTGACATAACGCAGCATAAACCAACCAACCACCAAAGTCTCTATCGCCCGTATTCACAAACATTACTATGAGGTCTCCCAGTGCGTGTGGACGCACAGTGTGACACAAGAATCAATCACAGAGTTCCGTTTAAAGCTGTGCGTTCGATTTGCTGCTTTTCTTAAGCAAGCATCGTTTGTGAATACGGGCGTATAGCTCAGTAGTTGTTGGCAAGTGAAAGGTCCATTCAAGACTCACTTGATGCAGTTGAATTTTCAAGCGAAGTTATGTTAATGTTTAGATTAAGGCTGACTTGTGTCACCTTTTTTTAACCGTAACAATAACAATAACCGGTGCTTTTTGTATGGAGTTTAACAGATTTTTCACGTTTGTCAAAGTTGAAGTAAAATGGTGCAACTCAGCCTAAGAAATATGTGGTTCAGTTAAGATTTTTTCAGCAAAATGGCCGCACAAATAACTTTCACGCTACAGAAAATAATTTAATTATGTGCAATATTGAGTCTTAGGACTTATGGCTTGGAAGTTATTCAATACTCTACAATTTTATGGCCTTCCTATAGATTCAAAAAGCTTCCAAGTTCAAAGCTGTGTCCATCGGTCGACTTCGTTTCGCTCAAAGGTAATAGAAATGGCTCTAGGCTAGCAAGTAGTGAGGAAGAGGGTCTCGAGATAGTTGACGATCGCTTTGCGGCCATTTAGTCGATAATCTTTCAATATACTTAGGTAGGTACAGAGTTTGTGGTAAAGATGCAGAACTTGGGGTAATGAAGAAATTCTTGTTCAGTAGATGTTAAAAGAATTTAGAATATAGATGCTAAAATATTTAATAGCTTGTAGATAATATTAGAATTCTATATTATGCTTATTAAGTTAACTTTTTTATTATTAAGATAAGTGGCTTACTAAATTGGGTGTTACTTAGGTACGAGTAGTGGCATTAAAAATACAAATAGTTTTCCTATTCTTTGTTCCAGGGTTATCTTTGAAATGACAGGAACATATCAGCTATCTATTTGTTAAGAGTAAGTACCGTATTGAGTCAACACTAAAATAGCTAACCAAGCAACTTAATCGATGAATTACAAAAGCCCATATTTAATCGATCAAATTGAAAACACTAAAACTCACAAAAAACTCTCATAAAACTCCTCTGTAAATAAGCTTTTAAAAAGCACTTTTTCACACTTATATAAAAAAAATTGGATATTAAGAAGTAATAAATTGTTTAAAAAATGATGTAACAAAGAACGGATCTAACACCTCCGTTCCACGGTTGATAAAAATGGGACAAACTTTCAGAGAACTAAGCTTCACAATACAGCTTCTGCATCTTAAATATGCAAACTGACAAGTTGAACCGAGTCTCGCCTAGTTATTTATTCTTATTACGGACTTATTTTAACTTAAAAGTTGGACGGACGAACATGGGACAAATTCACTTTAATTTGAGTACTTTAGAGTTGGCTACGTAGCTGCGTAGGTTTTATTAAACAGAATGTAGGCGTACCTATAACGTATACGTACGTATACGTCCTGTAAATATTTGTCATTATTATGAACTTTCTGAATGCTTCAGTCGTCTGGATTTAGAGTTGGACTCTGAAATATTTGGTCTCAATTCACAGTTAAGATGCTGAAATTGTACACTTGCTTTGTCACCAAAACACGTTAAGCAACATTAAAACTTTGAATTGATTTGATTGACTTTTATAATAATAATTAATTTAACAATTTCTCAAATATGAAGTCTATCTTTATTTCCTTCAAACTACAAACGTCTTTCGTTTTAACTCCAATTTTTCTTCCAAGACAGGGCATTAATAGATTGATATTAAACGATGCATCCGACAGACAGCCGGTCCACAATGTGGTTGTATTTCAAAACAGGCTGTTCATGACGTTGACTAATGGATACGCGACCGTGCGAGCTGATTTATTTTACAATAAGCTTTTTTGTCGATATATCTGTCTTAGGCAAGTGTTTGGATGAGTCAGTTAATTGAGTGGCTACACCGTTTATTAAATACCGACATGCATACATTTTTAATTATCAATTTTTAGGCTTAGCCTTCTATGGATGGGCGCAGGTGGAAATCGTCCCATGAATTCTTAGCCAAGATGTGTACTTATAACTCATAGGTTTAACAAGTTCCGTCTCTCGATAGTAAATTCACACACAGGTAAGTACGAGTATACCACGGGCCGGAAGACGTAGCGTGGGCAGGCCTCCCTCTAGGTGGACCGACGATCTGGTGAAGGCCGCGGGAAGAGCCTGGATGTGGGCAGCGCAGGACCGGTCTGTATGGAAATACTTGGGGGAGGCCTTTGTCCAGCAGTGGACGTCATTTGGCTGAAAACGAATGAACGAAGTATAACATAAAAGCAGCCTAATATTTAGAAATTAGTGTAGTGATACTGGACTAAGTTAAATATGAGATTTTGTGCGGAAAGCGTAAAAGAAAACGGTAGACGCTGAGTTCTTAGTTCCTCCATCCAATGATTGATGAAGGAACTTTAAATATTTTAAAATTGAAAGAAAACTGCTTTATGGAATTCCAAGCTTCCAGATGATGAGATTTAAAACGATGAAGCCAACTTTTGCCGACTCTTCTTTCTAAAAGTTTAAAAAAATCTTTATTTGGGAAACGGGACTATTCCCACCTCTCTTTCCCACCACTGTAACTCCTGTGTAGCCAGGATCTACAGCTTGACCGCCATAAAAACCCAACCAGTGAAGGTCAAGTTAGTAGGTATTTGGGAAATCATCGTCCATTTAAATATGTAGCTTGCGGATTGATATTTCTTCTAACTCTTGCTGCAATACTGATATTTGTGTAATCTTGACCAGACCATAAAGAAAACATCCCGAACATCCATCTATTTCCACTGTCGTTGATGTATTTAAGGCGTTCGTCCACTAATTGCACAACTTAATCTCTTGTTGTTTTAATTTTCTTAATCACTTTGATCTCGGTCCAAAGTTATTTATTACAGGCGATGGCTGATTTAGAGGCAGGCTATTAGGTAATAGGACGAAATTGTTTATGAACTATTTTAGGAGATACTTTATAGTAGTTTCAAAGAATTAATGTCCTCAGAAAAAAATAGAGCAGTTATAGGTAGGTGGACACGCACAATTCCACGGAACAAAAATGTTTTTACGAAAAAATGTTTTACCAAAAACGAACCCCAACCAGTGAAGGTTGCGTAGTCCCGGGGGACATCTTACTACTTTGGAACCTGCAATGAATTTAATCAGTCGAATATGAGGAAGAGTTTGTATTCACAACAAACGATGCTTGCTTAAGCGTTGATAGAACTCTGTGATTGGTTCGTGTGTGACCCTGTGCGTCCACGTGCACTGTGAGACCTTATAGTAATGTTTTTAATTTAAATACGGGCGTTAAACTCTTCTGTTGTAAAGCGAGACAAGAAAGGTATGAAACCTTTTTAGAATTAGATATAGACCACAGACTGTTAAAAATTAAGGGAACCTATCACGTTAGGTTTTTTTATCCATAACGAGGAAGCTCTTGGCCTGTATCTCACCTGATGGTAAGTGACGATCAGGCCGAAGGTGGAAGCGAGCTTCACCCGGAATCCTCAACCACGGAGGAACTGGCTATCTTGCCTCTAACTGCTGGAACACAACAATGCTGTTAACATTGTTGTTATGGCGACAGACTTAGGTAAGATGGTGGTAGCTTGCCAGGCGGACTTAGAACAAGCCCTACCACCAACCAAACCGAACAGAAATATCTGCCCCCACTGGGAATCGAACCCGGGACTTCTGCGTCTGGTCTTACCATTAGACCACAGAGGCGGTTACAAAGAGGTGTAAACTATCAAAAAGGCTCGGCAAATATGATTGATGTGGCAGAATTTATTAATGTTTTTATAGCATATCCATGCCAGTGGACATGTTCTTAACGTATCAAAGGATCCGATGTCGTCCATCATGTTTGTGACAGACGGCTAAAAGGCCCCGTCAAAGGAACGAATCCCGAATCCCGGATATTCTTACAGGAGTATTCCAGGCCTATTTAAGAACTTTGAGAAAATGTTTTGGTCTGACTGTATTTTGGTGATGCCATTGGATTATGTGAGGTTTTGTTGATTTACTTTTCATATTTCGATGTTTATATTACATACGTATTAAATAAAAGACTGTACACTAACGCATTTTAAAATTGTAAAACATATTTGTATCTATCAACTCTATGTTCAAGCTTAAACACTACTGCGGCATTAATTTTAATGTAAGTAGGTATCTTAGAATTATTTTACAACTAAAATAAAGTCTTACGTGTTTTGTTTATTTTTATAGAATTTTATTGATTTTTAACCAACTTCAAAAAAGAAGGAGGTTATAATATGTTCGGCTGTATGTATGTTTTTTTTAATAAGACCCTGAAACGACTACTACTGTTATTATAGTAGGTACTACTAGGAGAATATGACGTCACTTTGGCATAACTTATTGTCAATATTTATTGGTATTTTGGCAGTTCTAAATTGACACACAGTGTCATTAACCCCATGATAAATACAGTTAATCATTCAAGTGTCATCACGAGACAAAAGAAAAATTGCGACGTTCATTTGTTAAATCTAATCATTAAATCATTGGTAGCGTGTATTTTTTATTTTATTAATTACTTGACATCGTTTGCGAACTTAATGCCTGAAGCTATTCGTTAAGTAAATAGAACAAGTCATTAAGTTTCAGAATCGTCATTAAAGTTATTTGCAAGTACTTTTGTTCCAATTAATCATCAACAGTCGTCATTAACAAGAATTAAATTGGGAACGCAAAATATACAAATGAGACTCAATAAGTCTTGGCTAGTTCATTAAATTAAAGTTGCCTTATTGGAAAAATAATAACGTAATATCTTTAATTAAAAGTAGTTAATATACCTATTTTCATATTATACATTATGTACTTTTAATATGTTGGTATATATTTTCATGATCAGAATAAAAGTAGCACCAGTTTTTTTATGTTAAGAGGTGTCATAAAGTTTTCAGCTTATAAAGAAATTATAGCTGAAAAAACTCCGTAGCTTTTTAAACACTAGAGCAGTGGTTTTTTAACCTTTAAAAGTCACGAGGGACTATTTTACCAAATTTCTGTCTTGTCAGGGACCACTTTTTTATTTTCAAAATCCTATGAAAGGGGAGGTCGATTTCTCGTCCACTGTGCTCCGTTTGCGTTATGTTGACTCGACTCATCACGTCACGTCACTTGTTTATTACGATGTCTATGTGGATCACTTGGAATGCCTCCAGGGACCTGGTGGTCCCCCACCAGTGGTCCGCGGACCACCGGTTAAGAACCACTGCACTAGAGTATAGAGTTTTTTATTAGCTCGTCAAACTCTTAAGTGTCCGCATAAGACCGCGGTAACAATTGATTTCTATTGTGTCTTGATTTACTTGAACTTGAAGGGCTACAACTCCTATCTACAATCACTCTTATACGAGTAGTGCTAATAGGCAAATCTTTATACCCATTGCTGTGCTACTCAGCCATACATAGGCCATAATTTCGATATCTGTAAGGAATAACGTTATTCCTCAAAATTGGATTCATCCCGTCATACAAGCCCCTGTGGGATCCCAACACCTCCGCTTCGGTCCGTGGACAGAATACTGAATCTGTATAGTGGTGATATACGGGGTCTTATATTAAACTGTTATTTGGACTGTAAAAGGAACAATTTTTTGAAAAAAAAAATATTTGGGCTAATGTAGAGATAAAATCATGGGACGTACTAGTTGACGTAGAGTCATTCGGGGTAACAGCACGCGGTGGGTAAAAGTACGCGGTGGTCCGATCTCCGACAGGGGTGGGGGAGCCGAGGTCTGTGTTTNTCACAAAACAACACACACTTTTAACCTATTCCATTCACTATTTTGTTTGTCTAACTAAATATAAAAATACAATCACAAAACTAGATAGAAATTCTAAGTGGGCAGATGTAATTAAACTGGGTACTGTAGGTGGGCAGCCCTATCGCATGTTGTCATACTGTGACTGCTGTGACGTACCGCGCGACTGTTGACATTTATTTCAAAAATATGGCCGAGTTGGAATACTGTATAGATAGTATTACCGTGCTCGTACCTAGCAATAATAATGCAACGTGCCGGTTCACCGTAGTCATGTTCAGTTGCCTTATCATAACACGTGCGGTGCAACTGCATGCTGGCTATGCAAACTATGCCTGGGCATGTCTGGCATACGGTTAATACTTTTGATTGTAATCTGCAAGTTTATAAAGAACTGGGTAAATTGATCGACTTTAAGTAGGTACATCACGCTTGAGTTCAACTGATTTGATTGTGGTGAAGAGAACCACGCGTGGAAATCCATGCAGTGAAGTTTTTTTTTTGCAATTTTTGAATCATAATTTTCTCCCGGCTTCCAACTGGGACCGTTTCTATACCTGGCAGGGAGGCAGGCCTGTTAGGCAGGGAGATGTTATATCTCCGAAACTGTTCACCGCTGCATTGGAAGACGCTTTCAAACTCCTGGAATGGAAAGGATTAGGCATAAACATTAATGGCGAGTACATCACTCACCTTCGGTTTGCCGACGATATTGTGGTCATGGCAGAATCGTTGGAAGATCTTGGCACAATGCTCGAAGACCTTAATCGAGTTTCCCAACAGGTAGGCCTGAGGATGAACATGGACAAAACGAAGCTTATGTCGAATGTCCATGTTACGCCCTACCCAGTTTCAGTTGGGAGCTCAATTCTCGAGATTGTCGACCTATCAGGACAAATATACGAAAATTAAAACGGCGTTTTCCGTTTTGTTTTTCTTCTTATTTATTACATGGGACCACACAGAGTGATAATAATCCGGTCAGTAAGTAGAGTAGAGAGAAAAAAATTAAGAGTTTCCTAAAGCGAAAATAAACTTTTTTTTACTGTTGTTAAAAACTTGTGTCGTCATTTTTTCTTCCATATAACTATCGTCAAAAGCTTACGCTACATCGTCAGGCGTGATCACCACCTATTGCAGTGTAATCCTTGCAACTTTTTTTCATCCCGACGATCTGTAACGCTTACGCCGCGCATGTACAAACCATAAGCGGTAACTTTTACTTACACCGACCACGCAGTCACGTGCCGCGTATTTCTCTCTAATGCCCGCACACAACGCTATTGCGTATTTGGGCTTGTTCCACGTCTACGCAGAATTGATATTAACTGAATCAAAGCTGTCTCAGCAAGGCTGTATTGCTATCAGTAAATTAGCAGCGTTATTGGGCGGTTTGCTACGCTATTTGTCTTCGGGTAGCAATTGGGTGGGATTCGGATTGATAAAGAGTTTTTTCATTTTTGCAATTTCATATTGTCTTAACTAGATTGCTCCGTCAAGTTAGTACTTCTACATGTTGTAAGTATGAGTTATATTAACTTTGACTGAATGATTAATTTACGAGTGTCTTTAAATTATACAAACGATTCCCACCTTAGGCAGTTCGATTTTTTCAAGTGGTTTATTTAAAACATTAGACACTAGACAAATAATCACAAAAAGCAAGATTCTACATTCGCCGTTAATGTTACAGATGGAAAGACAGTAATGTTATCTTGAAAAATACTTCCATAAAAAGTTAGCCGACCGTAAATCGTGTCTGTATGACCAACTTCATATGCTAAAGATTAAAATTCAGAGTCATGAAAGCTGAAAACTGCTGAGATAAGTAACATTTACGCATGACCGCTCTTTACGAGGCGAATGATAAAAGTTGCTTCGGCACATAGTTACAAGATGAAAAAGCGTAGAAGGTTTGGTCGATTAACATATTTAAAATACAACATTTTTCAAGAATCTCTTAGATCTAACTAGCCCTATAGATAGTTACAATAGATATCAATTTTAATACATAAGTTTTAATGAAGCTTTACTTAGTCTTTATGTTTCCTAAAAATCTAGATTCACATGAGTAATGTTGATTCACATCATCATGCATCACTTTGGTTTTGATGTAAATAGAGGAATATAAAGGCCAAATGTCTTTCTCAATAGACTATTAACCATATCGTTACTTGCTAGTTAAAAATGATGACGGAGAGCAGACTCTCTGTGTCGTTTCAAAGGAGTCTAACACATACAATATTTTAAGTTCTGAGTTTGGAACTATAACTTAAATTGGTAATATAAAGATTTTTGATAGCGTTGTCACCTTTATAAAAACTAAACCGTGGGGTTACTTGTATGTATGAGCCTACTTTATTGTCTTCCATCATGGTATGAGAAAACTGAGAAAACGCAAGGGTGTACCATTTTTCTGTGTCACAGTACAAATAGCTGTGGGGGATGACACGAATCTTAGAAGTCAGTGGGTGCTCTTTCTATTTGCGGGTCATGGTAAAGAAAAATATATTCCAATTTAAAGAGATAGTGCGGGTCGGTCTGGAATATATTATTCTATGTTCCCTTGGAAGACTAGATGTTACATAACAAACAGTGATATAACTAAACTTTACTTCGATTCCAAAAAAAAAACAATCATAATACCTTATTGCACTATTGGTAAGTAAGTTTTTTCTGGGAAGCGTTAAATATTTTGAAATTAAGTAATAAATGATGATTTCTTTGCATGTTTTGGTAGGGGACATTGTAACATCTGTTGTATAATAAAATGTCACAATCATCTTCTAGTAGTCACTTAGTCATTCAAATATTCCGTGTGATCATGTAGCATTTTCTGATGAAGTTTTATCCCTCAGTCAATCACAGACGTAGATTCTTCATTTAAGTATAATCATCACCAGTTACCTACTCAAACATTAACATTACAAATTGCAATAAAAATCCAACTCGCGTTCAGAATTCCTTTGAAATTATTTCATGAAATAACCCTTATCTGCCTTTGCGGTTAAAAAACGGGCACTTATCTCGATTTAGTCTTTTTCAGTACCATCAATCATACTTTCAAATGATTCGGAATGAGACGAGAGGATTTTTTGAATAAGAAATGCCTTGAATGCCGTGTGGGGTAGGAGTGCTTATTACGGTCGAGCTTAAGCGCCTCGGAGCCCGAGCTTCTGAAAGGTTATACCATTAAATACAACTTTACAAGTTATTGCGCTTGAAACTAAACTCTGTTTGGGCACTGCTTTGTTGTAGTTGTGGATAAGTTTAGCTTTCAATGTTTTGTCACATTTAGTAACTAAATATGACATCTCGAACTTCTAGATCGACTTATAGAATAAAGTTGTATAAATACTTAGTTAGTTAAATGATTTTGTAGGCGTTAGTCCTGAGTTTTCGTATACTTCTTTGGTGTTTATATAGACATGACTTGTATGTATTACAGTTGTATTATTTATTTTATCGTTTTAAGGAGTGAACAAATCTTTTTGATTTCGTTTGGTTCATAAATCACTGAGACAATTCAATTTCTACAAGCACCTAAATCTAAATAAGCTGTATCTTATAATAATACCATTTTAATTAATGTCAGTGAGCTGTACTTTGCCGTTTTAATAAGACAATTAACTCAAACAGCAACTTATTAAGCAATGAAATTAAACAGCAGCTATCCAAATTCATACTAGAATGATAAATTCCGAAAATACCAAGCGAATTACGACCCAATCATTCCTGCAAAACGAATTTGGTGCTGTTAATTCTCCTGCTAACAGAGCCGAGGGTCGTCAAGCGTAATGGCTACCAGAGATACAGCCAACTCAATCTGATACCGCGTCGACGAAATGAGTGAAATAAAGGTAAAATGAACGCATTAGATTTATATTTAGAAATGGGACCATCTTGGGAGCGCATTTTTGCCTCATTTGTCTTCTATATGGCCATTACTGTAATGTTTCCCCGGAGGGGAACACTTCTCAAAAGATATTAAATAATGGCGGAAATGAACGTTTCGATAAATTATATTGAATTTTTCGCATTAGGAACGCGCGCAGCGGAGCGTGTGGGGCTCGTTAAGATAGACAAGTGCCACTTGTGTCATGTAAACTTGAACCATTGACCCATGAAATCCATTATCTTCTTTCAAGCATCAGTGAATCGAGTGTTTTAGGAGTCTATATACTTAATGGTCTTCTTTCGTTAGTGTTGTGCTGAAAGATATGTATTATTAGTTTTATGTAGGGGCCTACATGTACAAACCTTAATTCTCATTTTCTCTCTACCTTTCTAAATCCAAGATAGATCGTTTTTATTTCTGTTTGAAAATTAAACAAATTTATTTTCTCATAAACTTTTCGGTCTAACGTCATAAAAATCTAAGCAATCTCATAAAAAAAAAATCATAGGGTCCCCAGTCTTAGATCCTATTATCCTTTCCAAGGAGACAAAAACTACTCGAATTCGTTTATAATATACGAGTATAACCTGAAAAAGTTACCTACCAGAGCTAATACAATTACGTCCACACCTAAATTTTAAGGTCCAAAAAGATGACGCTCAAATAAAAGAGCTACTTTACGAAAGGGTATTTTACAACCGACATTTTTCATGTGCAATACTAAATTATGCGTTGGGTTTTATAGAGCGTTCAAAATTAGTGCAGTGAAAATAACCCAAAGTACGTCTTTTAATAGGATCTAGGGTATAAACCGGAAAGTATCACGTATAAGGGCCCTCGCCCACGGCGGCTTTTTGTAGTGACGCTGTCGCGCGTTTCGTAAACGAGCGACTGCATCGCTACTAACGCGCGCTAGGCTAAGAACTCACGGCGCGATTTTCACCCACGCCCGCGGTGGTTGTGGAATTGCGGTTTTATTTTAAAACTCACGGGAGCGGTTATTTGCGCGGTTATTATAAGAATTCACGGCATGATTTTCACCCGTGCCCGCCGCGGCTTCGGGTGAAAATCGAGCCGCGCGCTAAGACACTGGTATAAAATGGTCGCCCACCGATCGGGACCGCTGCGGGCGAAAACCGCGTCGTGAGTTGTGCATTAGTTTTTACATAAGTACCTATCTGCATTCTACAGAAGCTGCGGGCCCGCAACCGCCGCGGGCGCGGGTGAAAATCGCGCCATGAGTTCTTAGCCTTAGTCTCATTTGCAACGCACTACAGAAGCGATGCCAACGCGCTACAGCAGCGCAACTGTATCGATGCAAACGCGCGACAGTGTCGGACGACATCGGAGAGAAAACAGAGGGAGGGTTACTGAATCGCGTTTGCATCGCGACAGAAGCGCGTTATGTGGGCGAGGGCACACAGCTAGCGACCGCATTGCGACTGTATCGATGCGAACGCGCGACAGAATCGCTACTACATCGCTACAAAAAGTCGCCGTGGGTGAGGGCCCTAAAACTTTACTACCACTCCACGCTGTGACACTTTTTATGTAACTTTTCTCCCGTTAATCTTTGTTACAAATGCCCACCTCTTGTTTGCTGGTAGCATCTGGTCGGGTAATAATTTATAAGAAGAAAGACATTAATTTTTTTCTAATAACGACGAAGCTATAAGCTTTCTTTTTTAAGGGTCTTTAAAAAGGGTGTTAGGTACAGAAGTATTTAACTAATTTGACACAGTTATTTTTCATTCCATTTATTTTGATCTAAAGGATAAAATTTAGATTTGCATAAATATTAAAGAAAATAGGTTAAAAGTAAACTTATTCTACAGACTTGACTTACCTACTTGAAAACTGAATAGTTGGTAAATATCTTCTTATTTACTTATTTATTATCTTATTTATTCTAATTTACTTCAAAGTAGCTAATACAAATATAAAAAGGATTTTTGTAAATTATCTGGCGGTTTCGGTTCAATGTGGAGGCATTTTTCTTAAATTTCTTTTTTTAGAGAAAGTGGCTACGAGAGATAAAGTGGTGCTTTACCCGTTGATTATGATGTCTTTTACTTATTAGCTATGAATATGAAATGAACTATGAATGGAAGGTGAGTGAAAATATTTTTCATTTCAAAATATTATTCGGATATTGATCGGAAAACGCAGCATGGGACGTCCACCCACAAGGTGGACCGACGACATCATAAAGCTAGCAGGGAAGCGCTGGACGCAGGCCGCTACCAATCGATCAACGTCCTATGGCTGAAATGATGATGATGACTTTTCGCTGTAAATTAAGAAATTATATAATTAAAAGAATTATTAAGAAACTAGCTTACCGCCCGCGGCTTCGCCCGCGTGGAATTTTGTCTGTCACAGAAAAACTTTATCAGTTACAGATACAGTTACAGATAGCCCTCGCACCCTATANCTAAAAATCGAAATGATCCTCATTGAAAACTGAAAAGTTGGTAAATTTTATTATTTGCTAAAGATCTTCTTACTTATTTACTTCAAGTAGGTAATACAAAATAATGTAAAAGGATTTTTGGAAAATATCTGGCGGTTTCGGTTCAGTGTGATAAATTTTTCTTAAATTTATTTTTTTAGAGAAAGTGGCTACGAGAGATAAAGTGGTGCTTTACCCGTTGTTTATGATGTCTTTTACTTATTAGCTATGAATACGAAATGAACTATGAATGAAAGGTGAGTGAAGACATTTTTCATTTCAAATAACCTATAACGCAGAAAACGCAGCGTGGGACATCCACCCACAAGGTAGACCGACGACATCATAAAGGTAACAGGGAAGCGCTGGACGCAGGCCGCTACCAATCGATCAACATGGAAAGCATTGGGGGCGGCCTATGTTCAGCAGTGGACGTCCTATGGCTGAAATGATGATGATGACTTTTCGCTGTAAATCTCTTAATAAAAAAATATTATAAGGTTGTTCTAACCGCAAGTTGATCTTGGATAAAGTTTACACCAGCATTAGTGTTGCGGCATCTAATTAGCTCGTATGATAGCTCTAAGGCGAGCTGATTACTGGCTGTAAACCATGGTCTTACTGGTAATAGAGATGCCAAGATATCGATACAAGGATATCGATGTTTAACTTGATAAGCTACTAGCAATTTCATTCAGAGATTGCAACTAAAACGAAATGAAATCTTTAATGCCCATTTTATGGCACCATCATATTTTATACCAAGAAATCATCTTCAATAATTTTGTAAAGTTTGTACCAAGATTTAGAATCCACAATATTAATCTTGTCCTTGAAAAAAAAGACAATCTGTTTGAGGCCGTCCGAGTATAAAAATAAATAGGATCACACATTTTTCTAAGTCGTCAGTCCCATTTTATGATCTCAGTCAGGTCTCTGCCATATAAACCCGTGAGTTCTATACCAAGGAAAATATCAACCATTAATGCAAAAGATTTGTCATGGCTACAGATGATGTTTATCGATAGTCCATTATTCAACTACATCACCACTAGTGGCTGACCTAATTTCTGCTACTTAACCACTCTTAATTTGGTTTTATCTGCATGTATAATAGAATCTTAACGAGCCTTTGTGCAGCGAACACTCTGTATTATAATGATTGCTTTCTGGCAAGCCTAAAAGGTTTTCGTAATTCATAATAGTTTGGTTGGAAAGATGTAGCTGTTAGGTCGTTCTTACGTAGCATAATAACTTTTATAATAATACTAGCTGACCCGGCGAACTTTGTTCCGCCTTAATGGCAATAAATAACGGGATAAAAAGTATCCTATGTCCTTCTCCTGGCTCTAAACTACCTCCCTGACAATTTTCAGCTAAATCAGTTCAGCCGTTCTTGAGTTATAAGTGGAGTAACTAACACGACTTTCTTTTATATAATAGATTATGAAACTAATTTTGTGAAAAAAAATCTTCTTTTTTTTCACAATATTTAGTTTCAGCCAATTTTCATTTAACATTAATTGTTACAATGAATTGACGACAAAAAATAGAACTCCCCGCAGACTACAAACTTTTTTAGTCGGCCGATAGTTGGACCCCATTCTGATTTGTATAAAGAAGCGGCCGATCGAATGTGCGCACTTTCATGCCTGCATGTCCATACTGATTAACAGGCCGACCCAACTTTTGGTCTACAAAAATCGGTGGTCTGCGCCTAGACTGAAATCGGAAGGTAGGTACCAACTCGCATAACTACACTTACCAGTTGATGAAAAAGTCTTTGTGACTTTGCTTTATGCTCCGGCTAGGGACTGAAGTATATTTTAAGAAACTATTTTCTCGATTGTCTTCATACATACACTAAGAAAGAACTTACACCCAAGCACTCCAGTCCTGAATCCGTCTCTAAACACCTGTACACTCACGAGTTGACGAACAAGTCTTTGTCACTCTTTGNTCTGAGGCTCATAACAGCGCGCGTCCCTGTTTCAAAAACCGGGATAAAAACTATCCTATGTTCTTTCCCGGGACTCAAACTATCTCTATGCCAAATTTCATCAAAATCGGTTGCGAGGTTTAAGCGGGAAAGCGTAACAGACAGACAGACAGACAGAGTTACTTTCGCATTTATAATATTAGTTGGGATAATAAATTCATTATAAGGTAACTTAACCGCAAGTTGATCTTGGATAAAGTTTACAACAGCATTAGTGTTGCGGCATCTAATTAGCTCGTATGATAGCTCTAAGGCGAGCTGATTACTGGCTGTAAACCATGGTCTTACTGGTACTAGAGATGCCAAGATATCGATACGAGGTTATCGATGTTTAACTTGATAATCAACTAGCAACTTGATTCAGAGATTGCAAATAAATAAAATGACATCGTTTAAGCTTTTCACGTTTTCTACCAAGTACCATCGTTTTCTACCAAGTACCATGATCAGTCAATTTTAAATTTTCTACCAAGGTATAGAATCCACAATAATTTTGCTTTTGAAAAAAAAAACTTAGACCGTCCGAGAATAAAAATAATTGTATTACACGTTCTTTTCTGTTGTCAGTCCCATTTTGTGGTCTCGGGCCTCCTCTGCTGTGAGCCCGTGTGTTTTACACCAAGGAAACGACCATCTATGCAAAAGATTTGTCGTGGCTACAGATGATGTGTATCGATAGTCCATTATTCAACTACATCACCACTAGTGGCTGACCTAATTTCTGCTACTTAACCACTCTTAATTTGGTTTTATCTGCATGTATAATAGAATCTTAACGAGCCTTTGTGCAGCTAACACTCTGTATTATAGTGATTGCTTTCTGGCAAGGCTAAAAGGTTTTCGTAATTCATAATAGTTTGGTTGGAAAGATGAAGCTGTTAGGTCGTTCTTACGTAGCAAAATAACTTTTATAATAATATTATGAAACTAAATATTGTGAAAAAAAAGAAGATTTTTTCAACCAATTTTCATTTAACATTAATTAATACAATGAATTGACGACAAAAAATAGAACTCCCCGCAGACTACAGACTTTTTTAGTCGGCCGATAGTTGGGCCCGATTCTGATTTGTATAAAGAAGCGGCCGATCGAATGTGCGCACTTTCATACCTACATGTCAATACTGATTAACAGGCCGACCCAACTTTTGGTCTACAAAAAATCGGTGGTCTGCGCCTGGACTGAAATCGGAAGGTAGGTACCAACTCGCATAACTACACTTACCAGTTGATGAAAAAGTCTTTGTGACTCTTTGCTTTATGTTCTGGCTAGGGACTGAAGTGTATTTTAAGAAACTATTTTCTCAAATGTCTTCATACATAGACTAAAGAAAGAACTTACCCCCAAGCACTCTAGTCCAGAATCCGTCCCCAAACACCTGTTTGTATTCCAGCCGTTCCAGCAGTCCCCTGGCCTCGTTAGCGACGCTCGCTGTGCCAACGACACGTAAATTACACTTGAACCTCACTTTTACAATCGTTGCGGCCAAATGTAAGTCTTGTACGAAACTATCCTGAAATTGATGTTGGAAAGAAGAAAGAAAATACTTAACGAGTTGTAAAATGTCATTTATTTAAAAATCTTTCTGTATATTTATTCTTTGAAATACTACAAAATACGCTTATATTTTTCTTGCTGCTTTACTTTTTTAATTGCTTGAAATTGACTTCGTCTCATAATTACTGTATTTAAGTCATTATTTTGTTTTGACATAAATTTTAAACAAGCATTATTATTGAACTGAAATTAATCAACCTGTGTTGAGACTGTAGAGACAATTTGAAAAAATGAAGTTCACGTATGAATTCTACTGATATTGTTTGGTTTTATAAGAATATTAAATATTTAGGCAAATGAAATCAGAAGTATAAACTTCTAAGGCAAAAGTTCTAACAAAATTGCCACAAACCTTCATTCATATCAATAAAGAAAAACAACGAAGATGTATCAGTCCCACAATATTCAGTAAACCTCCCCCGAAATCAACAAACGGGTTGGTAATTACATCAGTCCCATGGGAGCCTGAAGTTTGCTCTGGCCCTACTATATATAACTCCATTACGACCGATGTACAAGTGGTCTAGTCATAGCCAGTCATTGGTTAATTAACCAAACACAAACACTACTGTTCATATTGTTGGTGTACGTCGATATGATATTGTCAGCTTAAGGCGACCACTGGCGCGTAGGTGCTTTTAATATTTACGCAATGATAATTATGATTATAACACGTTTGAGAATGAGATTGACTAGCTGTTAGTAAAAAGTGCAAGAACCTACTACATTGGATTTAGTAGTCATTTAAAAATATTTCATATTATTTTGTTTCAGAATAGAAAAAATAAATAAACTATGCAGTTTTACAGATTTTAATTCAAAGTTAAGTAATAGTCATAAGGTATAAAGTATTTGCTACTTTTATCAAAATCTAGACTTTACCGTGGTTAAAAGTTAATTCACAATAAGATTTGTTGATATAACTACACCCAATCTGATCAAAAAATATTTTTAACTATTATAGTTAGCTCAAGTTATTGTTACGATTGATGAAAAATGATAAAAAATGAATCCACTGCCAAAGAATGAGCCTTAAATTTTGGACAAACAAGATTTCCGTCGGCGCAGCTGCAAGATTTGAACTAATTTCGGCTCAGCATGACAAGGGTATTAGTTGGGTCGACCCTTTTTATAACTCAGGTTACTAGCGCATGCAAAACCTCCGGAATAATTGTCGCTCAAATATGGGCCGTATATTGTGGGCCTAATTCCGGAGAACCCATTTTGTTGATCGGATGTAAATAAAAACGCCTGAGTATATTGAATTTGTACAGACATTCCGTTAACCGCATTTGATGTATCCTTTCTAAATATTTGGATCAATTTGTAAACTTTGCGCTAAACAATAACAATGTAATGAAATTATGAACATTATTTGGAAAGATTAAAAACCACATTTCAATCAACTAGCTGATGCAAAATTAACATGGATACGCAATGTTGACACTGGCCTACACGCGGTGATATAATCATTTAAATCACGATCCCAAAAGCCTATCCGAACAATTTAATCCTGCAACAAACGTAGCTCATTGCAAACGCTAATCCTGATTTAAAACTGCTAAATTATGCATTAATTTGTCTCGAATTAAAGGCTTGTAAGTGTTCCTGAATGTAGCATTCGAGACTCGGCAAGATTTAAGAGCGTCGTCGTCGAGAACTGAAAGAGATAAGAGTGGATCGCACTAAGCTCATGAATTACCGCCGTTTCTTTGTACGACAGACACAGCTCCCAGTTTGTCTCCCGGAATGAGGATAACTCGCATGTGCCCGAATGTATTTAAATTCGCAGCATACCTCGCCTCGGCGCGAATAAGTGAAGTTACTACGACATCATTAACTTGGCAATAATCGTAATGAAATGTTCCTCGCCGTGACCCAGCTGCGCCTGGAGACGATATTACGGGCTTTATCACAATTTAGGAGTGTTAAGCCGCCTTAAACTTCTTCATTACTCACGGTGAATACGTCGGAAAAGAAACAGCGAATATCTGACTAAAAGCAATAAAGAACGATGTCAGTTTTGCCTTATCTGCTCGCCTCGAGAAGCACGTAGGCTGAAGGGAAATATACATATAGATTTTTGTGACAAATACACGACGCGCTCATAAGAAATTCACCCTTGTAGCTGGCGCGGGCGGGCCTCGTGAATTATAACATCAGAAAGCGCCAAGTTTTTGTGCCGAGATTAACTGCGTATTACAAGCCGAAAGTATGCCAATGAACCGGTGTTTCTCAAACTTCTTAATTACTTACGAAGGGTTTTTTGTTACGACCGTCTTTTTAAAACGAATTGTTTTCACGATTCTAAGTGGGAGAACGACAGAAGAAGTTTGCATAGTTAACGTCCACTGTAAAAACTTTGAGGTGGAGGCTCCTTAATTATTTTCAGCAGATATCTACGAGTACTTTCTTTTAGGAACAAGTTTCGGGATGATTTTGGTTTAGAAATGAAAATTCAATACTGTTTAATCTCTTCATTATCAACGGCTTAATAGGTTATTCCACACACCTCAATCTGGTTAACACGTCATGTTTGCGAGTTTGTATAGATTGAATGATGGTAGGCTTACGGCTGCGCATGATGGATTACGTGATAATCAATTTCAATGTTATTAATAAGAGATAGACATCAGAATTCATGTTTGTGGATTTTTTATTGTAAGAAAATTATATTTGTTTACATAATCTACAACACTATCCATTCTTTATGAAAAGTTATAAGTATCACCCATGAAATTTAGTGACTCGTAGGTTTTTCTCCGAAATCGTCTCCCCAAAAAGTTAAGCATTGAATGCGTTAATGTTTGTTGTTTTGCAAAGCTTTGTAGTAACTAAAAAAATTAGTATCAGAAATGTAACTAATAAAAGGACATGACTCATCACAAGTTGCTATCATAACCGAGTAGTAGTACTGGTTAACTTTAATGACAAAAGCATCATTATTAATTGTACAGCCAACACGGTCGATCAATTAGCATACCCGGCAGTAGCCGAGATATTTTGACGTGACTTGCCTTCAATCAGCCGAAACGTCTGAATCATTCTCGTGTGGCTGAAACCATTCACTACGCCAGTCCCGCTACTAGTGATTAATGGTTTCGCGTTCCCTCGACATTGTGTTTTTGTGATGCAAATAACTCGAGCCGTCGGAACAACGGGAATTGAGTGGGGGGTCTGAGCACTGCCGCAGTTTCAATTGCCACGCGGCTGAATACTGATGAACCGTTTCAGTTTAAGGTGATGTTAGTTTGGGAACCTAACATGGGATCCTAGCAAGCTAAACAGACATTATTTATCCCGAAATGCTCCTATCCCAAAAACTGTTTTCCTAGACTTTATTTTATTATTTACTAAACAAATGAACACGTCTGTTGCAAAATTCGATTAGCATCAGATCGTGAAGTTTTAGCGTGACTTGCTATGTATCAGCCGGAACGGCTGAATCCTTTTCGTGTGTTTGAACTCATTTTATTGCGTCGATTCTGCTAATGGTTAATCTCGCATTTCCTTGACATTGTGTTTTTGTGATGCAAATAACTAGAGCCATCGGAATTGAGTGGGGGGTCTGAGCACTGCCGCATATTCAATTGCCGCGCGGCTGAATACTGATGAACAGTTTTGGTTTAAAGTGATGTTAGTTTCTTGGAACCTAACATGGGATCCTAGTAGGATCAACATACTTAGTATGTTTTATCCCAAAACATTTATATCCGAAACAATTTTTCCTAGACTAAGTAGGTACCCAGTGCAAAACCTGATTCGTATCCGATCGTGAAGTTTTAGTGTGATTTACTACAGCTACGAGTAGGTAGACTATCAGCTAAAACGTCTTAATTATTAACGTGTGGTTGAAATCATTTACGGCGCAGAATCTACTGATGATCAATCTCGCGTTCCCTTGACATTGTGTTTTTGTGATGCAAATAACTCGAGCCGTCGGAACAACGGGAATTGAGTGGGGGATTCTAAGCACTGCCATAATTTCGGTTGCCATGAAGTTATACGTACTTATCACTGATGAAAATTTGATTCAACGTCTCTGATCCACTGCTGGTATTATAAAACTATCTTCCTCTTCTTTTAAAAGTTAGTTGCGATGGATAATGGAAAAGAAATTAGAGTCCTTATTCTGGTAGTTTGTCAAAAACATATTTACTCATTGATTAATCAGCAGCTATCGCTGTTGATCATGATAAATGTACCTCTAATGGAGGTGCTTGTAAGTCATTCTGCTATAACATAGCTTTGACGATACATAGAGCTAGTACACCTTGAATGGCACTGCCATAAAGAGGCTTATACCATGCCAAGCCAAATGGATTCGAGGAAGACAACCGGTATCTAACCTACTAGGGTATAAAGGAGAACAAATAGTTACATTTCCTAGACTTGTATGATGTTCATACAATAGGGTATTTTACTCCATGTAAGAAAAAATATAAAAATGCATGTCTTTAATAGATTTCATAAAAACTAAACGGGAAACGTTGATATTTTTACATAAAAGTGAAAATAGAATTTTTAAATTCACTTTTCCAAACGCATCTTTTTAATCTGTTCTTCAAATGTCTAAAACGCCATCCGCCATGACGGATCCGCAGCGCCGTTACTCCGTTAGTAAACAAGTAGATTTTGGCTTGATTTATGTGTAAAATATTGAATTTGTTTGTGATAATATCACGTTAATGGAATTTAAGTTTTATTTTATTGAAATGGCGTCATGGAAGACGGTTTTGTGAAAGCAGAAAGTTAAAATAAAGTTAAAGAAACTAACACAGTGACGTCACGAGCCGAGTCAGCATGGCGGCTAGCGTTTCCGCGCGAAAAGTCAAAATCACGTTTACACTCAAGTTTTTAAGTCATTTATAGGCTTTTAAAAATTAAAATTAAAATTCCACTGGTTCATTATAACCTTAGGATTGATTTACAACATATTTCAAAAAAAGGTGTAAGACCCTATTTTAATGTTCATTAAAGGTTTGTTGGGCAGCATGAAACGATGGAAACGATCCAATACACGTCATGGTTTTCATTATTGTAATGATCTGCCATCCAATAAATATGTAAAGATCGTTATCGAACCGGTAGACAGGCTATCAGTTTGGGTCAACTTTTAATATTTACCATCAATGAAACATAAACATATCTTTATAGGTAAGTTCAATACAACAAAAAGCTACTGTTCAAATTAATAAACAAATTAACGAATTATGGCAAGCAAATATCGCTCTTATTTTGTGGTTTCGTGTGTTTAGTTTTTTTATCCTAGTGGCGATAGTTTGCTTTTTTATTTATCATATTTTATCATTAAAAAAAAAGTATCATTTTTTATTATTTGTTGGCAATTTTTGTGTATTTTATGTATTTTTTTCGTATCGGCTGTTATTTAGCATTATTACTGTTTTTATTTTATCAGGATATATTGCTTAGTTTAAAAGTTATTACGTTTTCTTTACAATAAGTAATTGGAAGAAAAAAAATTATATTAAAAATTAAAAAAAAAATCTCAAAAAATTTTTGACCTCTTTTTTGTCGATAAAAATAGGTCTAATTTCATCTATTTTCATATGTATAGCCTGACCAGGAACATAAAAACCCTGGCATAGAGGCGCGTCAATTGCATTTGATAGTGCAACACTGAGTACAGTCGTACCTGTGTTAAATTAATAGCCTAACTTTATGTATCAGGATTCAGGATTACGTCCTAATTTGATATTTTCATAAATTAACGAATAAAGATTGTATAGGTAACCTGGTTTAAATAAATTAAATGAAACCATCAATCGAGCTAGAAGGATTTATTTTATTATTCATCAATAATCAAATTCAGAACTTGAATATTCCACTGCATTGTCTGCTCATGAACGCTTCAAACTCGGTACTTCTTTCCCAATTCCATAAAATTCAACACTTAGAAAGTGACAAAAATCTTTAAAATAGGTAGTTGAAACAAACCACAGCTAATTTTCATAGTGGACTGTACTATACGATAAACATGTCAGTCAATTTGACAACCTTTGTCGAAAACATTTTCAATGAAAATATTGTCCGAACCCTTAGTATTTCTCTTCGACAAATACTTTANAAACTTTTAACATTGAACATGCCACGATTATTCTGGTAAACAAATTTCCGGGAATAACGATTCAATATCCATAGTGCTTTTGGTAAATCAGCCAGCTTCAAAGATAAAATTCTGAAAAAAAATCACAAGGTGTATAGGGACCCCCAGATTACGAAAATCGCTTAATCGGAAAACTGCTGCTATGGCTATTGCGGCTTTATTCCAGGCACCCATCGATATCTTTATAGGTAAGTTCAATACAACAAAAAGCTACTGTTCAAATTAAGAAACAAATTAACGAATTATGGCTAAATATGTTTTGTGGTTTCGTGTGTTTAGTTTTTTTATCCTTGTGGCGATAGTTTGCTTTTTTATTTATCATATTTTATCATAAGGAACTCTAAAAAGACGAAAGAAAATGTGTTGAATTATACCTTGAAGAACGTATTAAGACGTCGCTATCAAAGAGATTTCCGCTATCTATAAATAAATGAAAACAGGCTTTTAAGGAGCCTTATATAATATTAATTTGGTAATCTGCGATTATAAATTGTTTCAATACTTGGAATCCGCACTACTAAGAATTTACTTCTCTCAAAATAAACTTTAGGTAGGTTAAGTACGATCTAAGCGTATGTGTGAACGACAATTGAAGCATTGGGAGCAACAAGGGCGTTCGGCACCGAAAGTCCGTTTTGATGTTATTACATCAAAACATGCACTGTACTATCTAGTTTAACATCCCAAAAACTCGTTTCGATCAGCCGCTCCCTGATGGCGTGAGAATAATTTATGTCACCAGTGGCGCTACGCCCTTGTTGCACACAGTAACAAAAGTGCGTTTAAATTCGACCTGTATGCAGTTTTTAGAAACTTTTTAATGTAAAAAATGACTGAACACGCATTTTGAGTCTTCCAGTGACTTGACCACCTTTTAGATTGGTCCACGGACCAAGTCGCCAGACTGAATTTTCAATTATTTATTCCTCCGGCAAATGGACTCACTCTAAGATTCTAGAGTAGATTTGTATTGATTTGGTGTTTAATTTATTAACAAAAACATTGAAGGTTCACCTTTTTAGCTCCGGAAATTGCTTCAACCAGTTTAAAAAAAGAAGAAAATATTTAAAAATTCAATCCGGCGACTTGGTCCGTGGACCTAGCTAAAAGTGAGCCAAATGAATGGTTGAAACTGGTCCTGACCTTCCAGCCAGGCCTGGAGGATCAGGCTGGACCTTCCAGGCCAGTTGCAGCTGATTCGGAAGATTCCCTTCAGTCTAGTGAATATTTTGATAAATCTGATTGAAACACGAAAGTCGGAAAAAATATTAAGAAAGTTGAATATTTTAACGGTCATTGTAATAAATACACATGTTTAACTTACATTTTAATTGAAATTAATAAAATAAGTATTCAAATTGTTATTTATTTTCCATAAAAAATAATAATTAAATTAACGTCCTATCTGTTTACCAGTTTGGTGCAACAAGGGCGGATAACACAAGTAAAAAAAATCGCATTTTAAGATGTTTCCGATTGCTTTAAAATAGTTATAATACCTTAATCCTATTGCTAAATCATGGGACTAACGAATAATAAAGTAAGTGTAAGTCAAATTATAAACATTAAAAAAATATAAGACATTAAAACTTTTATCGTCAATTTTCTCGAAACTCAATTTTACGAGATACGCCCTTGTTGCACCCAATGCTTCAATTCTAATTCACAAATAAATGGTCTAAGATTAAACGTACATACTCTAGACTAAAAGCTTTTGGCTTCGGATATTAACATAAAATTATACATAGCTTTTAATTCAAGCACGCAATTAATATTGATTTCGTAACCGTGCGGTAGAAAAAGATAAATGCAGCATTATTTTACACGCTGCGGTTTTTGCCAGCATTTCGCTGTCCATTATGACGTCACTTAAACAGGTGACACTTTTGTGGTCCCCCGTATTTTGTAATTGCGTTGTACGAGGAATGTAACTTTATTTTAGAGTAGGTGCTTGAAATGAGCTGCTCGAATAACAGGGAAAATGTAGTTAGTAAGTAAGTACATTTTCCATGTTATAATATTTAACTTTAGTTTCTTCACATCGTTGTGAGTAACAACGATGTGAAGAAACTAAAGTTAAATATTTTTTCAGACTGCTCAAAAGTTTAATTAAGTATTACGACGTTACTGTTATTCAAACTATCGTGAAAATTACAATGACGAGTACAGAAAAAAGAAACAATAGTTTTAGGTAGGTATCTGTGAGTTTACCTAAAAGTAAAAGAATTAACAACCATCACGCAAACCAAAATATGTAGATAAAGATAATAATCTTTGAATGCAGTTCTCTTTCTTTTCAAAATTCAAGGAATGTTTTCTTTGAGTAAAATTGTCTATCTACAGTATTAAGGGTCCCTCCAGGTTGCATTACAAAATACCACCCTGTATAGTGTATTATTTACATAACATCTTCTAATCATCGTCTAAAATCCATTTACAGTTTAGACTCTACTCAGCATTGCCGTAAACTACGTTACTACAAAACGTTTGGAAATAGCCCAAAAAAGTTACACAACTGTTCAATCTTGTAAACTACTTGGCTCGCCAATAGGCCCAGAAGTGATTGTAATGTAGGTAAAATAATTTATAAAATTATCATTATGTATCCCAAAAATATCTTTTCGTTAATAGAATACCCACTAATTTTACATAAAACTAAATCATCCATCTTATTAAATACTTTCAAAGTTCTAATAAAAGTGTACGCAGCCCAACACCGCAACAGCCTCATAAATTCCAAAGCATAAACAATCTTCCATCATTTGTGACAATATACGTCTCACAAATTGTCTCTGGCTGTACTTTAAAAGTTTTTTAAGTGCCGGAACAGGCCCGTCGTTTAATTGCGCCAACCGGAAGGGGAGAGATGAATGGAAGGAAGCTGGCACTGCCTTGCCAACCGCCCTACATTATTAAAACTTGCCTCTCACCCCGCCCTACTCTGGCATAATGAATCGCGCATCGCGAATGGACTCGAAATAATTTCATTTGTGAAAAACTTCAATAGTGTACCGAACGATCGTTACGGTTATTAATTCTAACTACGGTCGGCAGCGATGGTGGAATGGGGAATTTTGTTGTTGAAAATTATTTTACTGTGTTTCATAATAGCCACTTAGATATGTATAGATCGTTTCATCCACGAAGATGCGCCCCACCATTCTTCCGCTAATGTTTGAGTGTTATCGGTACACGCTAAATCATCCTAGATGCACACGCACACTACAATAATGACGCTCGGATTGCTCGGATCAAACTCCCCGCATCCCGCGCTTCCCTCAACCAAAAATTGGTGGGGCGCATCTTCTTGGATAAAACGAACTATAAGTCTATGTATACCAGCGTAACTGTAAGTTCTTTCGTTTCAGCCAAATGACGTCTACTGCTGGACAAAGGCCTCCCCCAAGGATTTCCATAACAACCAGACATGCGCTGCCCGCATCCAGGTTCTTCCCGCGACCTTCACCAGATCGTCGGTCTACCTAGTGGGAGGCCTACCTGCCTACTGAATAAATGTGAGTAAACTGATAGAATTTATTTAGTTTTAAGCAGCTTTTTCGTACTCCCAAAATTGAAATCCGTTTTACAAAGTAACAAAACTTGATTATAACTTTAAAATTAATTTATTTGCACCATCTAAGTTTAGTTACTGCATTTATGTTAATTTTACATAACTTAGTGCAAATATCCATTTATGTCCAACACCCCACTCGATCATTTTCCTACTTTGTATTAGAAACTTTTATGAAAGTAAGTAACGTACATTTTTAAGCCGAACTGAAAATTATATGAACTGAACAATGTGTAAAAATCTTTCAGCAACTTAACCACGTAAAGTATAGATAAGAAATCGAATAATTTACGTAAGCCAACAGGGTCTAAGATTGCCTTGTGGAAATCCTTGGGGGAGGCCTTTGTCCAGCAGTGGACGTCATTTGCCTCAAACGAAGCCAACAATATTTTTTGCAGACCGTGCTGCAGCAGTACAAATGAAGAACTTTATCAATTGTAAAACAGTTTTAATAACACGTACAGGTTTTTGCACCTCTTTATGTAAGTAAGTATAATAAATCCGTTTATTTATTGTAATCCTACTTGGAATTTCGATTATTAGTGACTTTATACAGCAAATTTTGGCGCTCTACTTATACTAGTTTTAATTCATTATGTTTACCCAAAATTGTGCAAATAAATATTTCAATTTTAATTTAAATATAGAAAATATGGAAATATTAAAATAATATTGAAATAAGAGACACAAATAATGCTTTCTTGGTAAAAGGGTTTTTATTGTATTAGGACCCGAAAACCTAAAATGTCACGTCTCGTGGGTGTTCGCGTGATTTACAGGTCTTTGTCTAGATTTTGGGTAAAAGTTTGCGGTATATCTTATTTTATTTTGCGTTAGTTCTAGCGGAGTGGAAATCGAGCTTTATAAATATACTTACATATTAGGTAAATACTAGCTTCTGCAACGCAAGCGTGAACTACTCACGCTTGCTTTGTTACTATACATAATGCACTCCATCTCGATCGGATGCAGCAAGTATAAATTTGTTTATAAACAAAATTAATTACAAAGAAAGCCCTTCACTATTTTGATACTCTTATAAGAAAGGTTAGGATTTATAAGGTTGGAAGTATATTAAAAAATGTAAGTCCTGCACTAAAAATTAAAAAAAACCTTTCAAAGCTAAACGATTTTTAATTGAAACTCCAAGCACTGGTAAAGATACATCTTGCACAAGCTTCACTCCAACCACCAGTACGTAGATTACGTAATAAAAAACCTCCCCAAGACACGAAGTAATATCATTTAAAATAGAAATGTGCCGTTATTATAAACTGCTCCTTATTCCCTGGGAGCACGTGCCAAAAGCCTTCCACAGTATTAACACGGGCTAAATATTAAACTGCATCTGAGCCGCAACGACTTCTATCTCCATGCATGGTTGAATCTCTAACGGCATATTGTCGCGAACATTATAAGACTACATATTCTTATTACGGGCGTTAGGTCGACTGACATAATGTGTTGAGGTAACAACCTGGGCTTACGATCCTCTCTTGGCCGACTGATAAGGCACGGCGGCTTTGTAAGGTACTCGCAATGTAATAAGCCCGTAATACTGGGACGCTCGTCTATTTCGTACCTTTTATAAACAATGTTTGCGTGGGGCTCTTCTCAAGGACGCAATTAGTTGGTAACGCGCGTTGCTGGAAACAAAAGGCACTAATCCGACGCGTTAAAAAAAACAAACGAACGCGAACGAATGAACGCGTTGAACGACAGTTCAGTTTCAGTGAATAACAGGTTTAAGAGCTGTGGCATGTAAGTGCTCGTAGCTAGCAATTTCAGATTTAAAACTGAAAATTCATACCGTATTTTTAAATTAAGTATCGTTAGGTCAAAATATTGCAACAATGTAGCATTTTTATGCAACATGCCTTTAACCCTGCAGTGGACTGCGTCAATCGACTATTGATTTTTATAATAGGATTTTCATAGTCATATAATCAACCCACTTTAGTTGATTTTGGGGTCCTCTAGACGGGAGTCTTCATTTATAATTATTCAACCTAGGAAAATTCTTTACTGTTGTGTGTGACTGTACCTACTGTACAAGTGAAGTTTCAATTTGTTGAATGTACGAATATCTTTGATCGATGATGTAAGAAAATTTAAAAATACTTAGGTAACAGGTATCTTATAAACATTAATACACTATTATCATGTTTAATTCATTATTTTAATTATGTACACGTTCAAACAAACAAGCAAGTTAATTAGATCGGTTCTAAACTCCAGTAAGTAATTTCTATGCACGAGAAAGTTTATTTAGTTATAAGGTTGGCTGCTTTGCGCTATCTTCTGGCTGCGCCAAGTTTAAGCTCGCATCTGGTAGTTAGGCGACTAGTTTCACAAAAATAATGTGTTGTATACAGTTAACAGTTATACACTGTCGTTTAACGTCAAAAACTACATCAACATTGAAAGATACCTGAGGGCTTAGTGTGAGTAAAAAAATGACATTAAATCTATGACGGATAATTTTAAAACCCTGACTAGTGAGGACTTTTGATGTACACTCACACTCAGGGGGCTGATGCATATAAGTGAGAAAGGGTTAAATTAAAAATTGTTGTGATACTAACAATACAATAAGCACGAAAATGTATGCCAGTGACAGGAATGTTTGTTATTATTGTGCGCAAAAACATTTTTCGATGAAACTGATCAGTGTTATTATACCATAAACAATTATGGATACCAAAGGCTATTGAATTATTTTAAAACATTAAAAAGTACGAATTTACTGGACGAATATGATAATGTTTTAAATATTTAAGTAATATTGATAAAAAGCATTTTTAAGTTTTATTAAAATTGTTTCCAATACCCTATTTGCCAGTATTTACTACTACTACTTTTTATTTTAACTAAACAGTTTATATTCTTTTCCCAATCGCTGCACATCGCCCGGCCCTTAATGGCAGGCAACTTGGTTAATACTTTAAACCAGGGCTGCGAACTTAGGGGCTCCTCCCTTTAAGTTAGGGGGTACTTGTCGTTACTATCCAGAATTCCAGAACAAATATTACTATGGTGGTTAATGCTTTTACCAGCTCAAAGTGTGAGTAAAAATCCTTAGTTGACGATGGACCGATACCGTGGTATCGTTGGGTACATATTTTAATTTAGTCCTTTAGAAATGATTAGGACTGCGGACTCCTATCAATGACAGAACGCGCGTCCTGTCTTTGGTCACGCGTCAGGTGCTTTTTTTTTAAAGGCACCTCCCACATTGTGGTGTGATTCGCCTAAGAAAAATACAAATTAGGTATTATTTTGTGCTTAATTATTTATAGCATGCCTCACCCTCTCTTTGACTCTATTACTTAATCCCAACATGGAGCAATAATGAATTTGAATTTAAAGTGCTGGTAGACATTTAATAACAAAATATGGAACGGATTGAGAGCCTTTTGCCTTTGTGAAAACTACAGAGGATAATTAAATTAAGTCGGGCTGGAGATGTTTCAATGGCAATCACTGCAATAAGCAAAGTAATATATTATTTAAGTTATTTGCAGGTGAAATGTATAATCATTGCTTGATACATAAGGTATACCTACTCTTACATGGGGATCTTATAAATTTTAATAAATCTTTAATTCATACGAAAACATACAGTCTTCCTCCTTTTTTGAAGTTGGTTAAAAAGCTTGTAGCTGGTACTTGTGAAAATATTGAAGATTTTCTAACCTACCCTTTTTCTTTGCGGTTCACGCCCATATTCACATTCGATTCGTGAAGCAGCAAATCGAACACACAGCATTGAATAGAGCTCTGTGATTGGTTCGTGTGTCACCCTGTACGTCCACGCGCACTGTTAGACCTCATAGTATATGTAATATGTTTATGAATACGGGCCTAAGTGTATTTTATTGAGTCATAGGTAGTTTTATATCAACTAAAGTGGAAAGACACGGGATTTAACGCGACGTTTATTAATGAGTTACATTATGTACTCACGGCTTGACGTTTCGGCTGCTATGCTGCATAAATGTCTTTCTATTTTAGTTGAAATGGAACGCGAAAGTTAAAATCTTATAGTTTTATATTGTTTAGTTTTTGCCATCCCTGATTTCAACCCGGTCCCTGAGCTATCGCGGGAAACATAAAGTTACTGTTGCGTGTCGAGTTTGTACCTAGGTATTACCAGGTTCATATGGTAAGGTAAAATATTAAGTGCAGCATAAACTAGATAAGTAACGGAAGAAATTAAGGCTTTCAGTTCTTCAACACGTGTACCTACGTAGTTTAAGTTAACGTATCCGTAGGTACACTCAAATCATGCAGATTTTTATTTTTCTTTTAACAGTAAAGTTCTTATCAGATTTTCGGGTTTATGATTTAAAAATGACCTGTTCGTGCAAAAACGTCCATAGGCTTTACGACCTATTACCGTAGCGTGTAAAAAAAACTTACTCAGATCCATAATTATTGAGTAGTTGAAATCATGAGTAATTACAAAAACTAAGTAAGTCGTATTATCTTTTCGGTATTAAATTATAGTCTAATATAAATTATGACACTCTATGGCAGTCAAAAAACGATATTTTTGGATCATTTTGTAACTAATTTCGAAACCAAGCATTCTTCAAAATTATACTTGATGAGCAAATTCGCATGTCTAACATTTAAACCATCCTTGTAATAAGCGGGTCAGAGACGGATAAAAAGCCTATTCGCCTATGCGAAACAAAACACGATCCTCATTTCTGGAAACAAGTCAAGTCAACATGTCCCATACCCGTGTTCATTCATCACGGACACAATTTACTCTGTCCATTCGGCAAACAACACTCGTCACGACACCGTCACGACATTCGGCAAAACAATGACGGCGGTCGCGAACGGCTTAACTGGAGACGTATTTTTGATGCGAATCTTAAATCTGGCGAAAATCGTGTGCGAGATTTTTCATTTCTCCCGTCAGATTGAAATAAAAAAAATGGTGTTTCTTTTAAACCTACAATTTATTGATTATTCACATAAAATCAGAAAGTAGTAATGGAATAAATATTTCTTGCAAATAATTGAAGAAATCCTTTTAACAGTTTATCCCTTCAAATAAACCTAGACATTAATAAAGTAAACTGAATATGATTGGTACTTTCAAATAAGTAGTTCAAGTCTTTTTACTAACGTATTTTTTGCAGCGTGTTAATAAAATTCATACATTAATGAGAAGGAAGGATCAATTATTGCAGAACCTTTCAAATACCTACTTACGCAATCCGGACACGAGTAATTGAAATTCTACCGCTTCAAAAATAAGTCCCGTGTACTCCTGTCCTACATTAATCCCTTCGCAAAACTTCGCGGTCATAATCTGGGTACTCTGTGTAGCACGAGCGGTCAGATGGAGCCTACAATGATCGCGAGACGTCAATCACGGAGGTTGGGCCAAGGATGGAACTGAAGGGTTGGATTATAAGGGTCTAACTCTCTGAGGCAACAGGATTATTAATATTCAGGACCACGGATGATGGCTTTAATTTACTTTTGTTTAATATTCAATTTCATGTTGCTTTTTGTTATAGCTAAATTGTTCGATACTAGGAACACACACGGCTACGCCCGTGAATATCGTTTTACGGAACAGCATCAGTATTAAAGGACACTTTTGAATCGAACTCGACGTCAAATTATTTGGAAATGCATGCAGTAGTTTGAATGAGGGTTAATCTCAGGTCCACAACTACATTATTAATCAATTTTTTAAGTTAAAGCTATGTGCTATCAATCGTAAATAGGTATGTAGAATCTCCTATAATCTCAACTCAACGCCTGTAACTCCCAATAAATTATATTTATTAGTCTCCACTTTACTTAAATCTTGACACATTATTTCCTTCTTCTAATCAATATCGAATACAGAAAGTACCTACATTTCTGAAATTTTATCATATAGAATTATTACTTACGGTATTATTGGGTTCCGGATATGCCTGTGATCTGCTTATTACCCCCCGTAATAAGCAGGATTTGGCGCAGAGTGGGGAAATACGGCTTTGATGTAGCAAGAAAGTGTGAAATTGCCTTTAGGTGTCGAGCACGGGTGCGGAAATTATAAAGCGAAGGAGGTCGTTACAAGCTATTGTGATGACGTGAGCATGCATGCATAATTAAAAACGTTGCCTTGACCGCTAAGCATATTTAATTAAGGGTGACTTTAGCAAAAAAATATAATAGGTGCCGAAAAAAAGACTTGTCCTCAAAATATTTTCTAATTTCAGTACAGCATGACAATCATTTTATTTAAAATGAGTGTGCCAGCACTTTTTTTTTACTTTAATCATGCTAAGTTCGCAGCACTCCAATTGAAATAGTACCAAATGTTAAGCTTAGTTACAGGGTAAGCGTCTATTGATAACTCTTTCTGTGTGTGTATTCCAGTACTTGAACTGTTCCGAAGCATTTGTTCCAGAAAGTGGATACGTTTGTAGAAGACGTATAATTATTCTATTTACTAATCCTTGATCCTAATTAAATCTTTGGGTCCTCATAGACTCATTTAATTGCCTAGCTACAAAAATAATAATCCATATCAAAATAGCTCTTCACATAATAACTTTGGCAGCGTAAATCGTGTTGCAGTATTAATCTCATTTCGAATCGCACACGAACTCGCCAGATCGCAAATAAGCGAGTTCTAATTAACGAGGCTCAAGCAATAGCTCAACTATGTATTTCCATTAACAAAATATTTATAGTTCTCGTATAATCACTACATAGTATAAAACAAAGTCGCTTTCCGCTGTCTGTCCCTATGTATGCTTAAAGGTAATGCTTTAGAACTACGCAACATATTTTGATACGGTTTTTTAATAGATAGAGTGACTCGAGAGGAAGGTTTATAGGCATAAAACATGCATATTAAAGAAGAGAAAAGCCGGGAAATTCCATTGCAACCGTGCGAATCCGGGACAGGCCGCTAGTAAAAATATATCTTGAGTCCAATATAATGATTTCATATAATATTTCTATTGCTATTTCGATCCAGTACAGGTGAGGTCACCGATGACCTACGCGGCAGAGAATGTGTTAACTGAAGGAACATTCGATTCCAATGTTTCTTGAACTTGCGCTAATAATGGAGTTTTCATGTAAAGGCTTACCTACTTTGAGAATATTTTTTCAGGTTATATCGGGTTAATCGTAAAATGGACAAATTAATAATAATTTGTTAATTTTTACTTTTTAAAATGGTTATCTGTAAACAAAAATAAACAGTACCTACCTGAGATTCCAAAAAAATGATAATTTGTAAGTAACAATTCCCCCACGACACGCGATTACTGCTAATGAAGAACCAAATGAATGCAATTTTATTTTTGGGATGACATAATGTGCTTAAAATATCGTCTCTATAAAAGCGCTCATTAATTTCACCTTTTGTTCAGGAGTTCGTGTGTCAGTCAATTAATTTAAAACGCTATTTTACTGTTAATTGGAGTTAAAACGGTGCTGGGAGACACTAAATGTATAAATAAAGTCCTGTCGTCGTTATGTGAATTGCAAATCGAGCGATGGTTGTATTTACGCGAAATTATTCAAGCAAATCTTCCCTTAACGAATTGTTTGCTTTCGCCAAACTTTCGCAATACGAAAATATTAAATTTTGGAACACTTCGTTCATGAATTTCATTACAAAAACTTGGGCTAATTAGAACGATTTCTAAAATAAGAAAAGGGGAATGGCCGTGAAGTTCACTTATATTGTTTCAATCTTATTTTATCTATAAAATCAACAATATTTAGTAAAAAGTATTTACTTATGGTAAAGAAGTTAACTACCACAATTTTATAGAGTTAGAACGGATTGTGGGTCAAAATTTGCACCTAAAAACAAGCTTTGTCTGGATATTATAACAAGTAACAGTCCAATGCAAAATTATCAACTGAAACTAAACAAAACTAAAATAAAGCAGCATTTGAGTGTGCCATAAAATTAAACGTACAGGTGCAGAATAACTAAATGTTCAGTTAAATACAAAGGACAAAGCTATTCTGGGCGAGTCGCGAATCTCAGGGGCTTGGGCCGGGCGCATTCTCCGCTCGCCTGTTGCTGCTTCTGTATAATAACGTATTATTTTGAAATGTTGTACAAACCACGGTACACTAGACGATATATTTTTATTGCAAAATGGCACTTATGACAACTAGATAAGATTCCACAGAGTTTAGCTTCACGTCGTCATGCCACTTCAGTTTTATGCTAGGTTTGTTTCTGTATTCATCAAAATAAATGCAAATTTCACATGACTGCTGTGGACCTGGTGTCTTTTTGACCCATATGAGTTAAAAGTAATTTAACTTTACCATGACCGTATTATTAATACCTAGTAAAATGTATTATACTCGTAGCACCGATTCTTATTTCTTATTTTGACAATACTGACTTGATTAAATTAGGCAGTCAACTTGAATTGTTGAATTACACTCAGATGAGGTTGACGCTCAAGAGATGTAGTAATAGCTCAAAGTTAGCTATAATTAATCCCCAGTTCAACATTTCTATCAAGACTAAAAACAAATAAAATTAAACGCATGCATTATTAATGAAGAATTTTAGACACCGAATATTTTAAAAAAACTATTTCAGTTATTTAAAGTCAAAACTAAAGCCACATCTAAAAATGGCAACAATAATGGTAATATTAAAAACATGAAAGTATAACATCCAAAATGAATTCAGTCACCTGAAATATCATTTCGCATAATGAAAAACAAACTTATTTGAATATTTCATAAATGCCAGCTTTTAGCATTCTTCCATTTTATTTTCCACCGTGTTACACTCGGCTTTGGATTGTTTAATGGCAACTTTTTTAGAATGTGGATTTTTTACATAGCTCCGTTTTGTTTTGTAATAATTCATGAATTCACAAAAGAGAAAGTTTTGCCTTAATTTTGGTGAAATGCACAATGCTTTTAATGCGAGCCTAAGCTCAACAAATGACGTAGGTAGGTATGTCTTGTACCTACTTATTAAATAACGAAAACGAGAATACTCGTAGCATATTGATTTAGCATATAAGCAATTAAATTAGTGCTTATTTTCCATATAAATGACATAGTTGTACACAATAAATTATAAAGTTATTAAAGGGTTCTCGTACAAGTTTTAATAATAAAAGACATATTCATTACATATTTAATAACATACCTTAGATATTTCTGAAGATTCTCCTTTATTAAATAAGTTCAAATCAGCTCGTGCGAAAGTTAAAATGGAAATAAAATGTTTTATCATTTCAAAATTAATATCGCTGAAGTGACTGCCTTTTTATTTTCTAAACGCACATTTTCAATTACTTGAGCGTTTTAGCTTTTCTGTATTCAAAATTCTATTGTGAATTGAAACAAAAGAATAATGTAGCCGTAAGCACGAACAAATTTTAATAATCGCTCTATTCAATTTGTTATCTGTCCCTTTACACATTGTTTCATGAAAATCTAATCAAGTCCGCGAGTAGCACAATAGACCCAATTTTTGATATCTGTTAATTAAAATCAATCCTTCCTTTAAATCATGTTCGTGAAAAAACAATTTGAAAACGCACGGGTTTGTTCGGATATCGGATATTTTTTGCGAATTAACTCATGCCCACGCTTATTGTTACGTGCGGGCGTATTGTGTACGACTTTGTGTGGATTTACACTATCATAAATTGTACTGGCTCTATTTATATCTTCAAAAATATCTTTTTATTTTTATTTATTTTCAAACCACATAGTATACAAGGCTCTTCAATCATTAATTAAAATAATTAGTAGGTAGGTAAGCAACCATAAATGAGCTTGATATCTTGATATCAGAGATAGGTATTTCAAATTTTACAGTAAGTACGTAACACAGTTAAAACTGTTTTTATATTGTATGTTTCGAGAACAGTTTTGTGCAGTGCAGACCAATGATGATAGAATATTTCAAATGTTTTATTCTTCCGTTTCCACACTTTATTATGTTTCGTCTAATCTCTTGAACTTATACAGTAACAAAATATATTTCTAATGTGCGCTCTATAGCCTACGCTTCACAACCCTTAAAGCCCAGACCCTTGACGGATTATACGAAACAACATGCATATTTGAAGACCATCGTTCTGATTGGTTCATAAATATCGGGACGTCAGTATCGGGAGCCTTCCAAAATCGTGTCAATCCCGCAGAGATGTAATCAAGCCAAAAGTTACATACATTTATGACGTGTCACTCAATGTGTACCGTTTTCACCTTTTTCCCGCGGATCCTTAAGGGAAATTTAGTGATTGATGAGAGTTCATAATAGGATTTGTTCTCGTTCGTATTTAATTTCCTGTTCGGATATTTAGCTGCCGTTTATTATGGATTTAACGAAACTGCGTTATTTGGTTTGAGGTTTTGATGACGAAAAATACATTATTTTATTAAGTACTTAGTAGATTATTTGTTGTTTTTACCGTATTAAATTTGAAGTGTGCTTAACTATCAAATCAAGCCAAACATACTCGTAATTAGTAAAGTTTTGCTTTACCAACTAAACATTATTTATTTATTTTTAAAGAAAAAAACATGAGTGACTTTTGCTAAATTCACCAAAAGTTTGCAAAGGCGTTATTCAGTATTCAGCCTCTAACATTTTTGTCACTAAAATTTAAATTTGGAACTCTTTTCTTTTTAAATTTAGCTGAAAGTAGCAAAACAAAGGCATTGTCGATATTCATCTTCGCTATGGCCTATTTTGCAACAATTTTATTAGGGGAAACAAAAAGAGATGCTCGCAAAGTATGAGTATGAGTGACGTTTGCTAATTTATAAAAAGGTTGCAAATGCGTTATTCAATATTCAGCCTCTCACATTTTTTGTCACTTCAATTTGAATTTGGAACTATTTTAGATGTCTTATCTTTTTAAATCTGGCTGAAAGAAACAAGGCAAAGGCATATTCGACGTTCAGCTTCGCGATGGCCTATTTTGTTTTATTTATGCAACAATTACGGGAAACAAGAAAGAGGTCCTCGCAAAGTACGAGTACATTTGAGTGACGTTTTTTTTTCTTGGCTTATGAGTGACGTTTGCTAATTTACAAAGAGCTTGCAAAGGCGTCGTTCAATATTCAGCCTTCGCTACTTTTGTGACTACAATTTAGTCCTCTTTTCTTTTTTAAATCTGGCTGAAAGAAACAAAGCAAAGGCATCGTCGATGTTCAGCTTCGCGATGGCCTATTTTGTTTGGTTTATGCAACAATTAAGGCAAACAGGAAAGAGGTGCTCGCGCGCGTAATTCCGCCTCGTTTCTGAACCAAAATTAAGCCAGGAACGACTTCCTGTGGGAGCATTTACGTTTTGTTTTCCACTTTCGCCGAGTTAAGGATCGCCTACGCACGTGATGCGTTTCGTTGCTCGCGTTGCATCTTAACCCATTTAGCCCTACCGTACCCTATGTGGTACGGTATCTTTTTGAAAATATTTCGAAGTACCAAACTGTTATTAATTTGTAAAAATGATTGTGACAGTAAGCTCAAAGTGATTATTTTACATAAAAATATTTAAAAATATGTTTTAACAAGTGGTTTCGGAAATATTTATGAAATTCCTCGACAGAAAACAAAAACAATATTTACAATGTATTTAAGAAGGTATAGTTTCTTATTATTCATGGTAAATTATGTTATTTATCAATTTTATTTAAAAAATAGAGTACAATAGATATCATGACTACAAAAAAAATATTATTGAGATTATTTTTATACTGTTTATTCCAGTCTAAAATAGGTGTACCGTATAAGGTACAGTAGGTCTATGCATGAGCAAATCGTGCGAAAAATAAAATTTAATTATTATTATTTTTATTGTTTTAGGCAATTGATGCTTCACTTCATTGCCACAAATCATGAAATATTTGATAATTTCAGCAAACATAAAGCAATTTTGGTATTTTTCTACTGCTGTCTTGTCAGATGACCGCTAATGATGATCAGACATACGAAGATTTAGGCGATTAAGATAGTGTCAATGTAAATAACAAGCCTCAGAGATTTCTCCGATGGATTTGCTAAATTTCCATCGTCGTGTTGCTAAATGCGTTTATGGATAGCACTAAACGTAATAAATCAGAAGAAGCCAGATCTTCTTCAGCTATCCTCACTAACTTCGGAGAAGGTAAGAAAAAAGAACCAAATGTGGTTAGTATCACAGAAAACGTCTTACAAGATATGCAAAGTGTGATACTAGTGATTATATGATTTTATTTTTATTTTATATCATACAAAAATAAATAAAAATCTTCTTTGAACAACAACTATGTTTTGCTTGCTTATAGACCTACTGTACCCTATATGGTACGGGCTCCCCACGGCCCCCTATTTATGGATTATTTTTTTAAATATTTTTTTCATGATTTTTAGGCTTCCCTTTGTAAGTTTTTGCTGAAAAATCAATATTTATTTACAAAAATAATTATCGGTCTAAATGGGTTAATTTACCTGTGTTTTGGGTTTGTATTGTGTATTTTTAAACTTATATTTTTGTATACCAGCTTAGAAATGGACTTTATTGTTGTACCTATGTGAAAGTGACTATTTTATAATTATGCCACTTACGCATTGATTTAGTTGGATATTTATTTGACAAATTTTTATCATTTATTTAGGGAAGCGTATTTTTTAATCATTATCATCATCATACGTTAGAACTTAAATAGCCATTATTTTTTTTATTAAAAAAACATCTTTAATTCCATTTTCAAATTAAAACAACACCCCAAACACCATAAAAACTAACGCCAGTAATTACGGAACACAATGGTAACCTAATTTAAACCAAATCTCATCGAGCCCACCTCATTACCCGCCAAATGTAATTCAAACAAATTTTTCGCTCGTTAATTTCGAATTAAACTGTAGAGTTAATTACCAATCCAAACAATGTCTATAAGTAAAGGGTGTAATACACCTAACTCAATTTGTCTCATAGCATTTGCCTTAGTGTAATTGCGTTTCGTAATAAGTAATTTGGGAAGTTCCCTTCTCAGGGCACAGACAACTTTTGACTATAGATGCTAAGATCTATCATTTGGTTTATGATCTAATGGACATTAATATCGTGTTAAATTTTTAACATTTATTTAAATAATGCAACGTGATTTTTTTATTATAATTTAGTTATTTTAATTGCGATTCCGGTAAAAAATACTGAGAAACTCATGCTTCTTATCCTTATTCGTTGTACATAAAAGAATTAAGTATCTTTGGGTATGAATTTTTTATAATACCTATATACCTTTTAAAAAAAGTCATCAACACATTTATTTTTGCAAATAAGTTTTTAGAGAACACTTACACGTCCCAGTATTAATCCTACTACTACTGCTTTGGTAGGTACAATAAATAGGCCAGTGCTTTTGTAAAACTTAGCTGGCTTATTATTTTTCATCATGTGAGTTCTAGCAACTGAAGTCACAACTCTGGCGTTAAAATTAAAATTAAATTAAAGTTAAAATAAAAATAAAAAAACTCTTCGTCCTGTTCTAAAAAAATCTATTTGTTAAAGGGTTATTGCTAAACGCATTCTATACTGTCAACTACTCTATGTTCGGGCGTGCTCTACGATGGTATAATTAGATACGTCGTTAATTAGACGGCAGCTCAACAAGAGCACTCCGGGGCCGCTTTCGTTTACTTTCGTAAGCACTAGGTCTCCGGCGCCGGCTTAAATTAAATCACGTTACTTTAATTCAATATGTCGAATTATGGTCGACTTACCCTGAGACTGGCTGCCGGGATTTAAAAATTCGGGACTGAAAAATGTAGAAGCTAAGATTTTTAAAGTAAATTAATATTTAATGTTACTTTTACATAAGACGAGATGCAAATTGTTATTATACACTCAACATCAAATGAATCGCACCTTCCGCGACGCGAACTTTAAAGATTTTCTTCTGACACAATCATGGTACCCCAAAAATATTATAGTTATTTGAAAGCCCAATAAATAAACTTAAAGAAAAACACATTATTTTAATTTTTTTATAAACAATTAACAGGTACCGTAAATGTGACTTGAAAAAAGGCCTCACTTGGGGTTCACCTATTGGACCATGTAGACCAATTTTTGTGGTTATAAAACCAAATAATGATCTTACGTGTCTTTTTTAACAGATGGATAGCAATCCCAATTTAACAGTTTTATTGCCGGGCCTCTTCAAGGCGAGAGTGAATAAGCACTTACAGGGCAGATATGTACCATCCTAGACTGCATCCCACTTAACATCAGGTGCGATTGTGGTCAAATACCTGCCTTGTTATGCATAAAAAAAAAAGTTGGCTCAAGCATAACTATCTATTTTTTTGAAGACGTGACTCTGGATCCTTCTTAAGACACATTTTTGGGTTAAAAACCTTTCCTTTAATGAAATAAAGTTTAGAACTAGGCTTTGAAATGGCACCAATGTTGGTGGGAAGTGGGGATGCATACCTACGTTTGATAAGTGCTTGTCGCGGGAGGTGCGATTTATTTGATGCCGAGTGTAGTTGATAAAGTCACTCGACTGAATAAGCAAAAGTTCTTTAATTTTTAATCATCTAAATCCATTTGAAAACTTTTACTTGACTTTGAACTGAGTTTCAGTTACTATAAGCTACTTTTTTGTTGAAATTCCAAGACGTGTCTTAATTTTTCCATTCACACCCGTCACAAACGATGCTTGCATAAGTGAAGCAGCAAATCGAACGCACAGTGTTGAATAGAGCTCTTTGATAGGATCGTGTGTCACCCTGTGCGTCCACGCGCACTGTGAGACCTAATAGTAATGTTTGTTAATACGTTAAAATCATCGAAATCTCATAAGACGAGCTCATAAAATGAGCTTTAGGTAAGTTTGTACAAAACTAATTTACTTGTCTGCGCCAATATTTTGAAGTTAGCCATTTAGTGGAGCAGGAAATTCTAGCCCGCACATACTTGGTCCTAATTCCAAGTCTGCTCCTACTTAGGCAAAGTTAGGTCGATTGCGGCAAGTTACTAAACTACTGGTTCAGTACCGCATTTATAAAGATTAATTTTGAACATATTAAACCCAGATTTGAGTATCATGGAAAAAAAAACAAATTCATTTAAAAAAAACTGCATTGAAGACTTGGGTAAGTACCAAATTTAATGTTATCTTACCAAAGATACCTTTTCCTGAGGAATCATTTACCGTTTAAGACAATTCCTAAGTTATTACTACGATGTTTTCAGGGTTAGCTTCCTTCAAAACAGGTTCAAATGTTTCCACGAAATGTTATCGCTGAAGCTGCCTTTTACAATTTTCCGAAAAACAAAGTCATTCAAACAAGGAAAACGTTTATAAATACGCATTACTTAGTTCCATCGTCCGATATAAGTGTCGTTTTTCACGGCATATTTGGCGAGATGAAATCGAGCGCGTACGCTTCCCAAAACTGAAATGTTTCACCGCAAAAACCAAAAGCCGTACGACGTTACCGCGAGGAAGAACAATTGTTGATATAATTTTCCGCGAACACATGGCGTCCGCTAAGAACATAGGGGAGAAAGCTATTCTGTTAATGGACGCACAATGGAAAAGAAAACTCAATCAAGCGCACGAGTCGCCGTGATTTCTGCGCCTAACTAGGTACACCCTGCTGTAAGTGCGTCCATTATGGTCTTTATTACCATTGATTAAGGTGGCAGGGGCGGAATTTTACACGCGGCCGTGCGTGCGGGAGATATATTGTGGGCCCGACTCGTCATTAGCCGGGAAACGCTACATCGCCCGCAGAGCGGGAATTCTTCTAAATAACCTTTACGTAACTTTTCATATGTGAGCCTGATTTAGCGGTCGACATTACGAGTTGAGCCCGGCTTTTTGCGGTTATGCTGTTAATTAGACATTAAATATCTTAGCCTTTGGTTCTTGGAGCGCATTGTTGTGAGTTTTGTTTGGGATAGGGTATACTTTGTCAAGATTAACCCCAGGAAAATATACATTATAATACTGGTCTAATAAGCCTTCGTTTAAGGGACTATAAATAAATTCTTTTAATTTAATCTCCGAAACCTACAAAAACACACTAAGCTTTTAGGTACAAATATCTTCATATTACTATTCCAAAAGTGCTCTACGTATGCTATGAGATAGTTCCACAATAGAATATGAACTTCATTTGCTACTGCAGTCGCTTCAACGTACGAAATGTAGTACTGAAGTTAGCGCCAAAGTTGTCTGAAAGACGAATGTAGTCGAGTTTATCTAACTCGTTTATCGACACATACATGGAAATATCAAACATCTTTGTATCTGATTAACCGTATAATTTTTGAGTCTTTCAGCCCAAGTCTAGGTCATAAAAATGTGACAGATGTTTTAATAAAAGCCCTTTTAAAAACCAAAATAGGCTTCCAGAATAAATAAGAACACAATAAAATTGACTCACTGTTTTCCCAATAAAGGAAATTACATTCCCGAAATTCGACTTAAACTGTGTATTCATTTCTCAAATGAAATTCAGACGCAAATCGGAGCGTCTTTACTTCGCAAACAGTGGCTCACCACCGTCAAATAACCGTGAGCATTTATCACTTCGAGTACAGAAGCAGTTTCGGCATATTATAATGTCGTCGTTACGGTTGCTATACATATTTATAGCAGCCATCCAACCGGTTGTCAGGCTACCCACGTATGCCGCGCGTGCCCGGATGAATTGAAGGGATGCGAAGCCTACTCGTTGCCGACATGAGACCCTGAATTAAATGCAAAAAACTTTTCACATTAAATATTACCATAGTTGACAAATGCGCCAGTTAAAACCGGCGATGATACCAATTTGGATGCTGTGAATGGCCCTCGTCGTGTTACTCTGATTGCCGTATTTTAAGCCGTATAGAGCGCATGAAATGAAGTTTGAATTTAAAAATAAAACCCATTAAAGCACGTAAAAACTGAATATGAAAATAGAACAACTATAATTCCTACAGTTTGGTAACGAACAAACATGCTACCATTAACGTAATCGCATTTGTCGAAATAAAAATTAACTATATCATCAAGATAAACTTGAAATGTATAATTACATACACAGGTAGGGATATTCCCTAAAGACGGACATTACTGTGGAAGCCACACAATGTGGTCACGAGTCCTATTATAGAATTATTACTTTTGTAAACACAATATGAAGGTACATGGGGCGTAACAGAATTATGAAAGCCTAACAACTTTTCAAATAATTTCTCTGAGGACCAACCCTCTTAATTGCGGTATAAAGGAGAGGGCGATTGTCCGCAAAAGTAAGTACCTATTTAAATGAAAGAGGTACGCAAATGTACATAGTTCTGTCCAAAATTCTTGTGAGGAAAAACTCCAAATTATTCACTTAGGTACTAAGTTGTTCAACTGAAACACATCTACGAAATTACACTGACCAGCCTTTTCGTGGAAGTAAAAAAAGCGCAAACGCAAGTTGTTACAAAACTCGTAATCCTAAAAACGTCTGTTCCTAATTTCTTTTCCGATTTTAAAAGAGCCATCTTTCATTTACGACGACATTTAGAACAAGAAATTTTCAGGGTTCGACACGAAGTTTTGGCAATTTCCGTACTTTGCGACGCTTTTTTTGTGACCCACAGTTTGTCGTTAATCTTTCGTACAAAAACGCTGCTCTATGCCCCGTGAGTCGTTACTGTAACTGTTCAAGTCGTCAGATTAAACCGCTGATTCTGAGCGGTGATTAAGTTTTTGCCCTGGTGTAATTGCCAATTACTCCCAGACTTATGATAAACTTCCCAATAACTTCTGAAAGGTATTACATTCTAAACTCTGTTACAATCCAATTTCAGGTCCTTTAAAATGAATTTCCTTTGACTTATTATGTTCATATCTATTCAATATTGTCTAAGAGGTTTTCACTGGATTTTATATTACGGTTGTAAGGGATCGTTCACTCTCTCCATTCTGGGTTATATTCGACCCAAATTTGTCCAAATGCGGACACATTTTCAACGTCTCCCAGAACACTTTTCTTTTTATTGGAATGTATATTTCAGAAATTTCATCGGTACACTATCCAATAGTCTGGAGTGTTATTGCAAATGAAAACGCGTGGTGAGTAGTTTTGCATGCTATTGTTCTACTTCGGAATGGCAAAATGTACGTTGCAATCACATGGGTGTAGTCTCGTGAAGTTAATCGGATAGTTTAATAATTAAGTACATTAACGAACAGAAATTGAGATTAAATTTTATTTTTTATTTTTACAGCAAAATTGAAATCTTTTTTTAAACAAAATACTTACGATTAAAGCAGTTAGTAGGTACACACAAATAAATAGACACATATGTATTATAAAAAAATAATTTTGCTGGATTAGTAGCAAAACATAAATGTATAATGTATATTCTTCTTCTGCTTTTAAAGCCCATTCAGCGCTTCGTAAAAAGCATTCCAAAAATGTCATAACATTGGAAAAATTGCTATCGTTCATATTTTAAAATCCATTATGTTACAAAAAACGACTGGCCACGAAAGCATCTACCATCGGCACCATAACGGAAATTGCTAATATATTAGGTACTGGCAATTTTATGTTTCCGTGCTTTTTATAGACCCATATATTGGGCTTATTCCATGCTGAAAACATTTTTACGGCTTCCACGTTCATAAGTAGGTGTTTTATGGAATCTCACTCGAAACTATGCCAAAGTTCAACGTTGTATTTTATTGGGTTTTGAAGATTTAATACGGTGAAATACACTGTACGATACACGAGCAGGTGTATAATAATATAATAATATAAACATAACGACCACGGATAGTCAACTCGTATATTTAAGCCTTGTTTACTACCAATATTTTTATTCAGGGAGTAAAAATATGATGTTTCACTTTGTCTACTACAGTATTTTATTTTTATACATACAATTTAATTCTGGATATATTTACTAAACAATTATTCTTCACTAGATAAGATTCCGGTCAAATTCACTGCGTACCTAGCTGCCGTAACGTCACATCGGAGCTCTGGTACGGACGGGGCAAACGCATGGAGGCATTCCAGCCAGGTACGCAGTTAACTTGATCGAGTTGTATTGTATCGGTATATACGAACTCAAAAGGCGATTAGGTGCTATTTTTTGTAGTATTGTCTACAGATACACACTCAATGACTGCACTCGATGCAATTTTCTGTTCTGTGCTGCATTTCAACATCCGCGAACTCAGTGTTCTCGCATATTCAGACCAAAGCATTTGAGGATAAACATTTTTGTTGCATATTCGCCCCTAATACAGCTGCATAAGACCTGTTTAGGCTGACAAGCCCTTCTACCTCGTTAAGCCTCACACTTCACACACAGCATCGGGCATCGCGAGCCATTTGCCTCGATCAATCACGCCAAGCCAGCGTCTTCGGCTTATATCACTTTACGAAATCGAGCGAAATTTTCGCTGAGCCACGTCACGGGATTCCGCTGGATAGTGATTCCAGAATCAATTCAAGCGTGTCTGGCTTGGAATGCTGATGTTCCAAACCTTTGGTGAATCCCATTTAAGTAGGTATGTAATAAAAGTTCTTTGGAATAGCTAGGATAGAGCTTTTTTACAATTTAAATTCGTTGGAGGCACTTAGTGATGTAAATACTTATGTGCTGTAACAGCTTAGTGTAAAACCGGAGCAGCAAATTTAAAGTTAAATGGATTCAGCATTTAAAAAAATGTTGAACTGGCAACTTTAGTTGCACCACTACCCTAATTTAACCATAACCATAACCGGTATTTTTATGTACGGATTTTGACAGTCTTGTGACTTTAGTTATAGTTAATTAATGTTAGATGGTGCAACCCAGCCTTAATCAGGTAAAAAAAAGATGGCAGCTTCAGTTTAATTTTATTGATTTATTTTCTGACTGTAATGAAATAAAAAGTTTCAGCTGTAAATCTTGATTGATAGCACGCACGGAGCCCATCAATTTTAGGCAACGCAGAATTTACAGTCAATGGTATAAAAAATTGGACTTTCCCTTTTGTATATTTTGCTATTGTTATGAACAAATAAATATCTCAGAGCTTTTACAATTTAAAAATATATTACTTCTTCTACAAAAAGTCAAACGAGAAGTAACTTCTATTTTTGGCAAAACAAAATATAAGGTTCTCGATTCTTTGAACCGAATGATATTGTGCAAAGAAATAAGTTTGCTCAACCGACTAGTGAATCGATCAAGAACTGTAAACAAATTGATGATATTTCACTCTTTGTGAACAACGAACATAATCTCCCTTTGTATAAACCATCCACACTCTATTAGGCAGATATGGCCACGTTTTCTTATCACCCGATCATTTTATTTGGGTTGCGTGCCCAAATTATGATAGTGAATTTAGTGCTGTAGTTTATACCTCGTTGGGAGATAGACAACGGATCCCTTTCATCAAATATGGACGCACGTATGTGTACTCGACAGTGAAGCGACTAACTACCTCGAGGGAAATGGCCCGAGTACCCTACAATCAAGCATATGCATGCATATTATGTAGACACTGCGTGAAAGGGTGATGCTGCCAAATGTTGTGGAAATGGAAATTATTCCAGTTCACATTTTGATGTCTTTTAANCCTTTTAAAATTGATATGGTTTTCAGTAGCCTGAAATATTAACAGAAGTACCTACATAACAAATACGTGACAATACTTGAAATACAGGCAATTAAATAATTAATAATAACAACAAGCCGTGTGATTTCCATTCTATAGCCTATTTGAAAAGCCAGCTCTACATAAATTGCGAAAATGTGACGTATACCTTGATTTTTTAGAATCCAGCAGAGATGTAAACAAACACTTTCATACACAATTACACCATAATCACTTACGTGTTCATAATATCATACACATTATTTAACAAGCCCATGAAACCAACTTTATTTTCACGTTTAGACAAGTTTGAAATCAATCTTTGAAACAAATTATTTTAGCAAAATACGTGGACGNTCTTTTAAAATTGGTATGGTTTTAGTAGCCCAAAATATTAACAGAAGTACATAACAAATTCGTGATACTTGAAATACAGGCAATCTAATAAATAATAATAATAACAAGACGTGTGATTTCCAATATTTAGCCTATCTGAAAAGACAGCAATTTATGTGCGAAAATGTGACGTAGTTACACTTATGCTAGTGAATTATTTTACTAATAATGAACTTTGTGCCTACCATGAGTTTACGTTAGGTGAGCTCGCTAGCGAATACGTCAAAAAATACTATGAAGATTTTATTTCTTGAAAGTAGCCGCTAGGGGCGCTGCACAATATGTCATACATTTAAATGTCATTTTTTTACGCAGTCGCTAGCGAGCACACCTAACGTAAACTCATGGTAGGCACACTTATAATATTTGTTCGTTCGTTCGTTCGTTTCGGCCGAAAATTTTTTTATTATTTTCCAATACAAGTTCTATTGCCATAGATTTTACTAGTACATTTTAGTTTATTTTCCCAAAAACATACACAAAGGCTCGAACAAGCCTAATCAAATATCCAATTTGCAGTATATGGACAGTCCCCTTGCAAAGCAATTATTTTGGTGCAGTTTTTTGACAGTGGCAATTTTTGGAACACATGGAGATAAATGGAATTCATAGTTCAATTATGGACACTTTGAGGCGGTGGATTTACCTGCCAATTGGAAATACGCATTTATTCTAGTGATGATTTTTGCAAAATCCTAGAAAATAGCGGTGTAATCGTTTTAAAAGGGAGGAAAAAATGTCTATACGCCATGGGAGCACGTCTCCGGTGTCGTTTTACAACTGCTTTTGTGTTAATTCAGTGTCTTATCTTTTACAGCATGGGGCGAGTGACAGAACTCACTATAGTTCCGATATCCGATCTTTGCGAGTATTATATAGCGTGCTGAAATGCTGAGTGATTTGTGAAGTACCTACTTCGGCTGGGTAGGTTTGATTTGTGACTTTGAAAACCACTTTGTGTGTAGTTTCTCATTACCTAAGTTAGAAAAGCTTGACAGACAATATGGTATGACATCTTAGAGATATCATATTATTAAATACGGCACAGAAAACCATCAAGTTAGTTTTGTTAATATTTTAAATTTACACATACCAATGCCGAACTTTCGGCTATTATTTGTAGCAATGGCTCACCTAAATTTTTATCGGTCGGGGTAAACATGCCTGGCCGCATGTCGCGCACACTTGCCGCCTAAATTATGGCTCGACCAGACGCGCCTAACTTGCTGTTTTTGTTTCAAGATTAACGATGAACAACGGCCCTCGAAAAAACGTGTCACAGAAAACGGATATTGCCCAAAAGTTTACCGTATAAATTTTTCTTTTGTTCACTTCCATGGCGTTTATGTAAATAATGAACCAGCCGTTTTACGGTTTCGACGCTTTCTTTGCACACCACTCGCACTAACTTTCTTCAAGTTACAATCTTCCACAAAAGGAAATGCAATCTTTGGAAGTCTGCGAAATAATTCTGGAACTTTGACGGCGAACAAAATAAACAACGGCAGTAGCACTTATACATTATCTGGAAGGATTTTTCTTATAATAAAACAGCTATTAAATTCTTCAAAAATCATTTTATGGTTGTCATTTTTAAAATTAAAACATTACATTATTATTCTTGTATGTTGGCTTTTTAATAATCAACCGAATTAGCATAAAATTAGACGTAATTGGTGACCACATGGATCGCCCAGACTATAAAGAAAATACTACGGAAAAGACCTGTTCAATTTACTTCGCTGTTGTATTAATTAAATTATCTTGATATAACGTTTACCGTAATAGTTTTAAACCTAACTATAGTTCACAGCACGGAGTTAAATGAGCGTTTTAGTAAGCGATACCCTTAGACTGACGGTGAACCTGCAGCTTGTTAACTTAGTTAACGCTTAGTTCAGAATTTCTAAACCGCCGCACTGGCTAACAAGCGGGTGCGTGACAGTTTATATAAGTTTATATGATATAAATTCATTTCAATAACGTTCATATTGTATAATAAACGTATGTTATAATAACACTTGATATAATTTTTTAACATATAATGTTTACTTCATATAATAAATCATTTCTAATAATGTCATTTCAGATACCAATCATAACGTATAAAGACATTTGGTATAAACCTTACNTTTTATTTTTTTTTTGAATGTGCATGTTAAATATTGTATTATGTTATTTTGTCGAACTATGTATGTGACTTTGTGTGCAGCAAATAAATGCTTACTTACTTACTTACTTATTAGCATAAAATTAGACCTAATTGGTGACCACATAGATCGCCCAGACTATAAAGAAAATACTACGGAAAAACATGTCCGATTTACTTCGCCGTTGTATTAATTAAATTAACTTGATATAACATTTACCCTAATAGTTTTGAACCTAACTATAGCTAACAGCACGGAGCTAAATGAGCGTTTTAGTAAGCGATACCCTTAGACTGACGGTGAACCTTGTTAACTAAATAACGCTTAGTTCAGAATTTCTAAACCGCCGCACTGGCTAACAAGCCATAATTGGTCATCGGATTATATCTAAAACTTAAATATTATATTTTAAGCAACAAAAACAAGCCTTCGTAAATTACGATTAAGTAATGGAGTTTTGAATATAAGGAATATACCTAGTAGTTGATAAAAAAGAAGACTGCACCAATCATAAGACATTGTTTTTTAAATTACTTTATAAGTTTCATAAAACTTTCAAACGAAGCCCCTTTCACATAATAGTAATTTTTTAGATCAAAGTTTTACAAGATAGAGTAGAACTTGAATATAAGTTTTTTATTTTACCATAGGGCTTGTTTGAGGCCAACATAATAATATCTTATAATAATGCTTACGAAAGAAAAACACCTTTACGAAAGCCTTCAGTGCTCTTTATTCTTCAGAAAATATGCACTTTTAACCTACTAAATACAGACGACTGTATTAAGCCAACGAAACAGGCATACATAAATATTATCCATTCTATTCTATCTAGTGTTTGGCCACCTATTTTACACATAGTTAGTATTATTATTTCTTTAACATCTGGAAGTAGCGTAGCTTATCAAATGATAATCAAAATTTAACTCCCGCGAAGGCATCATTTTCCATCACGAGAGAAAGAATCACAATTCGAGGGAGCAATTATTGCATTTTTGTTTTCCATTTGTACGTTTTACGGTTACGACTCTGGTCTGGCTGGCCTCGGGCTTGGGAAGATGACCTTAAATGACAAAGAAACGAACCAATGTAACGATCAAAGTTGCGTAACAAACATTTTGTTCAAGTTTTTTAGTCTGAAAGTAAAACTATTTTTATAACTTTAATTACCTATCTGTTGTTTAGACAATGAGCTCGCAAAGAATAATTTCATCTGTTTAGTGCAAAACCACATTATTTTCATGCTTTTGATGGTCCTTCTGCTTAATCTTAACTGGTAGGACCCATATGGGTTATGATTGCGAGACTAAAATAATATTGGTACCTACTTCGTAACCCTTCTGACCCACCGCACTACCAAACCACACTACCAGTAGTGTCGTGGGGAATATTTTTTCCCTTCTGCACTACCTACCAAGCCAGTAGTGTCGTGGGTAACATACATCTTCATTCCCATCGACACTACTACCATAACTAAATGTAAAATTTGTAAAATTTTGGATTGTTTTGTAATAAATTATGTTTATATGCAACCCTAACCTCTGTGCAAATTTGCAATTTGACGGAATTTACTGAAAATAAAATATTGAAGATGTAAGGCCCTTAAAAATTACCCACGACACTACTGGCTTGGTAGTGTAGAAGGGAAAAAATATTCCCCACGACACTACTGGTAGTGTGGTTTGGTAGTGCGGTGGGTCAGAAGGGCTTCGTAAGCTATTGAAAATGGCATACATGCGTTACAAGGAAATAAACAAACATGAAAGTTACTTTTTCAGGAATATTAAATTAATATTTTTCGCACACGGTCTACGACATTTCGTTACAGATTGAAACTGTGCAAAAGATAAGCCTAAATTGTGCCGTTTCTTTTGTGTATTTATTTCTTTTCTTGTCTTGTGTGGTGTTAAAAAAAGTGCCGCTCCCATATCTCAGGCACTGACTGAGTTAAGCGCTAAACTTATAGCTGGTACCGCATCAGTCAATATAGTTCATTTTCATCATCATCATCATAATTTCAGCCATAGGACGTCCACTGCTGAACATAGGCCTCCCCCAATGACTTGCACATCGCACGGTTGGTAGCGGCCTGCATCCAGCGCCTTCCTGCTTGCTACCTTTATCAGGTCGTCGATCCTTGTGGCTGGACGTCCCACGCTGCGTTTTCTGGTATGCGGCCTCCATTCCAGAATCTTGCTGCCCATCGGCCGTCAGTTCTGCCTACTATGTGCCCTGCCCACTGCCACTTCAGCTTGCTAGTTTATTAGTTAGGGCTAGTTTATTTTGAAAGCTTTTAAAAAAATGCAAGACCGTATATTTTATGTTACAGTTCGGTGTGCAAGGCAGCCTCTAAAGCAATAACAACACAGCCACGACGTCCGGCCGCCATTAACTACTGCATTATCTCGTCCGCCTCCTTCCAAATATTTGGACGTTTTATTCCCCGTCACTGTAAGCTCAACCGAATTTAGTTATTGTTTAAATATTTTACCGTAGATTTTATTTTCTGTACAATAGTTTTACGGGATTGTAAGCAAAACCACTTAGATATTGATACTGAAACTGATACTCTGTATATGAGTACAGAAATAAGAGTTGTGACGTCTAATTCAACTGAAATTACCAACTATTATTATCTAAAAAGTAGAATTTGTTGTATTGCCAAAGAAAGCATTTAAATTTTTCGTCTCAAAATAAAAATAGAACAAAAATTATTCAGTACTTTCCAGAGCACTTGTATACAACTAAGACATTTTTAAACAAAACACCTCTATTTTCTCTGCGTATAAAGAAAAATAGAGGTGTATTTCAGTTTTCCCATTACTTGATAAATAAATAACAAGTAAAAAAAAATGCCAAAAACAAAAACCTTTATTTGTTCGATTAAAAACTGTGCAGAGGAAATTTGTTCTCGACGGGGTCCATTATTTCCCATAATTGAATTTCCCTTACCTGCATGTTAAACTGATTTTCGACATAACTTCGAAAGAAGGCTTTCACATTTATTTTTCAACTTTTGTCCGAGTTTTATGGCGTAGGTAAATGCGAAATTTCGGAGCGCATTTTGTTGGATGATACTTAATCGAAAACACTAGTGTGAAAATGCTTTTTAAAACCCAGCTTACTGGGAATAAATTAATTTTATGAATGGTGGTATTGGAAATTTTTGAAAACTGTATTTTTTTACCGCTGATCTTTATATTTATGTAATCTGGGTTTCGAACCTCAAAAAACTGACGTCAGCAGTCCAACACTGAAATCGTGTTGGGCCATTGTCGTGCGCAAGCGGTGCGGTGCGACATGATACATATTATACACTTAAATAGACATGAAAATTAAATAAAAAGCATTATAATTTTACATTACTGTAAATATTTTTATACTTATTGAATGTTTTATTGCTACAAAAGTATTTAACTGCCACTTTATTATCAATCTCGTCATCGCAATAAACTCCTATATTTCATTACACAAAGGCGGTTTCGCTCCCAATTCATTATGAGAATTGAACTTGAACTTGACGCCTTAGAAATAAACTTCGTAAACAAGTATCGCATCTCGGCAACATTCTTCAGCAACATTGTCCCTCATCCGAGCACCATCCATTCCTAATTATACATTCTTCTGTCGTGTTTTACGGACAGAGTGCCTCAAGTGGAAAATTGGAATTGTATACTGTCGTTTTTCTGACAGGATATTAAAACGTTGGTGAAATATTTAATTTTCTGCTAAAATTGCCGTCACGACTTAACCTGGAGTGTACCTGATGTTTGTATCGTGAAAAGAGAATAAAATGTTGTTGATACCGGAGCTGCGGGGGCTTCCTTTTTAATAATTCATGACTAGGATACGGATTATAAAATTACAGGAGAGATAAAGTAGGAAGCTACTAAAAATATTAATGTTTTATTCAGCCCACAATTTCATTTTACTAGACCGGGTTGAACACCGAACCCTGGTGGAGGCGGGCATTCGCACAGCGATGTCAAGCCGCATATCGGTTCTGATGCATATCTGCCGTTTCTGAAAATCAATACAGACCTGTTTCATCACTTGCTGATAAAGTCTTTGATAGCCTATCAGGAACTAATATGTTAAATTAGCGGCCGCCCGCGACTTCGTACGCGTGGATCCCGTTTTACCTCCTTTATCTATCTTACGCGGTTTAGATTTTTTCATACAAATGTTTTTTCCCGCTAACTCCCGTTCCCGTGGGAATTTTGCAATATCCTATTGTAACTAAGTTTTAAGTTTACTAAGGTACCTGCATGCCAAATTTCAAGCGTCTAACTTAAGCGGTTTAGATTTTTAATACAAAAGGATTTTCCCGCTAATTCCCGTTACCGTGGGAATTTTGCAATATCCTGTTGTAACTAAGCTTTAAGTTTACTAAGGTACCTGCATGCCAAATTTCAAGCGTCTAACTTAACTTAAGCGATTTAGATGTTTCATACAAAAGGATTTTCGCGCTAATACCCGTTTCCGTGGGAATTTTGGGAATTCCTTTCTTAGTGCACCTCTACGGTACCTAAGCTACGTCCCTTCCAAATTTCAAGTGCCTACGTTTAGACGTTTAGGCTGTGCGTTGATATGTCACTAAGTCAGTCAGTTTCTCCTTTTATACATACATATAATTTAGATAAACTACACCTTTTCGGACCACAAGTATCTAATGCCTAGATTTGTAATAATTTATGATGCATATAATATTATTGATGTGATTCATAAGACATTTTAAAAGTCTACTCACTGAGGGCCACATGGTGGAATCTTCCCACATTTTAGAGTCTGTATAATATTGTACACGTCACACACATTCACGTCCTCCTGGAAAATAAATCAAAAATGTTACAGTATTGGACTACAATTTACTACAAATGGATAAAAATATAATGTGTTTACTTTTATTAGACGTTTAGATACTATCGTGCGACTCAATCATGCTTCCCTATCAATGAGTGATGTTTTTCATTTTAGAGAATCAGTTTGATTCAAGTTTTTTTTTATCCGGAATTGAACCCAAAATACTCATGGGTGTTTAGATTTCTGAGGGTTTAGTGTGAGTTTACATCAAACGTCGTCACTAGTAAGCGCGTTAAAAAAATATAATGAAGATTTTAGTTCTTGAAAGTTTCCGCTAAGAGCGCTGTACATCCGTCATACATTAAGGCTGAGTTGCACCACCTAACTTTGACCGTGAATATAACGATCCCATCAAAAACAATACTTGTCAAAAAAAACAAGTCTNAACATATTTGTAATATTACTGGTTAATGATTGTAACGAGTTGAAAAAGTACTGTTTTTGCGCCAAACGGCGTAAACGCTCTTAAAAAGGAGCTCGGAAAGTCAATTTTATCTGGTAGGACTATAATAAATTGATTTCGGGACTAAAATAATGTGGATACCTACTTCGTAAGTTACTGAAAATGTTTAAAAATGCGTTACAAGCAAATAAACAAACATGAAAGTTACTTTTTCAGGAATATTAAATTAATATTTTTCGCACACGGTCTACGACATTTCGTTACAGATTGATTGAAACTGTGCAAAAGATAAGCCTTAAGAGCGTNAGACAAATAATCTTATGGTATAGTGTGCTTACTTACGTGCTGAAAGAACACTTTCACAGAAAGAAGCAGTGGAAAGGGGGAGCGAGAGGCCTCAGCCGACACTCCGGTTATCCGCCGCCGACACCCTGGGCGCAAGAGGACAGCTTATGGTCTCCAACTTTCCCTTCTTAACAGGCCTCGGTCGCTAGACATGGAGGTGTCTGGTGGCGGCTAAGGACAAATGCTACAGGCAACAGCCAATGGCGATGTCCCGCGTTCCCGCATATCACTCATATGGATCATGGCAGAAACAGTCAGGTTTTTAGTGGGTGTAGGGGCTACCCACCTTCTGGTAGGAAGAACCCCACATAACCCACTAGCTGCCCCCGCAGCTGGTGGGTATGAAATGTTATGCATTTTCCGGATAAAAAAAGAATAGCAAACAGGAAAAGTTTGTTTTGAATAGAACCGATTTGAAAAAATCTCTCACCATTAAAATTCTTTTTTTTTTTCTGCTGAACATAGGCTGTATAAAATATTCTCAAAATAGTAAAAAACCTTTGATAATTTACTATTTGATAAAGAATTTACGTATTTATTATTGATTAGGACTAATGTATACCATTATTTATAATTATAGAGTCGGTGTTGGAAGATTTGAAGATTTTATAGTTTCTTTGGGCTGTCACTTGACAGCCTGGCACACTTTTACGATGGTGGATCAAAGTATTTTGGTTTGACTATAGAGCGTGAGAACACGCACACAGTCACAATTATTTTAGTGTGAATAAAAATAGCATCGAAATTACCTAAACTTGACATGCCACGCTAGACGTAAACGCTCTTAATTGTGCCGTTTCTTTTGTGTATTTATTTCTTTTCTTGTCTTGTGTGGTGTTCAATAAAGTGTCGCTCCCATACCTCAGGCACTGACTGAGTTAAGCGCTAGGCTGGTACCGCATCAGTCAATACATAGTTCATTTTCATCATCATCATCATCATTTCAGCCATAGGACGTCCACTGCTGAACATAGGCCTCCCCCAATGACTTCCACATCGCACGGTTGGTAGCGGCCTGCATCCAGCGCCTTCCTGCTTGCTACCTTTATCAGGTCGTCGAACCACCTTGTGGCTGGACGTCCCACGCTGCGTTTTCTGGTATGCGGCCTACATTCCAGAATCTTGCTGCCCCATCGGCCGTCAGTTCTGCCTACTATGTGCCCTGCCCACTGCCACTTCAGCTTGCTAATCCGTCGGGATAATTTATTTTAAAAGCTTGTAAAAAAAATGCAAGACCGTATATTTTATGTTACAGTTCGGTGTGCAGGGCGGCCTCTAAAGCAATAACAACACAGCCACGACGTCCGGCCGCCATTAACTACTGCATTATCTCGTCCGCCTCCTTCCAAATATTTGGACGTTTTATTTCCCGTCACTGTAAGCTCAACCGAATTTAGTTATTGTTTAAATATTTTACTGTGGATTTTATTTTCTGCACAATAGTTTCACGGGAAGGTGCAAAACAACTTGGATATTGAAACTGAAACTGATACTCTGTATATTACAGAAATAAGAGTTGTGATGTCTAATTCAACTGAAATTACCAACTATTATTATCTAAAAAGTAGAATTTGTTGTATTGCCAAAGAAAGCATTTAAATTTTTCGTCTCAAAATAAAAATAAAACAAAAATTATTCAGTACTTAGGCTCTTTCCAGAGTACTTGTATACGACTAAGACATTTTAAAACAAAACACCTCTATTTTCTCTGCGTATAAAGAAAAATAGAGGTGTATTTCAGTTTTCCCATTACTTGATAAAAAATAACAAGTAAAAAAAATTGCCAAAAACAAAAACCTTTATTTGTTCGATTAAAAACTGTGCAGAGGAAATTTGTTCTCGACGGGGTCCATTATTTCCCATAATTGAATTTCCCTTACCTGCATGTTAAACTGATTTTCGACATAACTTCGAAAGAAGGCTTTCACATTTATTTTGCAACTTTTGTCCGAGTTTTATGGCGTAAATGCGAAATTTCGGAGCGCATTTTGCTGGATGATAATCGAAAACACTAGTGTGAAAATGCTTTTTAAAATCCAGCTTACTGGGAATAAATTAATTTTATGAATGGTGGTACTGGACATTTTTTAAAAACTGTATTTTGCCGCTGATCTTTGTATTTATATAATTTGGGTTTCGAGCCTCAAAAAAATGACGTTAACAGTCCAACACTGAAATCTTTCTGAACCATTGTCGCTTCGTCAGTACGCATGCGGTGACGTGATACACATAATAATAGACATAAAACAAAATAAAAAGCATTATAATTTCACATAACTGCAGATATTTATATACCTATTGAATGTTTTGTTGCTACAAAAGTAAACTGCCACTTTATTATCAATCTCGTCATCGCAATAAACTCCTATATTTCATTACACAAAGGCGGTTTGGCTCCCAATTCATTATGAGAATTGAACTTGAACTTGACGCTTTAGAAATAAACTTCGTAAACAAGTATCGCATCTCGGCAACATTCTTCACCAACATTGTCCCTCATCTGAGCACCATCCATTCCTAATTATACATTCTTCTGTCGTGTTTTACGGACAGAGTGCCTCAAGTGGAAAATTGGAATTTTATACTGTCGTTTTTCTGACAGGATATTAAAACGTTGGTGAAATATTTAATTTTCTGCTAAAATTGCCGTCACGACTTAACCTGGAGTGTACCTGATGTTTGTATCGTGAAAAGAGAATAAAATGTTGTTGATACCGGAGTTGCGGGGGCTTCCTTTTTAATAATTCATGACTAGGATACGGATTATAAAATTACAGGAGAGATAAAGTAGGAAGCTACTAAAAATATTAATGTTTTATTCAGGCCACAATTTCATTTTACTAGACCGGGTTGAACACCGAACCCTGGTGGAGGCGGGCATTCACACAGAGATGTCAAGCCGCATATTGGTTCTGATGCATATCTACCGTTTCTGAAAATAAATAAAGACCTAAGTATTCCATCACTTGCTGATAAAGTCTTTGATAGCCTATCAGGAACGAATGAGTTAAATAAACTACACCTTTTCAGACCACATTGTCTCGGATGCCTAGATTTTCAATAAGTTATGATGCCTACTGTGATTAGTGATACTTTTTTAAAAGTCTACTCACTGAGGGCCACATGGTGGAATCTTCCCACATTTTAGAGTCTGTATAATATTGTACACGTCACACACATTCACGTCCTCCTAGAAAACAAAACAAAAATGTTACAGTACCTATTGAATTACAATGAGGGTTTTGGCGAATGAAAGATCCTCTAGATGGCGGGACGTGGATGTGGGGTCTGACTGCTGCGTGATTGGTGGATTTTGACATATCTGTCAATGTCATGTCAAAAATACCCAATCATGCAGCATTTGGACCTCGCGTCTACGTATTGCCATCTGGCGGATTTTTCATTCGCGAAAACCCTCATTTACAAATTAAAATGAGATGAAAATATAATGTGTGTTTACTTTTATTAGACGTTTAGTTACTATCGTGCGACTCAACCACGCTTCCCTAACAATGAGTGATGTTTTTCATTTCAGACAATCAGTTTGATTCAAGTTTATTTCATCCGGAATTAAATATACTCATGGGTGTTTACATTTCTGAGGGCTTAGTGTGAGTTTACTTACATCAAACGTCGTCACTATAAGGAGCGCGTTAAAAAAATATATGAAGATTTTAGTTCTTGAAAGTTTCCGCTAGGAGCGCTGTACAATCCGTCATACATTTAATGACACTTTTTGACGCAGTCGACATCGAATGTGTTTGAGGTAAATTCGCACTACGCCCCCTGACTATTACTTCACGGTGTCGCTTGACTTACATAGTAATCATCATCGACAACAAACACGGGTGCGTTGACACAGGCCCCCTGGCACTCCACAGTATCCACCCCGAACATGCCGTCAGAAGACAGCTGCCCCCTCCTCAACTGCCCTCAAGATAGATGATATCATGTTTTTACACCACCCATATCCTGCTTAGGAAGTGAACCCAGAACCACTGCGACAAGATCGTTTAACTTACATAGTAATCATCATCAACAACAAACACGGGTGCGTTGACACAGGCCCCCTGCCACTCCACAGTATCCACCCCGAACATGCCGTCAGAAGACAGCTGCCCCCTCCTCAACTGCCCTCAAGATAGATGATATCATGTTTTTACACCACCCATATACTGCTTAGGAAGTGAACCCAAAACCACTGCGACAAGATCGTTTAACTTACATAGTAATCATCATCGACGACAAACACGGGTGCGTTGACGCAAGCCCCCTGGCACTCCACAGTATCCACCCCAAACATGCCGTCAGAAGACAGCTGTCCCACGGAGCAGCAGGTCGCCTCTTCAACCGCCCTCAAGATGATGTCCGACCCTCTGATCATGCAAGGAGTGGTGATGCAGACCTTGACGTTGAACTTGCCTCGGAAACGCCTAAGAATGACGTAGGTAAGCATTTAAAATCCAACCTCTTTCAAGCTTCCAAACAAAATCATACAAATACAAATCCTGTGGGCACGTAAAAAAATGATGTAAAACAAATTGTTCTCACGAAAATGAGGCGAAGAGTTTTTGTGCTCGTTGATTCTATGATTTTATTGATAAACAAAGTAACGTAAATAGTCCGTCCCCGTGGAAATGTTTTGTAAATATATATTTGTTACAATAATTTAAATAACGCTAACGATCACCTGGGAATTATGTTTGTTTAGTCTTCCAGGTGAAAAATAAAGTCTGGCTTTCATTATTCATTTAATAATATTCCAAAAATATTTTAACAAGCATCAATCACATTGTTATTTTTACCTCGGAGTAATACAAACAATGATATTCGTTCTACATAGACATCTGAAATGAAGAAACTTTCGCCCCCATTTTCAATAACATCATGAGAAGAGCTATCAATGTGTTGATATAAATGCAAACGTCATTAATGAAAAACAGGAAACCGATTGTATAGGTTGCGGTTGCTCACCCACCTTTTGTTCATGGTATAAAACGTAGCCCATTCATAAACACGCACTCTAGGGATGCTCAGTATCTCGGCCACTTTGTGCATGGCTGATATGGGAATCCACCCCATCTGCCTTTGTACGATGTCCAGTGCCGGCCCTAGAGCCGACCTTTGGGCTCCTACGGGGTAATTCTGAACCAGGGCTGCAATCCTCTGAAACAAAATAACACAAATCATTAAGAATTTGATGTAATGCACTGATGAGTATAGATACTGACATGTCGGTCTCCAAGTGATACGGTTTTTTAATTTTTTAACAGTTTTTTTTTATATTTTCCACATAGATGGACGCAGGGCAATATTCTACAGGGCTGCAAGAAACACGCGTGGGTATTATACTTGGCAATAAAAGTTTGGTCACGTGCTGGTTGCCATTTCTTAAAGCAAAGTTTGCAGTAGGCCTTTCCTCCTCGAAAAATAATTAAAATTTGCGCAAATACTGGGAGCAGTCAAATTATAGCGATATTTTTTTAATTTGATCAAGTTTGAAGTCTAACCTTATGCCTTTAACTTTGAGAAATATAAATATCGATATGGATATTACTCTAATTTATATACTCAGCTCTAACTCTACTAAATGATACTGGAAGTTATATGAATATTAAGACTTTTCCAAAGTTAAATTCCAGTTTTACAATGTGAACGACACAATATTCGGACATAATAAATCCCATTACGAGCAACCGTTCACCTTGGTGACCCCGCACCAAATCCTGACCGTATTGCATCCCTAGGGAACATTCAATCGGGATAACAAATCGTCTAAGTTTTAATGTGGGTCCTAAGTTACGTCAATAAAATACAATCTCTTCGCTAAAATAGGTGGGTAGGAACTACTACAGAATTGGGTGATTGAATTAGAGTACCTGCTAAAAGGTTTCTCAGTGCTGAAATTATTTCAATCTCAGCACAAAGTTAGTGGGTAAGATGACAATGCAACATCATGACGTCATAGAGCTGATCATCTGATGATAGAGTCGGAAAGTGGCCATAAGAACTCTGACGAAACGATGAAGCCCTGTCGAGTTTGAGCTCGTATGATTTGTCGTGACAAGTACTCTGGTTTTAGATGATATTTAGGCGTTTCGCGTGAATTTAAAGTGAGTAAGTAAGGTATTTATTTACAAAAGCAATAAAAATAGTTCTCCAATAAGCGCACATAAAATACACGTTCTACTCTTTCTTCCACCAATAGTTTCGTTTCCCAAACTTCGGTCACAGTTATTGAATAAGTCTTAAAGTTTTGAACCGTGCAGTTTGAAAACTCCCACTGCTTTTTCAATTTTAAGGGTACCTATTCAATCTTTTGGTCGATATTGCCACTAAAGCAGACAGTAAATATTATGGCTTCACTTAGAAGAGCAAAGTAGATGAGTTACTTTATGAAAAACTTTTCACTAAAAAACAATCGTTCTGGAAAATCTACAGCCACTCGCGAATCAAATGAGTAGTCATTCACTCAACTTCTACTGTTGACTGCATCTGTTGAATGCTTTTGAGATCTTATAAGAAGTCACTAAAGAACAGATCGGATCGGAAACAATCTTCAGTAAAATAAAGATCGACAGTATAAAACTATCACCGGCGTATACTTTGCGATCTCCAAATCACGAATCATGTTTGTTTTCAGGTTGATTCCAAGTCTGCAAGGTTCAAACCAAAGAAGAAACAGATACTGAAAATTATTTAACACTATGCGTCATAGAAATAGAACATTAGAATAAAATTGATATATTAAAACCACAGAGCATAGGAAGAGGCATAACTCTCCCTCCGGCGTAACCAACAGCATTCAATTATAAGTGGATACCAATGTGAAATTGTGTGAACACATCACTTACACAATACTAATTAGGTAAAATGAAGCGTATGTACTCGTATTTGGTGTTAACTGAACGATTTTAATAATAAATTGCGAATATTGTAAACATCCCCCGAACAATGTTCAACATTTGTGTTCGCACTCCGCGCGCGTTTAGCATAAATCAAACGGCTCTGCGAATATTCATTGAATATTTATTTAATTTCAAATCTTGTTAATGTAATTAAAACATTTATGAAAATTAAATAACAATAGCAGTATTTAAAAGCGTCCAACTTGTAGATACTTTAAGTTTCCCTGAAATTGTGAAATGACATAATATAAGTCTACTTGTAGACCCTACAAAGTACCTTTAAAATTGAAAGTTTTGTCTTACTAAAGCTGTCCATTGTCCTAAACAACATTTGGTATGAATATTATAATATTTGACACACGATTTTCTATATATTCTCAAAAACCTGATCGAGGGACGTCACCTCGTCGCTCTATTATGGACGGGAGGTGTATGAATCTCTATGTGACTTCATGAAAGAATAGCAATAAAAAATACTCACAGCCATATTGGGTTCAGTGAACTCAAAAGGGGTGTTGGCATTGTTGTCCGTAGTGTCTCTATGGACAAACACGTCCTCGGCCGGGAGCCTTGCTGTCGTCGAGATGGATCTCAGAAGCACCTGAGAACAAAAAGTAGGTAAATAAACTTTACGATTTAGAAGGAAAACATACGGAGAGCAGTGGCGGCGTAGCATAGGTTGGCACCCGGGGCGGAACCCCCNGTGCCCCGCCCCTATTCGGACATAATAAATCCCATTACGAGCAACCGTTCACCTTGGTGACCCCGCACCAAATCCTGACCGTATTGCATCCCTAGGGAACATTCAATCGGGATAACAAATCGTCCAAGTTTTAATGTGGGTCCTAAGTTACGTCAATAAAATACAATCTCTTCGCTAAAATAGGTGGGTAGGAACTACTACAGAATTGGGTGATTGAATTAGTACCTGCTAAAAGGTTTCTCAGTGCTGAAATTATTTCAATCTCAGCACAAAGTTAGTGGGTAAGATGACAATGCAACATCATGACGTCATAGAGCTGATCAACTGATGATAGAGTCGGAAAGTGGCCGTAAGAACTCTGACGAAACGATGAAGCTCTGTGGAGTTAGGGCTCGTTTGATTTGTTGTGACAAGTACTCTGGTTTTAAATGATATTCAGGATCTGACCTGATAAATAAAAGCTTCCTTTAAAAAGTCTTAAAGTCCCGTTTCGTGTGAATTAATGTGAGTAAGGTGTTTATTTACAAAAGCAATAAAAATGGTTCTCCAATAAGCGCACATAAAATACACGTCCTACTCTTTCTTCCACCAATAGTTTCGTTTCCCAAACTTCGGTCACAGTCATTGAATAAGTCTTAAAGTTTTGAACCGTGCAGTTTCAAAACTCCCACTGCTTTTTCAATTTTAAGGGTATTCAATCTTTTGGTCGATATTGCCACCAAAGCAGACAGTAAATATTATGGCTGCACTTAGAAGAGCAAAAGTAGATGAGTTACTTTATGAAAAACTTTTCACTAAAAAACAATCGTCCTGGAAAATCTACAGCCACTCGCTAATCAAATGAGTAGTCACTTCTACTGTTGACTGCATCTGTTGAATGCTTTTGAGATCTTATCAGAAGAATAAAGAATATTAATAAAGAACAGATTGGTGACAATCTTCAGTAAATAAAAAGATCGAGAGTAAAACTATCACTGGCGTACACTTTGCGATCACAAATCACGAATCATTTTTGTTTTCAGGTTGATTCCAAGTCTGCTAGGTTCAAACCAAAGAAGAAACAGATTCTATACTGAAAATTATTTAACAGAATGCGTCATAGGAATAGTACATTAGAATAAAATTGATAGAGTAAAACCACAGAGCATAGGAAGAGGCATAACTCTCCCTCCGGCGTAACCAACAGCATTCAATAATAAGTGGATACCAATGTGAAATTGTGTGAACATATCACTTACACAATACTAATTACGTAAAATGAAGCGTATGTACTCGTATTTGGTATTAACTGAACGATTTTAATAATAAATTGCGAATATTGTAAACATCCCCCGAACAATGTTCAACATTTGTGTTCGCACTCCGCGCGCGTTTAGCATAAATCAAACGGCTCTGCGAATATTCATTTAATATTTATTTAATTTCAAATCTTGTTAATGTAATTAAAACATTTATGAAAATTAAATACAATAGCAGTATTTAAGTGCTTCCAACTTGTAGATACTTTAAGTTTTCCTGAAATTGTGAAATGACACAATACAAGTCTACTTGTAGACCCTACAAAGTACCTTTAAAATTGAAAGTTTTGTCTTACTAAAGCTGTCCATTGGCCTAAACAACATTTGGTATGAATATTATAATATTTGACACACGATTTTCTACGAATTCTGAAAAACCTGAACGAGTGACGTCACATTGTCGCTCTATTATGGACGGGAGGTGTGCGTGTAAGTGGGAAGGAGAGTCGCTTTCCAGGAAGAAATATTGGGTTGTAGTAATGTAATTAATTATTCCTTACTGATATCTACATTTATGTTCAATCTAGTTTTCTCCGTTGATTCGTTTTAGCAAAATCTCTATGTGACTTCATGAAAGAATAGCAATAAAAAATACTCACAGCCATATTAGGTTCAGTGAACTCAAAAGGGGTGTTGGCATTGTTGTCCGTAGTGTCTCTGTGGACAAACACGTCCTCGGCCGGGAGCCTTGCTGTCGTCGAGATGGATCTCAGAAGCACCTGAGAACAATAAGTAGGTAGATGAACTTTACGATTTAGAAGGAAAACATACGGAGAGGTGACGGATTATATCCTCATATTTGTTTTTATCACAAGATAGACAGTTGTTGATTTACTAACAATATTTTAAAGGAAGGTTAATAAAACAGGAGCTACTGTAACAGACTAGACGATATGTGGGGAAGCGAGTTGCTCCTTTTACCCAAAGCAGTAGACAGTCCATCTCAAAAAAAAGGAATAGGATTTGGAATTTATTATTCAGATAAATATTTTTTTCACATAATACCAACATTCAAGATATAAAATGCCTAGAGCTTGGTACTTACATTGGGTACATATTTTCTAATAGAAATCATTCCACAGGATTAGATATCAAATACTCAACAAATCGAAAACGAACGTTCAAAGGCCCATTTCATCCGTGTTTTCCTGAAACGTCAACATGTCAAAATCTAATCAACTATCACTCATCTGTCACGAAAAAAAAGATCTATTCAAAAAGGAGATCGAGTTAACCAAAAGTTTCTATTTATTTGAAGTAAATAACGTAACCAAACTTTGTACAAACAACAGCACATCAAGCCTAACACTGTGGTATCTTACGTATTTATGATAAGGGCTATTTTTCAACAAGAAAAAATGTAAGGCTTGATGTGCTATCGTCCGTACAAGATTACGTACCTAATGGAATACAGACGGGCGCACCCAATAGATGGGCCAATTTAATTAATATACGTAGTATACATCGGATTTGGTCGTGCCCTACAAACCCTTTGAGCGGCGCCTTGGGTCAAACGGAACGGATACTTTAAAGTATCGGTATTTTCAACCAATTAGGCAATAAACTTTATCAGATTTCTTAGTAGCCTAAAAAAAGTTTTGGAATTTTGCGTTTCCTTTCCATTTTTATAGACCATTTCAAATTATATTTGTTTCCAATAACTTTAAAAAAAATATTATCGTTTCAAGGCTGTGGAAACAATTTGCAAACATTTCAAAGTTAGCACGAAAAACTTTTCTCAAGATAATGAAATGTGATGCAAGTTGGATGCAAGTAAGTAAATTACCTACATATTATGTACGCACGGTTACGTAATGTATCTTTAACACTACTTAAATAATAAAAAGGCTGAGTTTTACCTACTTCGTATTTTAATTTCAAACCATCTTAGTACAAAGGACTAACAAAAGTACACACAAAAGTAAATGACACCTTCACAATATCCCCATTCTCCGTTGTAACAGAATGTTCAGTATTGCCTTCACACGCTTAGAACAAAGGTAAACTTGTCAAGAGGAGGGTCAGCGGGTATACCGATAAACATCATTTACTACACTGAAATCGCCTGATATGCGCTGGTTCGGCGAATCTCACCAATATCCAAGATATTCGCCTGGAGCGGTTTATGGCAATGAACCCCGATATTGCACCCTGGATATTAGTGCCTACTACATGATCCGACAACTGCCATCTTTTACCATCTTTTTCCAATATCCGTTAATATTGGTCGTAGCTTGTAACAACTTTGAGGTTGGAAGAATTTCCTTAATGCTTCCACACGATCTACTAAGGCGCTGAATTCTGTTATTTTGAATTGATATAAAATATTGTAGAGAATTTAATAATAAGTTGGTATTAACTGACCCTAGGAGTCTTAAAGAGCATAGAGCCCTCGTGAACTTCAAATAGTAGGTGGTAATAGCACCTTCTAGACTAGTAGTACAGACAATATTTTAGTAACCTCTCTTTTAAACAGATAAAATGTTTACGCCTTTTGTAATACTTTCAAAAAAGATCAGCTGTTTCAGAGATTACGCTCCACACAAAAATAAATAAGAAAAATCCAGACTATCTTTTTATAATATCAGTATTTAATTATCACCTATACCCAACGCTTACCAAGGGTAACTAAAGTTTCTCGTTAAAAAAATAATTCACCATCGCAGCGCAAAGTTCTGGAGCAATTTAAAAATTCCAAAAAACATACAACGAAAGATAAACCAACCCGCCATTATAGATGCAACAACGCTTCTTTTCTTTAACGGGAAAAATCTGCGAATTTTATCGGCAAATTTAATTTCTTGTTGACTGCGGCTGCCCTCATTCGTTAGATTGAAACAAATTTTCAATCAGGCCCAGGATTATTCAGGTTTAGGGCTCTTTTCCATTGCCATCCAGTTTTGCAGAATCCAGTAATACAGGATCGTATAAACTGACTTGGTGTTCACCGACAGTATCCCGTTTTTATCGTGTTTGATTTTTTGAGATAAGGGTGTTTGCAAAAAAAAATAATTATGCAGGATGTTGCAAGTGGAAATAATTCCCGTTTTCACCATAAATCCCTTATTTTTAAGTGAACCCTACGATACAATTAACAGGAATTTTGTTTTCATAGGAGTCACTTAAAAATAGGGATTGATGGTGAAAACGGGCATAAGTCTATTAAACCAGTCTGGTCTAGTTTAATGACAAAACCGAATTTGAATGGACCCTGCAAACGGGATGTTCGTGTGAATGTATTAAAACACTTATACTGCTAATGGGATCCTGGAAAAAGTTGTTTCAGTAAAAAACGATACGTCACCATGTAAACGAGCCCTTATCAGCACGGTTTACACGACGTCGTTCACTGATTCGTCAATTTCATCATCGCACCACGAAAACAAGTTAAATTCAAATTCGGAATCTTTAATTCAATCAATTCCACTTTGTTCTGGAATGTACAAAATTGATAAAGTGGAAATTACATTCGGCGGGTTGTGTTCGCTGGTGTTTTATGTTTTGAAAGGTCTGATTGGTTCAGATTCTGATTTATTATGAAGAGATTTAAGCCAACGATTGTTTGAATTGATTAAAAAACCGCATATCGAATACAAACTTATATTGTTTGATGGACAGGAAAATGTTTTAAAAATGTAATTAAATGCTTACAACTTGATACGACAATTACTAAGATTGTTATGTAAGTAGGTACAAAGAAAAAATAGATATGCTATTTGAAAAACAATCGTTGTATAAAAGAATACTTTTTTGTCGGATAATAAGATCCAAACTTAAGTGTTTTATGTTACGATGAATTCGTAAAGGAATTTTAATAAATAGAAACTCTTCGTGAACTTTTGAACTCAAAATCCCGATACAAAGTTCTGCAATGAGAAATCCATTCGACCGAGTACCACTTTGCTTTGATATTATACATATACACAACAGATGGCACACTCCAGGAGGCTTGATGGCTACTCAGGCTTGAGAGCCTCGAGTCCACTACAATGGAGGACCTAGTATATCAGAACGCTGTATCGATGTCAAATATTTGAGATCTATTGCCTATACAGGGTGTAACAGGGGGAGTGGATCATCGTAAGTCAAACGATGAGGGACTTCAATACCTATCGATATAACCCCCATGTATGTTCCGCGATTTTCAATGGTTCCAAAGTTATTGAGATTTTTGTGACATTTAAGTAAAAAGCCAGAATTCAGTATAAAAGTCTTTACTGTAGCTTAACTACTGGACCTGTTTGCATGATTTTTAACAAGTTTGAATTATTTCTAACAACTAGAGGCCTTCTAGTGAAAAAAAGTACTTGAATTTTTCAAACAAAGAAAATTACATAATTTTTTTTATTCTTTTTTTACGAATCGGTATCGTGATTATTAAGACCCACTATTGAACTACTTCTAGAAAAAAAATCATGCAAGCAGGTCCAGTGGTTAAGCTACAGTGAAGACTTTTATACTGAATTCCGGCTTTTTACTTAAACACAAAAATCTCAATAACTTTGGAACCATTGAAAATCGCGGAACATACATGGGGGTTATATCGATAGGTATTGAAGTCCCCCATCGTTTGACTTACGATGATCCACCCAAATAAAAAAAAAACCAAACCTTAGTATCTGACATGGGAGCGGCACGGGTGGGTGTTTTTTGTAACGCAGCGAAATTTTACATCTTCTTCAGATTTATAATGCTCTGTCACATTAATGATGTCTCACGCCTATAGCACTTGATAATAAACACTCTTTCGACCCACACTGCATAGAAAACAATATTAATATCTGAAGCTTTCTATTGATCTTTGAACGCATCAGGATGAAAGTCAATACCACTTTGATGTTCAATACTTAGTCACGCCAAAGTATTTCGTAATACTGCTATTGTTAACGGAGTTTCGGCTACAATAAATCTTCGGCATGGATTTCAAATAATTTAGGGCTCGAATTTGAAATTTGACTAATTCCATATTTTGTCAAGTTCAAAGGGAAAGTTCAGTACAAATCTGGGGTGAAATAATTTATGTCAGGGATTTAGCTGATGCGACGTAATGAAAGGGAATCCCTTTAAAGAGCCGGCATGAGAATCTCCAATAGAGTTGTCCTTTGTCCCAGCTCGAATTTAACCATTGCGTAACAAAAATCTTACGGAAATGTTAGCAAACAAAATGGAATTTCGAGAATGAATAGGATAATGTACCTACTCGTGTGCAGGATTAAAAAACTAAATAGAGTTATCCAAAAAAAGTCGGTAAAGAGCTATATCAGCAAGGCTCTCAATTAAAATATGAGTGTTTTTATTCCCTTAGAGTAATTACTTCAAAGTAAAGATTTTGCTATGCATCTGTGAAGCAGGTATTTTTGTAAAGCGGATTATGTAAAAACGCATTAACTTCTGAATAAATCCACAAAGTCCGAATATATTCAAGTCCATTCCGTACCCAAGTGTGTAAATACCAAAGGTACACAATATTTCGGTCACCTTCAAAAACACGCGATGGGTAAACAAAACACTCCATTTTAACGGTTGGATGTGAAGCTTAGTTATGGAATCGGAGAGGGGACACCGAACGGTTCATTCCCTTTGTTTTATGGCACAATTAAGAGCCGAAGGGACGCCCCTGGTGTGAAGAGTACATTTTTGCCCACGCAATAAAAGAAACGGCACCATTTAAATAGCAGATTGAAAACTCCTAACGATCCGTGTTAACTTTTCAGATCACTACGAACCAATTCTTATTAACTATTAAATTAACTCCTTAAACGACCCTATTTTCCTTTGAGCAACTTTGCTTTGCTTACTTGAAAAAAACATTTAACAATTTATCTGAGCACGCTGGCTGTGTTGCTTGAACTGAAACTTTTCCATTTAAACTTAGAGATAGCCCCATTTTATTGTAAAACCGCTGTAGATTATAGTTTTTAGTTTATTTCTTTTTGTAAAGCCTATAAAAGTAGAGTGAAACATTTTCAGTCTAACTTGGCAGTCGAGAATGCATATTCATCAAATAGAAAAGTAAAAATCATTTAACTTACACCACCATTTCCATTAGCAAGTTAAAAAACATACAAAAAATTAATGTCTACACGTGTTTTTATCAAAGCGAAACGAATTCGGAGTGTTGTGGAGCACAAAGTCGTTGACACAAAAGGGTCATTTTTTACAAGAGCTTTTCGTTGTATCTTATGAATTTTAATTTTTCATTTATGCACCGAGTTATGAAAACATAACATGTCACAAGTTATAACACCCGGCTTAGCATTAACGCGTTCGTTAAAAGGTTTTCGTTAAGAGCACAGTGCTTTTGTGTCATTTTGCGACCCTCGTCAGAAGTAATTTTGTTATGTACCGTTTAATTCTTTACACCTCGTGTACTTTTTTCTTGTGACACAATTATTATTTGTGGACTCACCTCACAGTTATCCAGTAAAATCCCAGTAGAACATTATTGCCTTTTTGGTGAATGTATGTGTCTTTATCTAATACCACGTATGTGTATGCGACTGTAGTAATCACTACAAAAACATGAAACTTTTGTGTTATAAAAAGATATAGAATTCAATTTTAATGGATTTAGCAAATTACCAAATTATAATTTGACATCAACGTCAATTATTACATGATACTACAGAACAGGACACCAAGTTAATTAATATCACGTTACTGATTGATATAATTAAACAGACCTAGTGACGTTATAACAAATGAACAAGGTACAAATGTAGGGTTTAGAAAATAAGCTTATCTTAGACCCTTATAATCCCTGCCCGCAACTTTGATCCTCTCAAAATGGAACAGACCTGCAGAGATTGACATTTACAACGTTATCTGTGCCGGCAGGCCAGCGCTTTGAGAATATACCCCTTCGAAATATAATCATCGCGCTCGCAAACTGGCTAGCATACGTCACACAATGTAATTTCGTCCCTAGTGTCTGTGGGCGACATATTTGTGAGAGCCAGAGGATTCCTTTTTGATATTGTACTTACGGAGGGTCTACCGAGCCATGTTCAGATAAGCCTTAGTGTTTTGGGTGGATCCTCAAATTTAGTATACCTGCTCGAATAGTAAGCACTAACATGACTCGTGAGGCTCCAGTTTAAATGTAGGCGCCGCAGGTTTATTGTAGCTTAAATGGAAATAGAAATTAACATACTTTTGAGGAAAACGGCTTTATTGAATTTATAAACTTTTGGACCGAGATATCCTTTCCTCCCACCAGTTATATTATTATTCTATCACGAAAATCATAATATGTTTTTTCTTCATTTTCCTTTACTTCGTCCTAACCGAAAACTCTGAACTCGTACATATTTTCTTTTAGTCTAGTTTAATAATATAATTAAACATAATTGCAGCTATATTTGTTTTATATTGTCACTGCCTATATCGTCTCATAAAGACCAGAGCTGTTATAGCCCATACAATCGTACAAAATAATTATACCCATTTTACTAGGTATACAAGTGCCAGCAGAGAAAAAACTACGTGCAAAAAAATGCTGACTTTTCTGATTTGTTTCTAAGCTAGGTATTAGCATACAGATGCATAGATAAAAGCATGGGCGGTAGATAGATAGTATGTTTTAATTTTTATTAATTTCAATTAGCAAAAATGTCCACAAATGATGAAATGATCTAGCTGGATCCAGCTCACTTTGAATTCAGATAGTACTATAGGTAGGGTTTCTGCTCGAGTTTTCTCGAACTCGAGAAAACTCGAGAAATTTGGCTTCAATCGAGACGAGAAAAAAATTACCGGAGCTCGAGAATTCTCGAGTTTCGATTTTGAAGCTTTAATATTCTTGAAAGCCTATTTTCTTAGACAAAAGTAAGTTTTTAATTATTTAATAGGTTAACGTTGCGTTTAGACTGGCCTAGTCTTTCCTTTTTTTAACTAATTTGATTTGAAAGTAATGATCTTAACCGAAATAATGTTCACCTACGAGTAAGCTATATTTTATTATGTTTGTATAACTGACTGATTTAAAGACAGAAAATTTTTTGTTAACTATCTGTTAGTTTAAGTACTCGTAAATACGTTTATTCAAGTCGTTATCTTTAAGTTAAAAAATTTATTAAAAAGTTTTTTTTTGTTTGTAAATGTAGGTTTATTATCGTAATTTTTCAATTAATTTGTACTTGTGTTCTTTGGAAAACAAGTGATTCAATTGGAGCTCTAGATATTTATGGTTATTAATCCTTAAAGTACACGCGACTTTATGACTTTTGTTCCTTTAGTTAATTACTAAGTTATAATTATCCTACTAATATTATAAATGCGAAAGTTTGTGTGGATGTCTGGATGTTTGTTACTCTTTCACGCAAAAACTACTGAACGGATTTTGTTGAAACTTTACAGTATTATTGATTATAACCCAGACACATTATAACATTAATAAAAACCCGTGTTTTTATTAAATTTCAACCGATTTCAACAGTTTTAATTAAAAGACTCGAGACCCGAGAAAACTCGAGACTTTGGCCTCGAGAATTCCCGAAACTCGAGAAAAAAAAAATAAGTCGAGAAATCAGAAACCCTAACTATAGGACAACCGAGTATGCATTTAGCCAATAACACCAGTAGAATGAGACAGTAGTTCCGATAAAATCTGCCAATGCCGTAACTTGAATTCAAAGTTGTAAAATAGAATAAAGTTCTTTAAAAGACCCTAAAGCTCGTATATACTGAAACAACACTCAAAACTAAATTTAATCTTGAGCATCGTTTGAGACCTTTAATTGGTTGATTTTCAACATTTAAATTAATCACAGGCATCAATTTATTCTCGAGCTTAAATTAATTAATATGGGTTCTATTTCATAATAGGGTTCCTCAATAACTATAACAGTACCATTTTCCTCTAAGCCCATCCGAATAGCGTCAGTTAATGCACCCTGAACTCTCCTGGGGCGGCACTAAACCTATCCACCATTAGTTGATGACATCAAGCATTCCATCAGTGAATGCGATGGTATGTAGGATGCATTGATAACACACAGAATTTTATATGAACGAAGCTTTGTTAGAAACAATGCATTGGGAATTCAGAATAGTTTTTGTTAGGAGAGCAATAGTTGCATATTGTTCAAATCCTGAAAAGGGCATTGAATTGTAAAATCATTAATGTATTGTATCAAATAAATGTACAGGCAACAGGGACATTCGACAGTGACAAATAAAAACAAATAACAACCTTTGTCTGTTAGCAGCTTGTCGTTAGTGCTGAAATTAAACCTTAGTTTATTCCCAGCCACATGCCACACTATAACCTGCTTTGTTAAAAAATGAGCCATAAATTTTTTAGATACATTATCCATAAGCTTTCGTCCACAATTTCATCTCGCACCTCGAATTTAATCTGAGACAAGTTGTCAGTTCAATAAGTCTGGAATAAAATCATAATTTAGCATCTCAAAGCGCTGATTTTCAAACGCTCTGAAGCACTAAAACACAATGTTATTAGATACTTAATCTGTGGGGGGTGCTCGTTGACCGTCCGCAGAAAGTGATCATATTTGAAGGTTGAGTAAATTTCAACTAAGCTCCTTTGAATGTCGTAGCCACAAGGGACTCTGGTTTCGGGGTCAAAGCAAACAGAAGGATTAATGCCTGAATCTTCCCCGCGTGTAATCTTGCTTCATATAACAGATAGATTAAATCCAATGTTGTTTTAGAGACACTGTAGCTGTACCCAGGAGATTATGTAGAATCGTCGCGTCGTGTATTTAGGTATGTTGCTTCAATCTCAGAGCTGAAAGCGAGACAATAAAATGTAGACTGTATAATCCTTATACGATAATGTTACTGGATATACTCCTAAGTCGATCAACATTTACGGAATGAATTTTACGGAAAGTTCTCTTTGAATAAATGTGGATGTATTTCACCAGAATCAAAAGAATAAATCATGTTTACTTATGCAATCTACCAAAAACAAATCGTTAAAATCAAAAACATTTCGTTTTTACAAAATTTCAAAACTTAGGTAGGTAAATTCTTAACTATAAATTCCAACGTGCAACTGTTGCTTTAGAACTAAACTAAGAACAACGTCGATTCCTCAAAGTTTTGTCATCAGACCTCTTCAATATTTCTCCCATGCAATCCTAGTAGTATATTGTGTATGTCTCAGTCGCAAGCCTAAGCACACCTCCCATAGGGTGGATACCTAGCGGTCATAAATTACAGGGGCTCTCGCACGACGGGCCCAGCAAGCGACGGTCCTTATGGCCCTTAAAAGACAATTTTAGCATACGCTACATTTGAAGCAGTTAAGTGAGCATTACCCTGATAACACTGGTGCTCCGTGTCAGCGTTTTTGAAACATATTTCTATCGCGTCTTAGAGGGGTTTCCAGGGTACCTACTACTTTTCAGAAACCAAATATTTAATTCGGTACAAGAAAACTGTTCTAATTTTCCAAATACTCGTTGTTTCTTGATGTTTTATCCTTATTAAAACCCATGAATTAATAAAGTCACATTATTATACTTTAATTATGCTTTGAAGACTAATTAAATTAAACAGCTAGATTAAAACAAATAATTCAAAACTGCGACATAACTTTCCAGAAAAAAAAACTAGTATTAAAATAAGACTAAGACGATTTTTTTGGTCTGGAAAAGCTTCTAATTCAAATTGCTGTATGAGGGTGAACAGTGGTATTACTTACTCAATGAAAAATTCTAATCAATAACAAATACTTCATTAAGTATTAATTAACACTTAAAAACATACTTATTGATTATTTATCGTCAATCCTAAACTTCGCTTCTGGCACAGGAGTAAGTTGTTTCAAGACAAACTTGCAGGGTTCTACGACGTAATGTTTAGCATACGGAACCTCTAAAACACACTAAACGCTCTAATGGATTGCGTGGGACATCGCAGTAAATCTACGCCGGGACACGACTACGCAAATCCCGTCGTTGATGCCTTTTATGTAGATAAGAATTTTTATACCCCGAATTGGCATTGAATTTTTTTTTCATTAGGCATACTTTTCTGCAACTTTTATTACAAATATGGCGGAAAAGATGACGATTATGATTATAAAGTAAATTAGGAATTATTAGTAAAATGTTAAGACACATTATTAATTTCCCAATAGGTATCAAGCGGAAGGAGCATGAACGATAAATTAATTAGTCCAAATAATTAATCTCGTAAACTTTTTAAATCTGTAAGTAAAACATTTGAGAGTTTTGCTCCCATTCTATGTTAGTTTTAACGAGCTTTTTCATAATTTAACTACTTCACGAGAATCATATTGAAAATAGACATTGGCCATAAATGTGCACCTGTTACCAAGGACAATAACAGGTAGTGTGACCTCGCAGCAATTCCCGCGTTGCACTAAAAAGGTTTCCATCGCCTTGCTGTTTCACTGATTACACAGATCCTGTGCTTTTAGTCTCCATCGCAGCGGTCTTACGTACAAGCCTCATACCACAGGGGAGCCCTCTTTGCTAGGAACACCTGGGTCTTCTCATACTCTTAAATCTTGGAATGAATCCTGTTGCCATGGTTGGGTTGAGATTGTGGTTGAGATCACCTTTTCCTCGAAAATATAAAGGCATATAGTGCTGTTGTGTGTGTATGTGTGTGTGTGTGTGTGTGTGTGTGTATTGTGTAAAATAGGTAATTAATTATTACTTTCAAACCTTTGCTTATTTCAGTAGTTTTTTCAAGCAGTAGATTTTGATAAATTCTTGCAAATAGCAATACAAGATACTGTGAAAGAACATGCGAGTATTTTCGAAAAATTTTACGCCGATGAAATCACGAGACAACGGCTAGTTTTAATCAAGTTTAATCAACCTCCGCAAAAAAGCCGAAATGCAACCTCTCAGTACAAGAGCTTCGAAATATTTCGTTACATTTGTTCGTTTCTGCTCGTCCAACCACTAGACACTTTAACAAAGCAAATTTTTCCTTTTATTTTCAGAAATGGTTTACGTATTTTATGAACCAAATTCATTGCTCACATTGTATCTAAAACTTTAATTTTGACATCTCAATACCCTTTCTTTTCCAACTCTTAGTTAAAGAGGCCAATTTTCATATTGTGTTGAGACAAGCATTTGGTAATCTCAGAAACTACATAATAGTATAACACTTATAGGGTGTAGACATCCACTAAGAACGCAAATCACGAAACTCCACCCCTAAGGGTGTTAAAAGTCACGGGCGGCCGCTAGTTATTTTTATAAGTCAGTCCTTTCTATCTAAAAATAAGTAAATAATTATTATACATACTTTGAACTCCTCATAGGTAGGTATATTCTTCTTATTAAATTCGTTGCGGGTTTCAAGATAGTTCCCTGGGGACTACTCAATCTTCACTGGTTTTTTGGATGGGTCAAACTGTAGGTATATTCTAGCTATACAGAATCTGCAGTGGTGAAAATAAGGAGTGGGAATAATACTGAAAATTTTAAGACAACAATTTTCATCAAATATACCTACTTCGTATTGTTTTTAGAGAAGTTTTTTTGAGCTAAGACATCTATTTTCCTCTTATTATGTTCACTCCCGTCTACTTAACTCGACTTTTCCATCTAAATTTCGACGAAAAGGCGTCTTTACCTCTATCACCCTCAGCATCAGAAGCTTACTTCAAGCACACAACTTAAATGTTTTAATTTAATTTGGTCTTTTTAATTGACTAAAGTATTAAAATGGCCCTCGGAAAGTCCAATTTAAATTCATTTTAATTAGTTTGTGTACTCGCTTTGTGAGTATTATTACAGATGTCTTTGAATATCATTCATTAACAGATTAGAAGTTGAAAGGACTTAGGTCAACTTTATAATTAAGACCAAGTGAAAATTTGCAAAAAGATTTTCCCTTTAGATACTTTTGAAAGGATGCCTTATAAAATTATGCTTTGCACATTTAACGTGAGTTTGCTAGGAAAATTGTAGCATTAAACAACTGCAAACTGGCTCGGTGAAGTGCGTAGGTAGGTATACTTAGAACTACAGCATCAAGTGCGGTTGCGGGATCATATCCCGCTGGAGGTAGGTAAATGATTACAAGCTCGATAGCCGATCTGGAACGTTTATGTAAAATCATTTTACTTTTTCGCCAATTGGACATTTGTAAGAGAAAATGGAATAATACTGATTTATGGCCATTTCTTTGTGCTCGAAGCTATGATTGGCTATCGCAGCACCCGAGCACGATCTCGGTCACAAGCCCATAAACTTCTGTACCGAAGACGGCGAAAGAAAAAAACAGTTAAGTGAGTACATTAAATATTTTTTTCATGAGGTTTTCAATATTAGAATCAGCGCGTCGATTTTCTCAGAATCTAAACTCACTGTTCCTGAAGTATTTTGAGTATTTCCAGGGCTTTCCCTGAAACCTGAATCCAGCATTCATTACCCATCACAAGCCGTATAAATGTACTAACCAGAAATGATTGCGGAAGATTAATTCGCAGTCCTTGAGGTTCAGCAGAACGTTTAAATATTAAAGCGACACAATATGAAATGCCGTTTGCGGTAAAAGCGTTCAAGTATAAGGCCGTGCTTATGCACGCGCGGAGCGGACTTTTAAACGCTACTGTTACTTAGAGAAATTCATAGGTTATCAGAAACTTTGACAACAAGAGGTGATACTGCCGCTATCCAACATTAAGTATCAATATCTTAACGTTAACGCGCACATCACCCATGTTTCTTGTGGGTAAGGAGAGTTATCTGGGCACACTGATTTGGCCAATGTCTTCAAAGATAGACACGATGCTAGCCTGTCGTGAATGTTACGATATGTCTTCAATATGATTTTGCTACTGCGCCAGCGCCTAGCTCATGAACAGTCCGAAGCTGGAGCTTGCAACAAAACAAACAAATGCAGGAGATATTAACCAAAACATACGGGACTGCACCTCTCTTTCCCACCACAGCAACTTCTGTATAGCCAGGATTTACAGTTTGGCAAAGCCCTACCAGTAAACTCAACTTTCACGTCCCGGGGAATAGCTTACTGTCTTGGGACATTTGTCATACATTTGATTTTGTTCTGTTGCGATTCAAACTCTACGCCTGCGCTTAGTTCAGACTGCGCATGGACGCGCACTTAGGTATTAGATATAAAACAAACAGTATTACGGGACTAGTCCCAACTCCCTTTTCCACTCTGCAATCCCGTATAGCTAGGGGCCAGGATTGGCCTTCAATCAATAAAGATGCTGAAACTCACTACCGATCCGGGTAGCTTACTATCCTGGGACATTTGTCATGCATTTGATTCTGTTCTATCGCGATTCAAGCTCCACGCCTGCGCTAAGCTCAGACTGTGCAGGAACGCGCACTTAGGCAGGAGATATGTATTTTAAAGTGAAGAGCGGCGAGATAATGCCGTGGTTAATGGAGTGTCGCACTGCAGGCGCCGAGTTGTAAGGGAGAAAAATTATTGGTGTACCTACATAAAAACTTTTATAAGACTGCTAAATAAGTATAACAAACAAAAATGCAGAACTTTGGATATCAATACCATTCTTGAATCTCGATAGAAAATCTTAAAAGTAAAAAATATAGTTTAATGTCTTGGTCTTCTTCATTCTGGGGTCCTTTATTTTTAACATTTTTTCCAAAACGTGTTTGCGTTGGGAAAACTAAGTTTAAAGTGCTATTAAAAGAAAATTCATTTAGCTTTTATTTTAACAAAAATAGTGTTTTTTCAGGATATTGATTTGAGACTCTTACGACCATTAAAAATATTTTTACTCAAAGTAGATCGCATTAAGATTGCTTTTCACCGAAATTGTGGTGCAGTTAATTGAATATGAAACCCAAATTGCCCGTCCAAAAGTTCGGGCAATAACAATAAATAATTAAAACCCCTGGCTTTATCTCTTAAACAATTTAGTTTCATAATAACGGTAAAAACTTTTTTCCATCTTTATCTTGACGAGGACTGATAGCGCCTAATTAGTAGCAAGGAGTATCCTCATCAACGACCTCCTTTTGCCTTTTAAGTGTCTACTTATTTATTTTTAATGAATTACCTGAATTAATACACGGTTTTATAATCCACAAAGATGTTTTTAAAGGGTATTCTTGTTAATTTATTGCTTCATTAAGGATTCTTACTCGGCTTGTTTGAGTTTTGAAAGGAAATATATTACTTTTTAAATATAAAAAGAAACCAGTTTCAGTTCCTGATTTTTTCATGAAACCCTTTTAAACGACCTGGAAAATTGACTAACTAGGTAATTGACGCAGATAATTAAGTGACTCTTTTTAATTGGAATTTTAAATCTTTTATTAACTTTGAAACATAAAAAATCATATTTTTGCAAAAACTTTATAATTTTCGTCGCTTGAATAATTTATTATTGGCAAGTCAAACACAAACTCGTGGGATGAAATTTCCAAGTGCCTAATTATGTACTTTCTTAATATTGGTGATCAAAACTCCGAGTATTAGGGTTAAATTATGGGGACAAACAAATTAATATTGAAGTTCCAAAACTTCGGAATTCATTTGATCCGAAATAATTTTTGACGAGTTTATAACCCCCGGAGATGTTCTGACCTCCCGAAGAAGGTCGGGTAAATGCGACCGCCATTTTATCGCATACTCTATTAAACGACCATGATTTGTTGGTGACCCTTCCTAAATGTTTACAATTTTTTCCGTATTCTCCTGAAATAGTTGGATAAATTGTTCATGTCCCTTTTGAGGGATTTTTACCCTGTGGTCCGATATGAATCTGCTCAAATATTTATACTTACATATTAGTATTCCGACTCCGAAGCTATGTATGTTCATGTTTTATACTACGTGGATTCTGTCGGTTTTGTTTCCTTAACTTAAAATAATGTTCTAGTGAAAAAGTTCTTTGAAGGAGTTCGTTGTTTCCATCAGCTTTTTTTACATTTGTTAAGACTACATTCGCCCGTATTCACAAACAATACTACGAGGTCTCACAGTGCTCGTGGACGCACAGGGTGACACACGAACCAATCACAGAGTTCTTTTCAACGCTGTGCGTTCGATTTGCCGCTTCACTTTAATATGTTTCATGTGTCACCCTATGCGTCCCACGCGCACTGTGAGACCACGTAGTAATGTTTGTGAATACGGGCATTAGTCTATAATCGCTGGAGATCGTAGATCTTGTTTAGCTTGAAGCAAGTTATTGGGTGTGATAGAAGAATTAATTTCTAACAAGTCTAAAGATCATACGGCCGGACNTATTGAAGTTCCAAAACTTCGGAATTCATTTGATTCGAAATAATTTTTGACGAGTTTATAACCCCCGGAGATGTTCTGACCTCCCGAAGAAGGTCGGGTAAATGCGACCGCCATTTTATCGCATACTCTATTAAACGACCATGATTTGTTGGTGACCCTTCCTAAATGTTTACAATTTTTTCCGTATTCTCCTGAAATAGTTGGATAAATTGTTCATGTCCCTTTTGAGGGATTTTTACCCTGTGGTCCGATATGAATCTGCTCAAATATTTATACTTGCATATTAGTATTCCGACTCCGAAGCTATGTATGTTCATAATGTTTTATACTACGTGGGTTCTGTCGGTTTTGTTTCCTTAACCTAAAATAATGGTCTAGTGAAAAAGTTCTTTGAAGGAGTTCGTTGTTTCCATCGGCGTTTTTTTTACATCTGTAAAGACTTCATTCGCCCGTATTCACAAACAATACTACGAGGTCTCACAGTGCGCGTGGACGCACAGGGTGACACACGAACTAATCACAGAGCTCTTTTCAACGCTGTGCGTTCGATTTGCCGATTCACTTCAGTATGTTTCCTGTGCGTCCACGCGCACTGTGAAGCCTCATAGTAATTTTTGTGAATACGGAAATTAGTCTAAAAATCTGGAGATCGTAGATCTTGCTTAGCTTGAAGCAAGTTATTGGGTGTGATAGAAGAATTAATTTCTAACAAGTCTGGTTCAACTCACACCTCACTCCGATGTGGGTTCACGTGTCACATAAAATTCTTATTGGTAAAGGAAATTCCTCGAAGGGTCGCAGGGGAAGTTCAAGTTAGTGTCACTACTAATTACTTAGGCCCATTGTGATTCCCATTGACGTTTTACTTGTTTAGACATTAGCTGATGGATCGGAGAAACTTTTATCCCTTAGGCAGTGAAATGAAATAACTTCCAAACTTCAGTAATATTATACGACTTGCCGAGAGTGGATGAAATTAAACTTCCACTCAACAATTTTTACGAAATGTTTCCCGAAGTATTCCAATATGCTGATAGGAATAAAGATTTGCTTTTTTGATCTGAGGCGCAATTAATAATTTTATTAATATTTCATTTTTATGGAAATATTTTGCTTTGTGGCTAAATATACAATCGAAAATTGAATGTTTCGCTCTAGTTCTTTTAAAGATACCCTCAAGAGATCTAAGTACAAATTGTATAAAATTGTATAATAATATAAATTGTCAGTGCAATTTGTTTATTTGCAAAGAAATAAAGCCGCTTCCGCTTCGCTTTTTCGTTTTCACAGAACTACCAACGGCCAAGGCAAAGGTCAAGAAGCTTTTCCATTGAAATTGAATATAATGAGTTTCCACTAATAAGCTTTATCAATTCTACCGGTATTCTCACTTGGAAACTGGAGGTGTTTCTAATGAATTCGTTTTTCTTGCTCTCTTATTTTTATCGTATTATGCCCCACCGTATAGATACGAGACTATTGCAGTCACGAGGTTAGGTTATTCATTATTATTTCAAAGTAGTCACTGTCAGCAGATGGTAACATTGTACATTTTAATAAAACTAATGTACTTCTGTTCATCAAAACATAATAAAGAATTCGTGCAATAAAATTAAATTCCCTGATTTTCTTTTTATTTATTTGAAAATTGTCGGAAAACTCCGTAAAAAACTCAAACATACTAAAAAAATCCGTGGGCAGAAGCCAGTCTTCAATAAAACATATTTAAACACTGTTATCGTACTATTATATTCCACGCCCTGCTACATACAGAATCTCATAAATGCTCATCTACATAGTAACTAATTCTACGCTATGGATCGCCAATCGTCTAATTTACCTAATACGGATTATCCCAGACACCCAGCGGATTACGAAGGTGTCCGCTTTATCATAGTAATTATATAAATCTGACTAATTAACTATACTAATAATTCATGCAATTAGTTCTGGTAAATAAACTGGCATAAACATAAAGTTTTTGGTAAAAATATTAGAACTATGGATGGATGGTTGATACAACTAACTACTCTAACATAGGCTTTAATTATCGAAGTGCCAGCAAACGAATCTGCGACGTATTCCACTTTGATCACCCGTTCAAATACAGAATCTGCTGGCTGAAGCAAGTAGAATTATACATAGCAACAAATCAAGTAGGTAGGTACATAATATTACAAAAACTGTGCATATTTCGAGTTCATCAAAAAGAAAGAGATTCTTTTACTCATAATGAAACTTAGAAGGATTATGCGCAGAATCATCAACACATACGTAGTAGCACTCAACAAAACTGTTTATACTAAATCATACATAACATAATGCAATTTCCAAATAGAACACAATTCAAGCATCCCGCAACATTTCCCATCCAACTAGAAATCCGAAACTTTAATATGCAGGCCTTTCGCCTTGTTAAAAACTTGCAACACGCAGCACATTTGCTCTCTAAATCTTCCCGTTAATAATTGTCTTCGCTCGTCGGCTCCTGCTTAGTTAGAATACTAAAACTTTTTAGTATTCCGCCAAGAAAATCTCAAGTTGTTAGTTAAATTCAAATTGGAAAACTTTTAGAATTTATGTCTACAGTTTTAAGGCGCCCATTATGTCCTCGGCCAGCTACACGTGTAGACCTTTTTGAAGGAGTAGCCTACACGATCATATCGATGTTAGCCTAATTTAATTTTGATATACCTACTTGATATTTTGAATTATTTCTAGATCTTTTAGAAACTATAGATAATACCTACACCTACAGAAATAACGTAGAGCTATAGGAACTTTAGGAATACGGTCATAGGTTCAATTTGCCTTTATTAAAATTAGAATCTTAAATAAGTAGGTATTATTAGTTATTACTAATCAGGTTCTTTTTTGTAAGAAGGCCAACAAATTCCCAAATCGGCCGTACAGGAAATGTTTTAAAGAGCTAACAAATAAATTCTCTTTCTCCACTATTTTCTTGGAACCATTAATAACATATTTGAAGCTACATATTATTGGTTAATGCGATCAATCGTAATCGCCATTGCAACCTTTACCAAAGGAACTGTTATAGGCCACTCCAGCCATCTGGTCGCTATTAACTTTATCTGTATTCAATAAGGAACACAGGAGAGTCACGCCCGTGCGAAATTAATAAGGCCATAAACTAGGATTGAGGGCGGATAGCCGTAGTAAAGTAAAACTGTCGGAGCGTCGTGACGGGGACTCGTGAGCCTATAGTCATAGAATGACAGTAAACCGTATTTTATAGTTATCTTATTATTAATTCTAAAATTATACTATGCTATAACGAGGAAGTAACGGAATTGGTGTCGAATTCAGATTTGTATAAAAATAGTATTTGTAATATGATGCCACCCTATGGCTCAGTGAATGAGTAAGTTGAACTGGATGACTCAATCAAAAATAGTTTAATTTAGTTACCGTTTTACTACGTACCTACGTAGGACTTTTCCACATTACTCGATTTCCCTTACATTTGGTTTCTTTCACAGACAGACACCTATAGATAACTAGCACTAGACTTTTATAGGCTGATGGTAATAAAAAAACACTGCGCGTTTCTTGGTGGTGGCAGGCTATATTGTGAAGTGTTGAGTGCCCTGAAAGTACTAAATACTAGCAAATAATCTGATTCTGAATTTGAGTATTTTAAAGTTTCGTGTAAAAAAGGTTTGAGAAATGTAGGCCGACTTAAAGCTAGAGGGTTTCTACATTTTAGAAAACATCTAGNTACATCTAGATTTTACTGATGCATATGTCCTGATGGTAGCCTATGGAACTTTTTTACTTTCAGTGATTTGTTTTGAAATGAAAATCAGGAGTCATGTTTTATGTATGCTCGTTTGTGAAGTACTGGAGTTAGCTGGAATATTTTATTCATAACTTTATGTTTGCACAGTATTTTAATGGACCTATGTATTTTTCTGAAATGTCCATTATAAGTAGATTCTCCCAGAAGAGCCTACAAAAATAAATATTATAGGTATTTTCGTTGAGTAAAAATTAATGTTAGATATGAAATTTAAAAAAAAAACTTTTTCAAAAAAAAAAAGTAAAACATACCTACATTCTCAGCCATTTACAGTTAATCATATCACACATAGACATACAGAAATAATAGAATAAGACTTTATTGACACATTTATAAACAAAAACAATACAAGAGGGAAAATAAAATTAGAGGGCCATTAAATAAGCATTTATAATCGCGATCCAGTCTAAACCACGTTGAGTCTGAGACGCGTCTGTGTGCGTATGCAAAATGAAGACAGTATAATTACTTATACAGGATATCAGGAGATTTTCTTCTGTTACTTTCTATTTGTGTTATTAGGTAGTGTTTTTCCCAAACTGTAAAAAGTATGTAGGTACTCGTATGTCCTGAACAAAACATCGTTTTTCAATTGAGCGCTAAGAAACAAGGGCGAATAGAATTGACACATTTATCCCACAGAGACTGTGCTTACTGTAGCTCCATTAATACTGTAAGGGGCTGGTTGTCACATCAGTGTGACATTCATTGCTCATAGTCGTTACATGGACCTCATAAAAAGGATCAGCCAGCTTTACTGGCTCGCGGCACAAATAAGTATGAAGAAGTGTCATTTAAATGTCCGTTTGTTACCGAATTAAATAATAAAAATTGGATTTACAAAATAAATATGGTAAGTATATTGTCTGTTCATCCGAAACGGCTAGATTGATATCTAAATATATAAAAGGATAAACTGACTGACTGACATATCAACGCACAGGCTAAACGGCTAAACGTAGGCACTTGAAATTTGGACGTAGCTTAGGTACCGTAGAGGTGCACTAAGAAAAGAATTCCCGAAATTCCCACGGGAACGGGAATTAGCGGGAAAATCCTTTTGTATGAAAAATCTAAACCGCTTAGGTAAGTTAGACGCTTGATGGCATCAGGTACCTTAGTAAATTTAAAGCTTAGTTACTACAGGATATTGCAAAATTCTCACGGGAACGTGAGTTAGCGGGAAAAAACATTTGTATGAAAAAATCTAAGCCGCGTAAGATAGATGAAGGGGGTAAAACGGGATCCACGCGTACGAAGTTGCGGGCGGCCGCTAGTTTATTTATAAAACTTTCACACATAGCTAATGTCTTTAATTTTCTTCTTATAAGCAGTTAGGACTCTTTACCACGGAGACATCCCGTTTTTGCAGTAGTATAGGTAGGTACGTGTTTTAATATTAACAATCACCATGAACACACTAAATTTCCAGTTTTCGGGATCCTGAAAATTGCTGTGGACAAGGCTACTTTTCCTTTCAAAAACAAGAGTCGGTTCAAAAATCAAAATTTATGAACAAAATTTTAACGCGGACGGATCCGCAAGCAGAAACTAGTGAAGTATATTTCTTGCGTACAATTTCTCCTCGGGGTATATGGGAATGCACGCACGAGGAGACCGAGGTGCTTACCCGAAACGATCTTTTTTCTTTTCAACAGATTCAGCACATTATCCCAAATGCGTAGCGACAAGTAGCTGGGGGTGTAAATAATACGAGTTAGTGGTTTTCACGTAGTCTGGGATCTGTCTAATGAAATATTCGAAAGATATTAATATAACAAAGAGTATTTGAGATATACTCAATGGTTACAAACGGTTGGAATAATATATTTTTTTGTTTGTTTTCAGGCCGCCTGCGACTAAGACAGTGTACTTACGTGGATCCCGTTTTATCCCCTTAGGGATGGAGTTTCGTAAAATCCGTTCTTAGTGAGCACCTACGTTCTAAAAAGAACCCCCATGCAAAATTTGAGACTCCTAGCACTTGTAGTTTCTGAGATTCCGTGAGATACGAAGTGACGGGCGGCCGCTAGTAAGTTATAACTGTGGGAAACTATTTTAAATATAAAATCTGCAAAAGCTCGTGTCCTGAAATTTAATTTGGGCAATCAGACAGGCACTCATTCCAACCAACACGTTAAACCTCAATGATGAACGGCGGCTGTAGCTGAATTGAAATTACAATTCGAGCTTCAATGTATCCGAAACGAGTCGAAAATGAGCTCTCCAATTTGATAACTTGTATCCCAGTGAAGTGCATAATGCCCTCCAATACGCTGCAGGTAATTTTTAATACATATTTATTCAACATTATTCGAATACGAAAGATCCAGGGCCCGCAATGCGATGGATCCCATGTATATTATACGTGTAGGTAAATTTAATTTCGTATTTCGTACGCTTCTGTGAAGAATCGTTTATTTTGGAATATCGGTAACGTAGCAGTTAGAAACAATATTAGCTGTTGAAATTTCGAGTTAATTAGATTCGTTGGAGTATAAATATTTCAGTTACATTTTGAAAGCATATCCATATTTATTTTCAATATGACAGTCTATCTACTCTCACTGCTGATGCTTGATGCTAGCTGCTATAAAAAGTTCATCACTGATTGAAATTCCACATCTAGAATATATTCGGTATCTCAGTAAAATCCATTGAAGTAATATAGTACATTATAACTCAATGGTAAAATCTAGTTATTTTGTTTTGGATCAGGACAAGTCCTGATGACACGCCTAGCTTATTGACAGTCATTAGGCTAGAAATATCATTGCAATTTTAATTATTTCTTTTTACTATAGGTAATTTAAGCTATTTTAGATGCAAGACAACTATCAACATCACTTTAAGTAATTCAAGTTTTCGACTCTACATTAATATTTATACCTAAACATAGAAAAGGAAACTGTTTTGTTACATTGATTAAATTGCAAAATAAGCAGATTCTGATTTTGGTTCTGCCAATGCCTCCAGTGTTTTAAAGGCTGGAATTTTCTCGAATCCTAAATAACAAAATATCGGTAAATAAGTACCTTATTGTACACAATCGTGATGCGCTGAACATTACACGGATGAGATAAGAGAGAACACCCTGTAAATAGAAAAGCAACGGGTCAACGGACTTGTGATTTTTTTCGCTCTCCTGACGTGATAAATGGCCGAGAACAGTTTTCAGGCACAGTGGAGGTTGTTTCAGAGGAATCACCATCTGTCTACACGATATCAAGGTTGGTGAACAAAATTGAAGCAGGCTTCATCGACGTAGGCTAACATTAATATCTTGTGCATCCAAGAATTTTCGTGGGTATGTACCTACTACATGGTGGAGGATAAACGTAGATTACCTAATCCCTAATTTGGTTGAAAAAAAGATGTAAATTCCATCTTTATGAGAGCATGATCGGATATCTAAAGTTCAATTGTAACGCAATTGCCGGTAACGGTGCCGGTATTATTTGATGGCCATGCAAGAATTGCAGTGACGGAAAAAAAAATTATCGACTGGAAAATGTATGTAACCGCCTCTGTGGTCTAGTGGTAAGACCACCTGCTTCAGACGCAGAGGTCCCGGGTTCGATTCCCAGTGGGGGCAGATTTTTCTGTTCGTTTTGGTTGGTGGAAGGGCTTGATCTAAGTCCGCCTGGCTAGCTACCACCATCGTCTGTCGCCATAACAACAATGTTAAACAGCATTGTTGTGTTCCGGCAGTTAGAGGTAAGATAGCCAGTCCCTCCGTGGTTGAGGATTCCGGGTGAAGCTCGCTTCCACCTTCGGTGTGATCATCACTTACCATCAGGTGAGATACAGGCCAAGAGCTTCCTCGTTGTGGATAAAAAAATGTAACTGCAGCAGCATACACACCGGCTCGATGGGGATCATGACTTGTGTGAGGCTTTGTGGGCACTCGTAACATCTCACATTATAGAAATTATGAGTAGAAAAAGAGTCAGCCCACTGCATACATTTGAGTTGGTTGCTAGCGCCCGCGCCCCTGCCGGGTGCCAATGGCGCGCGAAATTGCCGTTATTTCTCTCATCTCCTTAGAAATGTTGCAAGAAATGCTATCGGTTGTGCTAGTTGCACTTTTTGTTTAGCAGCGATGCAGGAAGTTTGGTGGAAATCAGGGGGATTTTTTTATCATTATTTTCTTTCCTGTAAAAATAACGCCGCATTGAGTCACACACTTGATGAAAAAACAATGAATGATTAGTACCTACCTATGTATTTACTAATGAAGAAAGTTGAGAAATAATAATATTTTATGTTAGCATCATTGATTTTTATACTGTGCAAATTGTAAATGACAGCTATTTTTTTTNAAATTCGCTTGCCATTGCAATTTGGCTGGCTGTAATAAAAATATTAGTGAAGATCATGACATCTTTCATTTTTTTTAATAATTAATTTAATAATAAACAAACTCAAGTATCACAGTCTCATACACAACAATAAACATTATTTTTTTACAAGTTTTTTTTTCTAAGACTAAAATACATAAACACCGCCATCTGTACCAAAAGTAATGAACTAAGGTCAGAACCGGACTTGAGATGCTTTTTCAAGGAGACTTCCTAAGCACTTCTGTGTAGTAGTTGCTAAATTGGATTCTAGTCACTAGATGGCGCACAAAGTATTCTGATCTGAAAAAGCTCTACATTTTGTATTATTTAAAATCATTTATCTGATAGGTAACAGGTTTTTTTTTTAATTTACTAGACAACACTAAAATAATAATTTTAATTTATTTTTGTAATTCAACTGGTAACAGTTTTTTTTTAATTTACTAGACAACACTTAAATAATATTTTAATTTATTTTTGTAAGTTTCACATAAAAGGCATAGACGGCTAAGTAGTTGTTAGTTTGGATAGCAGTCACTAGATGGCGCACCAAGTAGGTATTCTGATATAAAAAAGCTCTACTACACTCAGTATAAAATATTTTAAACTAGCTGACCCGGCGAACTTTGTTCCGCCTTAATGGCAATAAATAACGGGATAAAAAGTATCCTATGTCCTTCTCCTGGCTCTAAACTACCTCCCTGACAATTTTCAGCTAAATCGGTTCAGCCGTTCTTGAGTTATAAGTGAAGTAACTAACACGACTTTCTTTTATATATATAGAATAAATAAGGTGTAAGGATTTTCTTTACTCACTTTCACAGGAAACTGTCCTGTAAGTGATGGGGTACTTAACTTACCTTAATAACTAGGACAGATATCTATTTACCGAAGACTTATCCCAGTCCCAGCACCTCCTGGCGACTTTTACATATTGAAACATTTTTTTTAACTCTCCCGATTGCAAAGGCTTTTTGCAGTCACTGCATTTTTTCTGTTGAAATGACTAAAGTCATATAAAGGTGTGCACCATCTGCCATATTCCACATAAGGTTTCAAGGGAAGCTGTGCATCAGAGATATTTTGTAAATTTTTTATTCAGATGAATATCTAATTCGCGGAAATTGTAAAAAGGGCTGGTTCCGGCACTGTTGCATGTCATGCATTATCTACGGTTTCATTTAAGAAGCAAATAAAGGCCTTCAAAGATAATTTCTCGCAATGTAGAGAAAACAAGTTTAGTACCTATTTACGAAAGGAACCTAATTACCAATTCAACTAGATACCATTGAACATTGCTAGTGCCCGTTAAATAAGTAGCTAGGTATAATAGGTAATTTAAAAAAGCAAAATACAAGTCAACCTTCACATCTCACGCGTGATATGTCCTAATTACTCAAAATTACTCAATGTTTTATTAGGTAATGTATTTTCTGAATTAATTGTGTCACCTTGGGAACAAATCCTGTCTTGTCAAATCATGTTGATTAACTTGAGCAAGATATTATCATGAAGGGAAATGTTAAATAAGTAGGTAGGTACGCAAACATTTCTGAGTTCTGGGAAAAACATCTACTTAAGTGACTCATATTAAGTAGGTAAGTACCTACTTATGCAGAGAAGACTCGGCAAATCAAGCTGAAGGTAGGTACGTACAATAAATTGGCAACATGTATAATTATTACATTATTAAGTGTAATTTTGCAACATTGTTGATATTATGATACCTTTGTAAAGTCTGAATTTGCTGTCGACTGATAGTTAGGATGTCGTTGAGAAATTACAGCTAACAAGTAAGGTAGGTAGGTATATCTTGCTTATTAATTGAAAAACTGTAAAATCTGAAGTTCTAACTCTAGGTTTTTCGTGGTGGTAGAAAGTAAGTAGGTAGGTAGGTATTTAGTAATATTTGGCACATACACGGTAGGTATTACACCTACATGAAGTGTGCTGAAAAGGGTCTCAAATTGAAATTTTAATTTGCAGCACAAATTATAGAGGAACTTGCTATTTCAACGAATGTCTATGTACTCGTAGTTTTATCCTTTTAGCATCTCTAATGTAAGATCTTTACGGAAAAAATACTTTTTTAGTAGGTTTAGGTTGTTTGTTAATATAACATGCGCTGCAAAAAAAGTACCTACCTACCTAAGCAAAGACAATATTTCAGAATTGCGTAGACCTTTCGTGCCATGGGGACATTCGCCAGTGAAATATTCTCCTTTTAGTCACTTTTAGTGGTTGACGTTGTTTACTGTGACCTTGGTAGAAAGCAAGGTCGAACATTCAGTTTTCAACTTAATTTTCGTTTATTTGCGTTATCAGGAAATGTTATGCTCTAATTTCTACTATAATTCAAGTTAAGCAAGTACCTTATTAGGTATCTAGATGAAAACACTCGATAAAAACTGTCAAATGAAAAAGGCAACTCAGCGGCTTTTATTTTAGATTGGTGTGTTGTATAACAGGAGTCGTTATTACCTATTTAATAATGATCCGACAGTTGCCATCAGATTCAAATTAGTTTTAAAGAACGGCTGGTAGTTACGTATTAAAACCTACGATAGTCATAGGACTAAATAGGTAGTAGGTAAGTAGGTACCTACCTTACCTATACATACAAAGTTACCTATCTCTCCAAGCCCGCATATGAAAATGAATGGTTACGCTTACTGACAATGTTTTTTCGCAGACAGTGCGGGTTAGTTAATTGGAAATTTCTATTTATAATTTTATTACATAACAAAAAGACCCTAAACCTTATTAAAAAAAATCTGTTACTAGTGTAGGAAAAATATTCCGATAGTGAAATTATACTAAATACGATCTTACCAGTGACTTTTGGCTTACGAAAACCGGTTTTTCTACTGGACGATGACGGTTTCGATATTAAAATCACCGTTATTGATTAATCTTGTCTACGCGAGGTAAACAAACCACATTTGCAAAAATGGTTAGAAAGCTCCTCTACAAAAAAGGTCGTTGTTTCTCTAAACTGGAAACTGCGCAAAATCTTAATTTTTTCGCTGCTTAACCTTTTTAATGCTGAAACTGAATACGCAACCTCAAGCCCATTTATGGCTCTAACAAAAACAACGGCAGATGTCACGATCTATATTGCATTATAGTGTTCCGAGACAAAGACTCCGGACGCAGTCACGTCCTCATTAGCGGTGCATCAGGTTACGGCGTGTGGAGTTACCGACTACAGTGCTTTTCTCTTAGTTTTGTTAACATTGTAATAGGTATAAACGGGACTATTCCTATCTCTCATTCCCATCGCTGCAACTCCTGTGTAGCCAGGATCCACAGCTTGACCGCTAATAAAAACACAACCAGTGAAGGACAAGTTTGTCCCGGGGAAAAATTGGACCCGCAATTCCTAATACGTAGTCTAGTCCTCGTATAAATAAGTCATTAGATATATTCTTAAAATGATAAGTTTCCACTTAAAACTTTCATCCCTTTCAAAAAAGCGACAAAAGCCTCTTTTCCCCAAACTTCGTTTAGGCGTGAAAACTAAATTTGATATAAATTACACTTTCAATATAATTTGCTATTTATTCTCCATCTATCTGACCCCATGTTCAAACTTGTCTAGCCGATATTTCAATATAGATAACACATTATTGCCCATCCATCACTGTCAGTTAAAGTTCTTCGGAAGCCACGTTATCAAACCGTTTCAAGTTCAATCAAAGCCGCATTTTTCTATTACAAGTTTAATGAGAGATTCCTTTGGAATTCTTAACTTTGATACCGTTCTTGGGAAACTGGCATGCCTTATCTGTTATCAAACTCGTCGACCAAGACCTTCAGAGCCTGTTTTATAATTAAAACCCATCTAGAAAGTTCCGAGGTTGAGCACACCGAGGTTGGGTAGGCCTCTCCTGAGATCAGAATCGCCTTGTTTTATTTAGACCCGAATAGAAGATTTTGATAACGTTAATTGTTCGAGAGTCGGAGATGTTTTCTCGAAAACAATAACTCGGTTGTTTATGCTTTCGTAATTAGTTTGAGGTTCTACGAATTAGAATCTGATAAGATTGGTTTGATCCCAAAGTTCAATTCAATTTGTGTGTTTTAATTTGTTCGTTTTTAATCAATCGGATTTTCTGAAAAGTATTTAACTCCGTGCTCTGGAGTTCAAGAACAGTCTGTGTTTTAAAGTCAATGTGATGATATCGTTATGCTCTTTTTAGGTACAACCATTAGTCTATGTAATTTTACTAAACTTTAAACTGAAAGAAAGAAAGATTTTATTTGATCCAAAACATTTTTTTATGCATAACAAGGCAAGGCAAGTTATTTGACCTGATTTTAAGTGGGATGCAGTCTAGGATGGTACATATCTGCATAAAATTATTAAAATTTTACAGTTACAAAGTAGGTACTTGTACATGTTTGAAACAAAATGGCATCCGCTCAGCATTCTGTCTTGCTCTGAGGTAGACCCCAAAACAGGACGCGGTTATTCTGCGGAGGCAATTTTTTTAAAAAGAGCGTCACATTGGAGGCTATAAACACTGGCATTTTTATTTTAAGTAATATAAACTTAAAACTGTATTATCTCAAAGCTTTTCAAGTTTGGATAATCTTTGTGATAATTTTAATTACCTAGTTTCATATTAAATATCAAAANACGGCATCGAGGCGGTAAATCCTAGCCTTAAATATCAAAACCGCAATGTCATAGCATAGCTAACTAAATGAAGTGCGCATAACTCGCAGGGTCGCCGCATGCCGCGATCAGCTGTCTGGCGAGATGCCTTGATCAAGGCTGCGGGCAGCCATGCGCGGGAGTGTATCGGGACTGCGTTGATAGGGTCACCATGATTTTGAGGTGAAGTGAGAAAATCAAAATCAACAATATTTTATTCAATTTTGACCACTAGTGGTACTTAGAAACGTCAAAAAACAGTAAAAATTAAAGGTAGCCTTTAAGAGACACTTTACATATTATGTCCTTATCTTTTGGGCTCTACCAGCGCTTCGAGACAAACATATTTTATGGCAAGTGCTGATAAGAAACGCCGGAACAAACTCAGTCACCACTAATTGCCAGGAATTATCTAACGGTAAGGATAACCAAATTCAAGTACATCAAGACTTTTTAGCGGGAAGCGCCTGGAATCCTGGATGCGGGCGGCGCAGGACTGATCGTTGAAGAAATATGGAAATCTTCGGGGGAGGCCTTTGTCCAGGTGAATGTCACTGGCTGAAACGAACGAACGAATGATACCTACATATGTATTTTCTAAGATCAATGATACCTACATATTTTCTAAGATTAATCCTACTAATATTATAAATGCGAAAGTTTGGATGTCTAGATGTTTGTTACTTTTTCACGCAAAAACTACTGAACGGATTTAGATAAAACTTTACAGTATGTTTGTAACCCAGAATAATTTTCATTAATTGCTTATACTTAGAACACTAAGTGTATTGATGTAAATTATTATTTTGTACATATCACAACATTCAGGAAAGTCTTAGCAAAATTTTATTTGTGGTCACAATCTGCATACCACGCGTGATTCGAGATCGCTATCGCCGTCTCTTTCCATCTCACCGGGTTTGTGGGAAACCCTTTGCTCAAATTCTTGACTTGACTGCCATTAGTAACTACGATACAGACTTTTCTATTTAAACAAAATTAGCCCTTAATGTTACGTAAATTGCACTCATATCGCTCTGAAACCAGTTTATGTTTTGCTACATTTATTTAGTCCACATTGTTGAGATTCTTACCAGTAATGATCCTGAGTTCAGTATCATTACAGCCCATGCATTCGTATTACCGAATTATGGAAGGCAAAATCCTTTTGATGGGCGTACTAAAAATCATCGATTCATGTTCGACCTAAGTGGTCATTTTAAGTAATTTTAAGGGTGTAGGTAGATTTATGCACTGGCATTCAAAATTAATTCGGATTTGAAAATCAATTTTTGTAAAAAAAAAATGACCAGAACGTTTTGAACTGTCAATCACAGACTATAAACCCAAACTCAGTGGCCATTCAAATTCAACCTTCAGGGGTGCAAACATTTTGACAGAGGGCGACACTAAGTACTTACATGTACCCGCTCGGGCATAACCTCCGCTTAACAGCCGTAACGTTGGGTTCAAGGGTTGGGACGCAGGTTCGGTGCCATAAGGGTCATCACATTAGGCTGCATGCAAGCCGGCGTGTAACGGCTTCTCCCGATTGTTTCGTAGTGCCCAACGATGCGTGCCCATAGCCGTTTGGTTTACTTAGTAACTTGAATAGTGTTGAGAATGAGCTTTTCTGAATATCGATGTTCTCCAAAATAACAATAGTGTACAAAAAAATATTTTAAATAGGTAGGTATTTTGTTTAAATTTCATTGCAACATTGAATAGCAACAGTAAATAGTTGTGGTTGAAGAAAGAAAAGCTAAGATTAATCTGTTGTGGAATAGCAATAAAGAGTGAATTTGCTCTTACATAATAGATCGGTGCTAACCTCAGATCATAGAAGGGAATAGATGTGAAACGGGGGCGTGGCACGTGTCTCCGCGATATGCCCAGAAACGAACATCGGCCGCGACGCCAGGTTAGTCGCGATTCAGTCGTACTGAGGAAATGTTCTCCGATATTGTTGGATAATGCGTCGTAACGTGCAATAACATAAGTGAAACGAAGAACTACAGGAACAATGAAGTCATTTACCACATGTAAGTATTGCAAATCCATTGGTATTTTGCTTATAAATAAAAAAACCTAAACATTTTTACGAACTAATTCAGTGCCGTGACATTTACTGCGATATCGAAATTAGTGGTGATAAAAATTCAAACACGTTGNAAAATTATAATGATATTTTTTTTTAATTCTGAACCGATTAAACAATAAAGAAATTAGAAGAAACGGTTTTTTTAATATTAAATCCTAATCGAAGCTAACCCTTACATTGCAAATATGTATTTTAAGAAATCTCACGTGAGATTGTGGGGAGGGGGAGGGGGTCTGGAAAAATCTCACCATATCTCACCAAGGGGGGCGGGGGGGTTGAAAAATTGCCAAAATTGTCTCACGTAATTAATGGACGCCCCCTAAGTAACTCGTAGACAGCTGGTTTAAATTCCCCAACTTAGGTAGCTACAATTTTAACAATAGCTGGAGCTTTTGTACTATTGGATTAGGCGATCTCAACATAAAATTATTCGGATTTAACTATAAAATCATGATCAGCTCACAATCTTTATCGTAACCCATCGATACTTTCCCATCACTACCCCACCTATTGGACGTTTGGGTTCACTACCGCCCGAATAACGTACCGCACCCTCCTCCAACACGCGACCAGGCAATTTCGTAGTTAGCGCTGTTGTACGCGACTGTACATTAATAGGCAACTTCTGGAATGTTTACATTTTCATAATTATTTTCATACTGATAAGCTGAATTCGCAAAACCTTGTGTTTCGTGTCGCGGCTAAACGTAGTTGCGGAGTAGTTTCACGAAACACATAATTTTTAACATTTTTCCTTTACTTTTCTACAATAGGATTTGATTATGATCACATTATGCTTTTTTATTTTGCTTTGTGGTTGTTTACGTTAAATTAAGTTATCTTTTATTTTAAACATAGGTACTTCCTACCTATATTTAAGATGCAAACTAAGTCCTAAATCAGCTAAGTAGGCGCAATGTTTTTGTTCATGGACAGTCATTTTAAAAAATGTGTCAATCAATTTTAATTACAGTCATTGACAAAAATCTGTTACGTGTATTCGCTTTGTGTCGTTATATTTAAGAGTCACTTAGACATTTTCCATTACTCATTCACATTAAATTTTATCCTCGCACATTGTTTGTCTACTCAGCCTTAACGTGACGTTGCGTAAGCTAGCCACCTAATGGCCCGGCCACGTAATGACTCGTAAGTGCTGGTTGACACAGGAACAGTACGGTGGTGTCGGTAATTTGCTTTGTAGGACTCGTTAAAATCACCATTGTGGACTAATCCATGGTTTTAATAAACAGTTGAATACATTCTACAAATCTAGGCCCCAAGATGCGTTCACGAAACGAAGCTCCAAAATTCGATTCAAGTTCAAACATAGATTGAGATTTTTTTTCATATTTTGCCCACGCATTTAAATCGATCCACCACAGTAATGAAGGGCAAATACGGGACAAGGGACGATTCTGTGAACGAACACGAGCATTCGGCTCTCAAACGAATTTGGGTTTATGATGCAACATACTATCCCTTCAACAAATGAGTGAGGAGTTACTGTAACAACAGTTATGAAATCAATTCAGGAGTTGCTTGATGAAATGTACGGATAAAGTGTAAAGTGAGGGTCGTAAAGCCCTAAAAGGGCTTACTATATCTTCGATGTGTTGTTATATCGGATTGCATCACAACAAAGTAGGTTACTCCATCGCATGTGGTCAACCGTAACGGCAAATTCTTTAGGGCCAACAAAACGGCCGACTAAAGATGCCCCCGATATACTGGACTTCAGATGTTATCTTTGACCCCCGAATATTGATCGGGTTATAGCCGGTAAAAATCTGAGACACGCCTACTGAAATTATATGCCTGATTTGGGTTGACGTGTACAACGTGTGTGTGGGATTACGGTGTCAGAAATTCTGATGTGATCTCTTCATTGCCGCTGGTGTGTTAGCTGTAACTGTTCAAAGTCAAAGTCAAAGTCAAAATTTCTTTCTTTATTCGTTTGGACTAATAAATAGTTCTTACAAATCGTCATTTTGCTCTTAAGGAGCCTCTACATGTCTCATAATCTTTTTACCCTACCAGCGCTTCGAGACCAACATTTGGCAAGTGCTGAGAAGAAGCGCCGCAACTAACTCAGTCACCACTGTCTGCCGGTTAATATAAATAAATAGAAATAGTAGTAGTAGGTACATTCGATTCAGGAGCAGTTCACTGAATTTACCCTGCATTCTTGTATGGTGTATCTTATAAGAATGGGTATGTTGTTATAACAGCCACTTACATTATTATGCAAGACTTATTTGGACTCACTTATTATGGACATGATAATACGTTTTGGTATTTCAGAGCACCAAGCATGTTACTATTCTACATCATAAGTGACGTTCACAGTCACAGCTAAACAGTGGAATTTCTTTGACTAGAACGGTGTTTCTGAATTCATTGAATAAGCATCTGATTAGTAAGCTTGCACTCTGATAGATAATTTTCAAGTGCTTTTATGATCAAGAGCAAGTCCATTCAAAATAAAACACTGAAAAGTAGGTATTACGAAATAATACTTTCGAGCCAAAGTGTTCTCCGAACAAAGCGTCGCATAAGTCCGTTACAAAATGACACGAGGGTTGTGGAAGTTTAGGGTTACCACAGAAGCCTTATCGAGCAGACAAGACAATATTGACACAAGTGCGCCGTCTGCTGAATGTACATACTCGTATTTGCCGACGTTTCAGTCCTGCAGTCGGGGTTTTGCTTTGATGTATTCCGTGAAACCAGTGTAACGTTATGTGGCACGTTCCACGTTCCAACTCTATGGACAACGAACTGCATAATTAAATAAGTTATGCTTAACTGTTGGTGACAGATCTGGTAAGACTAGCCTAGCAACGGTGGTACAGTTATCGTTCAAAAGTTCGTGACACGTCTTTGTTACTATTGGAGTAAAGTTTTGTTGTCATCTTTTTAGGCGCTTTGCGCGTCACGAACTATTTGACGCTGACTGTACGAGATTTATTGCCGATATTAAAATTTTTAGTTCGTTTGGATTTTAATCCAGTTACTGGAATATTCCAGTAAATGAGATGGAAAGAAATCTAACAAGAATACTTGTTAGACTGTTGTTCGAGGCCGTTCAAACTGTTGGGATAGAGCTTGCCCTTGTGAGGCAACTTAAATATTATTTTTTTATTATGGACGCTTGTTAACTTCAAGAAAAAGCTATTATCACTGTATCTAAAGAAAACAAAACTGCCATAAAAACTTTTAGCAAACTCATTTATGAATTACTTTTGAAGTAAAAAGTCTGCGTTATTTTATAGTACCTACTAGCTGTGCCCCGCGGTGTTACCCGCGGTAAAACGTAGCCTATGTGTTAATCCAAGGTGTCAGCTTACTCCATACTAGATTTTATTAAAATCACTCCAGCCATTTAGACGTCTCATGAAAATATTAATATTTCACTGGTCCCACGAGCCAGATACGCAGGTCTTTGGGGGACATTTTATTAATGCTTACTATAGCTTGACCTGAAGTCGTATGTCCCCTAGATGGGACAGAGGGCGTCCAGGCGTCCACATTACAGTCCTTCATCGCGTTCGGATTTCGGTCTGCCGATTTTCTTTACATTCGTCTGCTACAGTGCATAACGTGATGTAAAATGTAAATAATTTCAATATTCCAAGTATACTCGTATACCACTACGACAACGGGACGGAAGACAGTGTGGGCAGGTCCCCAGCCATCTGGTGAAGGTTACGGGAAGTACCTGGATGCGGGCAGCGCAGGACCAGTCTTTATGGAAATTCTCTGGGGGCCCCTTTGTCCAGCCGTGGACGTCATTTGGCTGGAACGAACGAACACAAGTACCAATTTTATTAATATACGAGTACATTGAGCGTATGTAATCATCAATAATCAAGTACCTATGCCTTCATTTTTGCATAAGCTATCAATTTTCTCACTACAATCTTAACATTCCGCTCTAATTGCCAAGTTCAAAGGTATTGCATCATTTAGAAGCCGCGGGTTACATCACGGCTGCTGTAGTGATACATCACTTTCTCCTCATAGATCGGCCATCCATTTAGGTCGTTGTTAGTGATGTGCCTACTAGTTGGTGATAGGTAAAAAATACTGATTACTTTTTTTTTAAATATAAAGGATTTTTTTTAATATAAATGGCTTGATCTGAAGCTCTTAAATATAAAATTAACTGAGTTTCGTTTACAAGCGTGTCTGACTCGACTTTTATACAAATAGACAACGCTTAGTTCAACATAAAAATTTACCGTTATATTTATGTGTGATTATATTACCGAGAATTTATATTATCTGCTTACTTGCATCCAAACCAAACACAATATTTGAATATAGTCTAAAATATTAGGGTTTTTATAAAAAACTTAACTCATTATACCTGCTAAACAAAGACTTCTAGTTGACATTTCCAATGCTTGAAAATTCTATCTGTTAACATTTCTAACATAATCCACTCTACAAAGTTCATCGGCTTGAAATGAATACTCGAGTACACACTATAGAGTCATGCTAAAGTACAAACTTACAGTCACATCACTATTAGCATTGCTTGACTCATGCGCGCGAGCAGCTTATGTATTCCGATAGCGAGCAATCGGTCTAAAAAGGTCACCCTCATAAATAAACCCATTTCTCAATCAGATGCTACAATGGGAGCCGCTTGCAGTGTTATTGTATGAAGTAATGGATTACCTCACCCCATATTGTTGGGTTTCTATGTATAACCCAGTTAGTCCAATTATGGTTAAGTAAAAAAAGTCTCCAGCGTTTTAAAGTTCAATGGCATGATTTGAATAGAAATGGAGATTGGCGAATACAGTCTGACATTGACATTTAATTTTACTTTGCATTTTTGAATCTCGAGTGGAACAAACGTAGCGTAGGTCACCCACCCTACTTATTTAGAGTAGGCGCACACCGTTGATTTTTAGTTGGCCGATATATGTGCCCGATTTTAATTTGTATGAAGAATCGGCCAAATCGAATCGGCGCGTAGTGTGCGCACTCCCATACATGCCCATACTGATCAACTGCCCGACTAAACGGAAAATCAAAGGTGAGCGCCTACTCCTAATGGAACGGTGATTACAGAAGATAGCTGACGGCAGCTGGACAAAAAATTGGGACATTGTCTAACCTCCAGAGTGCCCGCTGCTATTGACGGAATTGATGACAATGATGATACAAATGGTCACATGAATTCGAAATTCCGAAAACAGTATCCTCTCTTCGCATTTTGAAACGGATGTTATGATGTTAAAGTTCATTGCAAAGTATTGCGGTCACGCCCGATGCGAAGCACAGTACAAAATTAATGATCACTTGACGTAATGTCGTAACCACGAAACACCCCAAATAGGATTCGAACAATGGACCGCGATCGGAAACCGCAGGGCGGGAAGCGTTTGTGTTCACACAGTCCGGAGCAGAATAAAAACGCACTTGTATGGCTCGGTCAGTGAATAAAACGAATTTAATTACTCCTGTATACTATCCTGGTGTTGGGAGGATCTGGAGAAGGCCATCCATAACTTAGTAAATAAATAAAAGGATCTGATGAAGAACAGAGCTCAGTAAAGGTTTAATTGAGAAACTAAAATGGTCTAAATGGAAAAGCTTCACCCCTAAATAAATGGAATGGTCCTTCAGCGCTCGTATTGTGGCTAGGTTTTTCAAAAAATGTTTTTTTAAGATAAGGTACTAAAGATGATGATTCGAATGATTTAAATAATACAAATGAAAGTCTGCTTGTTAATCGCAAAAAAGCTCGCGATCCCGACTCCGGGAGTTCAACTATTCCTACTTAATAAGTTTACAGAAATTGAGCAAACGTTCATTACCTATTTGAAGGCATAATCGTTCATTCATGAAAAATGCCTACCGATTACTACATTAATTCTGCAATTCAGAAGAAAATTACCGCTCGGAAAACTGGGCCAATACAATTAACGACGGACAGCTCTTTCATGCAGCGGCATGAATGAGAATCTCTCGAGGATCGCGGATGAGTGCCCGAGTTAATTCGATACTACACGAATCGATACACCGACTCGTCTATTTGGATCTTGTACTGCGTGGCTTCACATGGAGAACAGCCAGCACACTCAGAATTTTGTAAACACTGGGCTCCAAAACTTGCATCATACTTTGGGTTTTTCCACAGGACTTTATTGTTCTTCTTTTCCCACTATCCATGAAAAGAGATGGCCCAAAAAGCCTTAAAAAGTGATTATGCTAAGTTTTAATGGCCAGTGTACATAGATTATTTTAGGAGACAACTATGGATTTTATAGCGATGCCGCGATGGTTTATTTTTGCGAATGAAAAATGTTACTCATATCAAGGTTAATGGGAAGGGCAATGTTTATTTTTACTCTTGTCTTGACTCTTGATTAATCACCACATTTTGCGGGGACCGCTTAAAATAAAAATGATTCTGTTGGTGTAAACAAAAACAGGATTTTTAACGATGATTAGAAATAGAATATTTTGTAATTCAAAGAACTGTGCAAAGAAGAAAGTAAAAGCAGTGAACAGGAATTATGTGTGGTTTTAATAATTTGAAACATGATTTTCAATAAAATAAATTACACAGTTTACCGACCGACGATCTGGTAAAGGTCGCGGGAAGAGCCTGGATGCGGGCAGCGCAGGACCGTTCATTGTGGAAAACCTTGGGGGAGGAGGCCTTTGTCCAGCAGTGGACGTCATTTGGCTGAAACGAACGAACGAACGAACACAGTTTACAGGCTTAATTGTAGGCTATGTCAAGTGAATATTCTGGATACTGGCCGTTTTATTTTCACTGTATAGAACTGTAATTAAAACGTCTATAACAGAACAATGCTATGCTATCAAGAGTATCGATGTTTATTGGATTAGTATTAGCGCTGTGATTCCTCCTATTGTCTGTTTGAACAAGTAGACGACAGCACGTTAAGTTATACACTACGTTATCTTATTCAGTAATAGGTTCTAATTCACAACAAAAATGTGTAGTCCGATGTTGTGCTGTAGTAACATGAGAAAACAATTATTAGTCGACTGTCGTCATTCATTAGAAACAGAGAAGGAAACATTAATAGTGAGGTAATAAAGTGTCATATTAAACTATACAACTGTCAATCAACAAGTCAATTTTATCTTTGCAAAAGTAAATAATAATTTCTCGTACCTATTGTATAAAGATCTGTTGATATACACTTTTATTATTTTTAAACGCGATTGAGTGGCCTGTACTGACTGTGGATGGGATAGGCCTGTTGGTAATTGTTTGCAGAAGTTTTAAAGGAAAAATCTCAGATTTAGGCCAAATAGATTGTTAATTGCTCAGAGAAAGACAGAAAAAGAGACAATGCTAGAGTAAACTTCAAAAACAAAAAAAAATATCAATAAAAAGGTAGAAAACCATAAAGAATTATCAAAAACGGATTGCTGGCAAAACTGCCAGCAACAAATATAAAAAAGCTAGTTTCTCCTTGGCTAGATAATGAAAGAGGAGATATTTTTCTGCGAAACTTTTCCAAAGAAGAATAAATATAAATATCACCTATAAAACTAATTATAAATCCAATTCACACGGCTTTAGAAAATTCGACGAGATTTAGAACAACTATAACAATATCGATAACAAAAGAAAAAAGTGAGCTAATTACCGTTTTTTACCTCATATCAGAGTTGAATTGAGTGTTTTGTCTATGTTCTCAAAGCGTAATAAATGAAAACGCCTCATCACAATAACTAATTGCTCATAATCCCCTGTAGATGTGGCATCCGCGTTTTTGTCTTGCCATTCTTGGCTCTATTGCCTATTGTCCTTGATGGCTCAGTAGAGGTTGTGTACCTACAGATTGCGCTCTTATTCTTTGCTTATTTGTAATGATGATACGGAAAATTTACAATTTTCTTTTGTTGGTGGTTATTATCGTTTACTGTTAGAAACAGATTACTGCCAATCCTAAATAATGTTACATTTGGTTCTAGACTTCCATTTGTTAGTAAACTTAAACATATTAGGTATCTTCTTATTTGCACATGATAGGTAAGTAGGTACTTGATTAAGCGAAGAGATCACGATGATTGATTGAGATTGGCTAGAAAAAGATTTTCATTTTGGGTACATCATTTTTACAATCCACCAAACATCTTATTATCGGTTCATCAAGTTGATGTTGTTGATATTACTTGGCCCAAAACACTCAGAACGCTTTGAGCCAAGAACATACGCTGAGACAGTACTGGTTTACAAATCTAATGAAGCGTGCATACTGTAACAAGTTTACAAACAATACATCACTCAATTAATTAATTCAGTATCTATCGATCTATCAATAGAAATTTGGATCGAGTTTGAAATTATTATCCTCATATTTCAGAAGATCATAATTCTCGTATACTCTATTAGCAGTAATACCTTAACGGCAGAATAATGCATTGCGTTAAGATTTGTCACTCAGTAACATTATTAAATTAATCGAGGTATATTTTTAGTAGCAATTTTACCAACAATGTAATGAAATTAGATTACATTTTCCAATCGAGAGAGCAATGTGCATAATCCTATATCGAAAGTCAGAAATCGGTCAAAGTTTTTACCTCAATTTATTTATCAACACTGTATTATATTTGCGAAACAAATTCGATCGTGACCGACCTACTGACAGCTACTGTCGTTGCCGAGAACTTTATAGAAGTTATTTTCCATTTTTTTTTTCAACTTTTGCTTTCATATTGCGGGGAATTAGGTACAAAAGTAAGCAAATAAGGTTACAAAATCCTCTTTTTATGGCTTGTATTTTGCGAGATTCTAAACTTAGTTATAAATGTCTTCAGATAACAATTTTGAAGGACTGATGTAAAAAAGCATAAAAGATTAGTCCATAAGTTGTGTAATGGTTAGCTTTGTTAATCTTTAGTATTAATGAGATCAAGATGACTGCTCTCATACTGACGTGATGATTAAACAGCTCTGACTCATCAAAGTGAAAAAATCAGACCAGGAACTAGATTTCAAGGTTTATTATACGAGTATAGTAAACGTCATCGTAAAGGATTTTATTTCTTTTTTGCAATAGAAAAAAACATTCTTTCTGAGATTTTGTATCAACTAGGTTCTATTCCTTGATTTTTTAGAATCCAGCAGAGATGTAAACAAACACTTTCATACACAAATACACCATAATCACTTACGTGTTCATAATATCATACACATTAATTCACAAGCCCATGAAACCAACTTTATTTTCACGATCTTACAAGTTAGAAATCAATCTTTGAAACAAATTATTTTATTGGGTTATTTTAGCAAAATACGTAGACGATGATTTGTGAGACTTGTCAAATTGACTTGACGTTTATTACTGATTGCATTTAAATAAGTAGATTTAAATAAATCAACAATGTATTTTTTCTTCACAGAATGTACTACTAATTATTAAATGCACTGCTTTTTAAAGCATTATAAATTCTTTCTATAAGTACGTAAGTACTACAATAATTTCAATTCGCGATTAACGAGAGGTTTTGTCGCCTCACTGGTGCACAGATTAAAAATGTTTTATTGTCAGTTGGCCATATTTGTTTAAGTTTCTGCTAAATTCTAAAAAATTCGACTGTAGTCCTAAGCTATATAATGTTACAAGTGACACTAAAGGTGATCGTAAAAGGGAAAGTAATAAATAAACCATGCAACAGAGAAAACACAGTTTTCCTCCTCACGTTAGACTATTAGATTTCCTTACAATCACGTTTCCGTTCCATTATTTGTTTCGTATTTCTCCGCAACAATACAAACATAAGCTAAAGCCGGCCTTAACAGGAACCATCAGTCATTTTGCTGGCGGTATCCATTAAAGATTTCGCTTTCATAGCTTTCAGTGAACCGGCATCAATGCCCGTGATATTTTTTTCTCTCTTAAAATAGTGACTTTTTTCACCTTTTCTTATTCGAATATTTTGATCCGCTTTTGTTTTGTCTTTTCGGCCAGAACTAAGCAATTCTTTTTTCAAAAATATTTTACTTCTTTGAAGTTCTTTACCTCTTTATTGAATAACATCTCAATAAAACTATCCTAGTGGATGGACATGAACCTATTGTCGATTTCATCTTAAATACGACACGTAGGTGTACATATTTGACGTAACTTTACTTCTCAGTAATAATTAAAATATAATCAGTCCTTTATATTCCAACTTCTAAATAGTTAAAAATGTAAAGGTTTCCACAAATATTTACATGAACATAGTCAGGGAGAGGAAGTTTACCATATTTCTCAATATTCACGTGCCTTTTCCATCCACCGACAGGTATTTAACCCCGAAACTGTTATGGCAAAAGTCTACAGGGAAAAGCTCAATTTTTTATCGCTAGGTGGACTGACCTCTCGCTATATTGAGTTTCAAATTTGCACTAGTTTTTTATTTGTTCCCTGAGCTCATCTCATACCTGGCGTTCTTGCTTCCTGCATTTTTCATCCTGCATTAATTAATAACTGGAGAGCGGATAAAATATCATGTAAAGACATTTTTTAATTCCAATGCATCGATCTTTTCGAATGAGGGAATGATAGATAGATTAAAATAGGCCCACTTTAAAGAAAACAGATGAATAACGAATAGGTTACTTTATTTTTAGGTTCATACTAGCTGACCCGGCGAACTTCGTACCGCCTTAGCGTAGAGATTTTCTTAATATTTTTTTCCGTAAGAACCATCCTTGGACTTCCACAAACATTAAAAAAAAAGAATTATCGAAATCGGTTCAGCCGTTCACACGTGATGCCGTGACAACGCGAAACGGGTTTCATTTTTATATACTTATTATATAGATGAAGCAAACTACGAGTGTAATAAAAAAGACACACAGAGACAGGATAGCAAAACAAAACACTGACGGAATGACAATGATCAATGACGCGCAAGCCCTGTCGTCGTGCACATGATGTGCAAATGGTTAGGCTTCTTTTATTTTTTCTTAGACATTTACGCACTAATACCTACGCCAACATCTATTGCGTCAACTTTATTGTTTTGTTGATTGTTTTATTCTTAAAGAAGTAATGTTTTCCCTTTTAATTTTAATGATCCTATTTTATTATAATATTTACTTACTTTATTATAGACATTATCCTTCTTTTGTTTCAGTTAGTTAAAGCAGTGTCAATGTCAAAAGTTATAATTCATTCCTTTAATCCTTCGCCGCTCCTCAAAAACTCGTACAGCCAACATGATTAGTCTATTAAAATGTCGTGAAACAATCGAACTTTTTGGCTTCCCAATCGAGGTGTAGCGGAAGCTCCTTGCCCACCCTCAGGACTCGGCAAACCCGACAATCCCCGAGCGCGCTCCGAACGGAAACGCCGCGATCGCGAAGAACCGAACACAACAGTTGAGAACGAAAGATCGCACCATCACTACGTCTCGTTCATGCGAAAAGTTATTCTCTTCGTCACACTTTATTGTGACTGCAAGTGGAGTGAAACTTTAACTTAAAAAAGTTACATTGAGAACATTCAAAGCGTATTGTGTTCATAATTGTCGGATACCACCTCAATTACGTTCCGGTTTTGTTTGTTTGACAGCGTCGCCGATGCACTAATTGCTGTTTGTGGAGGTAAGCAAAGTTTATTTTAATGCACACTGTATTTGGATTCCATTGAAGTGCACGTCTTTTGTTTTTATTTTAAGCTGAGTATAAACTTCATCATCAATTTGTTTTTTTTTTTTTCTTGAAATGTTTACCTATAAATTCGAAGTAGCTTGAATTTTGTTGCGTTAAAAATATTCTTATCTTATTGATAATACTGAACAAGATCTCTAGAGTTTGTCCACGACAATTTCTTAACACGTTCGCCGACTGAGAATCGAGAGCCGTCATTCATTCCTTTTATCATTGTCGAACAGGCAATAAAAAGGCTACCTTTTGCGTGTTTATGTCTATCGCTCGGCTCATCCGACAAACCGGTTCCCGGCCAGATGATAGTTGTTATTTTTTACTTTTTTCCGAGCCAGTATCTGGGACCGTCACCGAGATATGACAGCAGGATCTAGCACCATCAAGATGGAGATAAAAGCATATTGACGATTGGTGTCTTTTAAGTTTTTATGTTGTCGTTGAAAATGTTAAAACGAAATGGGATATCGAGTAACCCACAGACAGTAACCCATTTTGTATGGATACAAGCAATATTTATTTATTCTACAATGAACAGGGCAGCACATCAGAATATTTACAATATTTACTGCAAAATAGCATTTATTGTAACTAGTAACATTCTACAGTTAAAACTATAATGTGCTGGTTGTCTGATCATTATTATTATTTTCGATAAATTCTTGTCAGGAATTAAAGATTCAAATAATGTCTAGATAGCCTTCTTAGTTTCATTGTTTTATGTTCACCATTTTGCCATTTAAACTTCCATGAAATCACAAGTTTTTAGATTGTTTCACGAAAAAATCATCATCTAACCAGGAACAGACTTGGTAACTCGAATCCAAAAGCATGCAAAATTGATCACGCATCTTAACACGTGATTAGACTAATTTATTCATTGAACGGATTATACACTATTACCGCATCACAGATTTTCATGCTCACGTGAGAATCGACTATTGAATTGATACAATATGATAAAGAAATGGGTTAATGAACCCGACATTTTCCATATTATTCAATGTTTCTCTTATGCGCACATTCATATTATAATTTCTTCATTCTGGTTTAAAAAGTAAAAGAAAATAACATAAAACTTATCTTTATATTAATATGTTAGTGTATTAGTAGTGTTTTATAAAATAACTAGCGGCCGCCCGCGACTTCGTACGCGTGAATCCCGTTTTTCCCGCTAATTCCCGTTCCCGTGGGAATTTCGGGAATTCCTTTCTTAGTGCACCTCTACGGTACCTAAGCTACGTCCCTTCCAAATTTCAAGTGCCTACGTTTAGCCGTTTAGGCTGTGCGTTGATCTGTCAGTCAGTCAGTCAGTTTCTTTCTTCTTCTTCTTTTATATATTTAGATAATGATTCATCCGATCCAATTATCCATTTGCATGTAACACGTAATACACTTCAACTCTTCTAATCTGAACAAGATTAATGACACGAAACTTGCATACTAAAATCGTCCATATTAATCTGATTCTACGAACCGTCGTCTCTATGAATTCATTACCGTCCTCCAGCGATCGGCTCTTTCAAATTAATTAAAATGCTGTCGTCCCGCCGATTGCCTTCCTCAGATAGGAAATTATGAAGCATCACCTCCCAGACAATATTGATAGACTCGGGCCGTTTATAGCCTACCCATAAATAAAGCCTGATCATTTCCGTACACCTTAACTTTATTGAAATGAAACTGCAATCTTCCAAATCCGTCCAACTATTCGTATCAAGGCTGTGTTTTGACGCCATTACTATTGAAATTTATTTAGCCATAATACCCGCTTTGGTAAAGTCAGTTTGAAAACTCGCGTTTTAGATGGTTTGATGGCATAATCAGAGGCCATAAAATTAAACGATGACAATCCTATGAAATATGTTATATGAATTCCTTTGCTCGAATTCTCGATATTTGTTTAAGCTAATAAGTATAGCTACTTATGTTTGTCACAATATTTACGCTACAAGTCGATGACCAATTACGTCCTGTGTAAACATAGATGGTGGTATATCTTTGAGCTGTCGTCTAGTGATAATAATATCATATCCTGTTGACCATTAGGCTTGTCCTGAAGAAATAAACAACAAATTACGTGATATCTCCAGCGCAGGAGTAGATAAGACAGTGCAATGTCCTGAAGATGCGCGCCTTCCTGAGATGTTACTTAGAGCATGCATGTGGGCACTTGATAAGAAATGAACTTTATGAACGAAAATTCACACTTGAGAAAATACCAACGATCGCTATGGTAAAGGTTTCTAAAGGATATTTTTGAGAGAGTGAGTAAATGATTTAGTTGAAGATAAATAATCACGATTGCAAGAAACCATTTGGTATAATAAGAAACATTATTTTCAGACAACTGAAATGGAATAGAAAACTTAACGTTTTATGGAAAACAAAGTCCGATCAATAATTAATTAAAGTAGCAGAGCATGAAATAAAAAAGACAATTGCACGCTAGCTTCAAAGCTCAATAATAAAGGGAAATAAAAGGTACAACAAATTGTATCCAAGCAACCTGCCGCCGGCTCCCCTCGCTTAGCTTGCAAACGAAATGTAAACTGCTTTGTCAGAATCAACAGTAAAAACCGTAGTCTGATTTGTAAATTTGCTTTACTGTACAAGCAATAAAAGCCAATGACCATATTTTTCGCTTCTGTTCTGCTACTTAATTGATTCAAATCTTAACGCATGTTAAATTAATTTGATAGTGAAACCATCCAATTATATTACCCACCAATTATATGAGAAACTAGCGGCCGCCCGCGACTTCGTACGCGTGGATCCCGTTTTACCCCCCTCATCTATATTACGCGGTTTAGATTTTTTCATACAAATGTTTTTTCCCGTTAACTCCCGTTCCCGTGGGAATTTTGCAANAACTCGAAATTCGTTTGATTGTGGTATACCCAAGAACAGGTGTTGATAGCACTAGCAACAATGTACCTACTCAAGAAAATCAATATTAGTTATTTTAGAACTGTATTTGGAACTAGATCACGTCCAACGCCTTAAAAATAGTAAGCCTGACCTAAAGACGTATTTTAAACGGAATCGGAATCGGTTCAAAATTTTGGTTCATTTGTGTTAGGGTTGATTGTCATTCCTTCGTTTCAAACAACATAGACTATCGCACGTGTATTCTTACGTTTGTCACTTTAAACACGGTAATACTATCATACAGTATTGTAACTTCATATAAACGGACGAAACGCGAGCTTTTCTTCGAAATTCAAATCTCGGTATGCGCTCGACATGCAAAAGTCGGGGGTGTCGCGAATGTGCCACAGTAATAAACTGAAGATGTGTTGTTTTGTAAACAGTAAGTGTTGTTTTTATAAAAAATAATTACAAGTACCTAATTATACAGTGTGTTAGGTAAATGGGCTTATAAGCCGACACTAGCCCATATTAACATTATTTAGTCAGTGATATCATATTTTTTTTTAATTTTCATACAAAATAAAATTTATAAAATCAGATTTGTATGAAAATTAAAATGATTAAAATGCTGATATAAAATTTCTGACTTCACCATACCATTTATATGCACACGTTAACATGGGCTAGTGTCTGCTTATAAACCCATTTACCCAACACTGTAAATCAAGCATTTTGTACGCCTCGGTCGAGGAGCATACATTTTACGGTCGCAAATTTATAAGATTTGTTACTAAATCTTGACACAATTTTTTTTTAGTTAATAGGTACATCTACTAATGACAAGACAACATGCATTTTATCCTACTTCATTCACAAAGTATTTTGTTTGTCAAAATAAAATAAAAAATTACAATCACAAATACACTCACAAAACTAGATAGAAATTCTAAGTAGGCAGATGTAGTGAAAATAGGGTCTGCAGGTGGGCAGCCCTATCGCATGTTGTCATAGGGTGACGTACCGCTCGGCTGTTGACATTTATTTCAAAAATATGGCCGAGTTGGAATACTGTATAGATAGTATTACCGTGCTTTAAACTACGATTACAAAAAATTACTTAATTGAAATCGATTCAAAATCTCGGAAACTGAATCAAAATCGAAACTACTTTCTTATCCGACCGTACCTGTGTCGGAAGTATTTAGACCAGAGGGAACGGCAACAGTACGGATACCTGCCGATGTGGGGGTGGCCAGTTATATAAATAATGCGCTAATTTCAACGGCCGAGCCATTTGCTAACCGGGTTGCAGTCAGAATCGAATTAGACAATAAATATACTCTGGACAGCAGTAATAAAGTTCAGATTGCAATCATTTCATTTGCAAGCCAGGTCGGTGGTTAGGACAGGAAAGGCATTTCAAACGTGTTCCCGAAATAATTTTTGTTTGTCAAGTGGCTGATTCTGATTACTCATACGATTCACTATACGGCTAAAATTATAACTGAAGATAATTTCTTCTTTCTTTTTGGTCCATTTAAGAATAAAGAAAGAGCATAATGGATTTTATCAGTATGAAGAAAATTTCACGGCATGAAAATCCATAAATACTTAGATGAATTAGTAACTTCTCTGTATCTGTATTTAACTTAGCCAACATTTTGTTAATATCAAAATTTAACCCAAGAGATTTTAATTAATCTTATCGAATTCAAACTTTGACACCGTGTATTTTTGCTTATTGATCAGATTTAGAAAACGATTTCCCGCGGTGTGATTCTTCGCTATTAACATAGAAACGTGCTCGTAGTGTCTCCAAAGTACGAGTAAGTGGAACGTACAATACTGTAGGTAGTTGGCATACGGCAGGCGTGACATTCGACAAGACCGGAATCCTGTCATGTCAAATTTATGCCGGTTGCAACACTGCCCCTTCGGCAGAACTGAATACGGAATAAGTTTGGTAATAAAATATGCTCTTTCTTTCTTTCAGCTGCTATTGTTGTATTTTTTGCATGTTATTATGTTCTTTGAAGGCTCTTTTGACTATTAAGGGTATAATTTCGATTTTCCTTTTTGCTGTGTAGTTGCTTTTTTAATTGAGTAGGTAAGTATCCCAAGTTCTTCAGCAATTTTATGTTGAATATCTACTAGTAGTTACACTAAGATTAAAATACTACGCCTAGCTACGATATGCCTTTTTTGTCTGTGATAAAAAAGCGCCTAGTCGTTGGTAGAAATTCCAATCTTTTAAGTCTAATGTAGTGAGCATTAATGTTTAAAATCAAAATATTATAACCACAAGTGTCAGCAGGTAAATCTGATTAAACTGTTGATAGACATGTTAAAGCTCAACTAATAAAACCCCGTCATTCATCACTGTTGTCACTATTTGGAAAAGTCTGTAGGCAATTACCGAGGATAGTAAAGGATAACGGGTTTTAACACTAAATTTTGCTACTATCAACTTAGAGTTTATATTCCCTTGTGACATCCCGAGGAGTTAAGGAGCAGTGAACTTTGTAAGTGTTCTCTTCAACACACCTGAGGTTAGACAAACCATTAGTTCCGACCGTTTATACTTCCAACTCGTAGACACATCACTATTGTCTAACACATTTTTTCCATTTCGGTTATGGTCTCACTTTTCAACCTTATTCCATTACATTAATTTCCTTATTCGTCCCACGATCAAGACGTTTCAAAATTCTGAAATCAAAAGTACTGAATGTAGAAATACTTAGACTAAAACAATATTAATGTAAGAGTGCTTTTAATAATGATAGTGTAAATGAAACATGTATTGGTTAAAGTGGACGCAAAATTGAGTTGTACGAAGTCAAAACAAACCTTTTTACATCACTCATTTACCACATCAACAAAAACCATCGGTGACGTAACTTTAATTATGGGAAGAAAAAATATCATAACTAAGTTTTTTAAGACTAGCATGGAAATCACGTTTAGAATTTTCGGCGAGTCATTGAAGCAATAACATGAAGATTGCATGGTAATTGGTTTTCGATCATGAGAGTGTAGCAGGTATGTACCTATAATAGGTATCAATTTGTTCGTCGCTCCTCGTCGATTGATTTTCGTAATAACCTAGGAGCCAAAGTAAACAGTGAATCGTGTACTAAATCTGAAAATGAAATCTTAATAGGTAACTATCAAATTCTCTATTTCAATGAATCACAAAAACAAATCAGAACATGTTCAAAAATAAATTTACGACTTTTCGGTTATTGCCAATGACTTTTTTCGATTTAAGTTTAAAATGAAATTATTACATCAAAAGCCAATTTTACTTTTATGAATCACTCAACAAGAACCTATCAATAGTGTTTGCTACTAATTTGATCGCAAGAAGTAAAAATATAACTTTAAAATGTTATATTTTGAACACCATTGTTTTCTATTTTTACTCTTACAATTTTGGTTATTTTAAGACAGCGGCCACATAATGGTCTCCTGTCATAAAGCCGTTACGGTGACTGTGACGGGTTGGTAATTAACGAATTAGTTCCACTATTTCATTAATTGCCTGGGATTTTTCTGTTGGATGATGTCTCTTTGAGGTTCTAAAGATATTCATTTCATTACGGATAGTTTTTTTTGACGAAGTATAATAAGTGACTATTACTTACTCAAACACTTTCTGGAGTGTTTGTATAGTTTTATTTACTGCATCATATTGCTGTATTATCATTATCCTTTACCGTCCGTAATTTTTTACCTTATTATTGGACTGTCCCGTTAAGGGATTATTTATTTCTCTTAGTTTTCCTTTGACATCAATTCGATCCTGAAGTACTGTTTGATGAAACATATAAGTTTTATAAAGCTTAATAGTTTTAGCGAACTGCTTCAGTGGACGTCGTTTGACGAAAATAACGAAAGAACCTGCTTCAAAAACCACTATAGTAGGTAGCACACTTGTCTTCTACACGTTTAGCAATTTGTGGTTTTTGTAAAGACCGACGCAGTTGTTGCGCTGAAGGTATTGTCAGTTAGATTAAGGGCGGGCAATAAAAACCGATGGCTTTTATTAACTAGCTTTTGTTACTACGACTAAAGTATTCTTATGTTTTGCCTACGCAATAGGGACAGAATCTTACAATAATTGATTTCTTATAAAACCTAGTTTGCTTTACTTATTATGACAATAGCTTTTCCCGCGATTTCACTCTTATCTACTGCTACTGTCTGTACATATTGTGTTTTTGAAATATTGTCAAATTATAGATTATTCACCTCAAATTCCAGTTTTAAATATCAAAACGACGTTTCTACATTTTAAGAGGTCATTCATCTTGCTCATGCAAACCTAAAATTAGAAGATGTGAATGAGCCAACCGCCACGTGCTAATGAACTAAAGCATTCCTCTTACCAGAAAAATACGATTACCTTCATAAATGTGAAACTTAATAGTTACCTAATAGGTATCTCAAAGACGTCTTAACGATCAAGAAGATCCTATTCTAAGAGAAGTGGGCCTAACTGATGGAAATTATGATGTTTGGTTTGTTTTGGACAATGGGAAGTAATGAGTATCTATAATTAAAACGGTGTCAGTTGTTGAACTGTTGTGATGATAATCGTGAAACCATTTTAAAAACAAGAATTTTGTGTCTAAAATCTCTGGCAACACTCCATTCATTTGTTTTTAGAAGAGAAATAGTTCATTTGCCTTCTTCGGGAAACCACACACAGCTACGATATTAAGATCTTCCAATGTTGATAAAATGACGCCTAAATCTAAGAAGAAACCGCCTAAGAAGTCGCCTTCTCAGCCTTTGTTTCAACGCTAACCCAATTACAAATTCAAGATTTTAGTCGCCGAAAGCACAGTTAATTAAAAAGCGGCTCTTCAGTTAGAGCTTTACATCTGTCAAGAAACCTAACGTACTTTAGGAACCCATTACTCTTCAGGTAGAGCCTGACCACTAAGAAACCTCAGGTACATAACCAACAAATTACTGTACCTATAGTCTAGCTCTGACACGTTGATGGTAGGGTTCAACAGAAGTCAGAGCTTCGTAGGTCGCGACAAATCACCGTCATTAGTCCCTGGCTAAGCATCATTAAGCTCTCGGGAACGAGGCTCTACATAGCTCCATACTCGTTGAGCACTGGCAGCAGACACTCCAACGTATAATAGCTAAACTTGTGGTAATTGCTCGAGTTGCATCGCCATTATTCCCGTAAAAAATGTGACATTGACGTGACCATGCTGTAATGGCACGCGGTTTTTGGAAATGTCAAATGCGTTGCAGCACGTGATGAAACTGCGCACGCACTATATAGTAAATTTATACTGATTTAGAACGGACTCAAATTGAAATACAAGTTCTCCAGACATAACATTTTGAAACACTCAAAGTGAGCTGTTATTTTAACGACTCAGACACAAATCAAGCAACTTGAATTATTTCAGAACATGGGAACAGTTGCTGTATTAATTGCGGCAAACAATAACATTCTTTGATCCAAATACGAAGTGATATTTTAATATAATGCTCGTATCACACTAATGTCTAAGGCAGACCTTGATGGGTCGAGGACCACGTTACTATTAGGTATTGTTTAAATTAATACGTACAGCGACATCAGATTAAACATTTTTGTTGAAAAATAGAACTTATTACAACAGATGCTATAGTGTTTAGTTTAATGTGCCGCAGTTAGTACACACATACCACCTGCAATGTTATTAGATTAAGGTAGGTCCTCCTAATAAGGTCCTACGTGTTTTTAAAACTCACTTATTGATGTAAATTTATGGGAATACATATTTTATTATTTCTCATTTTATTATTGTGTGAGCTTTAATATGCAGCTTTCAGGCTTATTTATTTGAATTTTTTTAGGTACGAGTATTTATAGTTTATTGAATTTTGCTAATCTAAGTGCATTAGGTACTCGATTTGAGGTAACTTACTAAACAATGTTACTTACACGTAGAAAAATAATGTCAAACTTTAATAAATTACAAAATTCCCAAAAGTTATTAACCAAATAAACCTAATGGAGGTTTTAACGTAAAGGTCACATTGAAAAACTTCACCTAATCGTATGAATAAAATATTAGATTACCTTTCACGGATTAGATCCTGCGTCACAAACTTTTTTACAAAACACATACTAAGGTAATTATTTACCTTCTAAATAAGCTACTGCGTATACATTTTAAAAGGGAATTTATGTCCCAAATATACGAAGGTTTCTTTTGTTACCAAAAGTCGAAGAAAGTAAGACATTTTGTTTAATATTTTACCTTTTAGATGACGGTTTTGCGAATGAATAATTTAACAATATCTGCTATCGTCTGACAATTTTGCTATTTAAATTAGCAATGATAATAATAAAAGAAATTAGAATAACTTATTAAAAATAAGTAAATCATTTATTACTTAATACAAATTTTATTGTTCAAGGCTCACCAGTGAGTTGCATGGCATCCAACGTGTTAACTTGGTACGACGTCGTTTGTAGACAAATGCATGGTCTGAAATCCATCTAAATAATATTCACTCTGAATATAATTATTATTAATGTTAATGTTTTTAATTTAAGTCCTAGTACAGGCTGCCAGCAGGTCATCTTACCCCGTAATTTTTAATTTTTGAATCAAGCCCTAAATCGTTGGAGCCATATTTGAGTCTTTTGAAACATAAAAAGACCATAGCCGCAATGCCTGTAGACAATGTAACATTGATTTTAATACCACAAAGTAGTCCATACATAATATGCTAGTAAACGAAGTTTTACCGAAATCCAATAAACGTTTCATCGTCTAACTAAAGATACTTTGTACCAATTGTATCTACGGGTCGCACAAAGCAGGTCAGCTTAAACCTAACAACTTTGAATCCTAGTCATCGTTAAAACCTAACATGATCAGGCTGCCTTAAATTAATTACGCTAGATTATTCAAGCTAGTCTCAGGCCAGTCTAGCGTTTAGAAAGCTAGGGCGGAAGGGAGGTGTGGCCGAGGGGACAGGTAATGCGATTTAACTCTGCACCTTCCGCAGAAGCAGGGTGACCTGCAACTTGATAAAGCATTTTAATGTCAACAGGTTAGCAGAGTTAGAAAGGTTAGTTACATTAATAATGAACGAATAGACGCTTTTTGAACTATTTAAACATTCAACCGGTTGAGGTATGAAATAAGTTAGTAGTTTGTGATCAAAAGGGATACAGTAAGTCACCCAAACTTAAGCCCTATACTGTAATGATCGAATATTTTAGTGTATATTGGTGTTTTAGATAGAACCTGCTACCCATTCAGCCCTACAAGCTCTTTTGGGTATTGGTAATAAAAATTCGTAAATGAAGAGGATAATATAATAAATCTTATTCTTCATGCTTTTGGCTCACAATAAAGTTTTAATGATGCTTAAAATAATGTTTGAAACCAAACTCGTTCGGGCGATAACACGGGCAGAAATAAATATACCTAACTACTGAGATAGCAAAAAATCATGGAGTCTGGCAAAAAAATTTCAAACCTGTGTGATGAATTTTCTTTACTTCTGCTATCTGGTATTAAATACATTAACATGTTTAGTGAATACGAACATACCCGCGTATTTTTACATGCAACCACCTATTAATATAAAGTGGTCTATTTTGCAGCATTCTGGTATAACCTGATACATCAATGTTTAAAATATAAAACTAGTTTTACTATCCTTGCAAGTTACTTTTAGTAAATCATTACTCAGAGCTGTCCCACGTAGGCAATTAAAAAATAAATTATTCCTATTATCTTACCAATTACCGGCAAATAAACAGAGCTTGTGATATGGTTACTAAATAACAGTTAATAAAGTTAAAATTTAGTTAATAACTTCACTACTTTATTTAAAAATGTTCATGCTTAAGTTGGGTTGCACCATCTTACTTTAACTTTGATAAACATTCAAATTCTGTCAAACTCTATACAAAAAGCGCTTGTTATCGTTATAGTTCCGGTCAAAGTTAGGTGGTGCAACTCAGCCCCACTAACATTTGTCTCCCGCAGGACAACTATGAAGATGTAGTAACGTAAACATGTAGGTAGTTGATGTGCTGAACCACCAGCCAACCAACCAATTGTTGTACCAGTTAAAGTCTTGGTACCACTTTACTGAAAACTGTTGTCATGAGTACTGACTTCNGTGACTTCTTTTATATTGTTTACGTTTATCACATAACTTTCTAGCTTTTTTATATTGCCTGTTATATCTTTAGTTACGAGTAGAACTCCAAAGACTTTGAAAGTTAAAGCTTGTGTAATAATTTACATTTACCATTTTAGAATACATCCGTCTACGGCTTTTTTTTAACAACTTCACAATAATTTCGTAGAGTGAACATTTTAGTTTTGAACTGGAATGTCTTTATTTGCTGTGTCATCCCATAAGAGGCGAGGTCGAATTACTAACAACAATATGAGTTACCATGAAAACGTGAGGTAATGTACATACCTTGAGCTTTATAACTTAAATTGTGTGTACTTCGTACTACTTCCTAGCGTTAAGTAGTTGCTTGCTTTTTTATTGTGAGTAGCTGGACTCGTTTAAATAAAACTGGGACCACCATAATGCTGGTTTTCATTTTCCATAAGTAGACACTACGAGACGTGTGCCTTATAAACAAAAGTATCACACTTAATATCTTGACGCCATCGTTACTATCAGGTCTTGTCTCCACTGCAGAAGAATACCTAGTCCCCTCTAATTTATTACAAGCAAATAAAGGATGGTTCGTTGATTTGGTAAATGTCGTGGGAACAGCGCAGAATCAGTCGTTAAGGTAATCATTGGTCCCGAGTCTTTTGTCCAGCTGTGGACGTCTTATGGTTGAATCAAACGAAGGGATTATTTTTAGGAGAAAAACAAGGTACCTTCAAAACATTGTGTGATTGCAACCTTCATGACTCCTTAGGTCACCGCGTCGTGCTTCAACACTCCTTGTGAGCTCTCTGTGACTAAAAAAGTAAAGAAACGGCAAACATCACAAAGTGCGACGTCTACATTCTGATTAGCGACGTGATGTCACATTGTCCGATTGTTTACAATCACTTCTTACGGATTCTACAAACAAAGCCCACGAAACGCTTACGTCGTGAGTATTACGAATTTACGAGGCACAAGTCATCGTTAAAATTAAATAATGCTAATGCTGAATTGGCTGCAAACGTAGCAACAATTTATTTTACTTTTGAAATAAATCGCAGAAATATATTTACATTAACACAAAACCTATTTATTTTTGAGATTTATGTTACTCTCCCATCCGAAGCGTGAAAATACTTGCCAAACCAAATAGCAATTTCCATTTCGGAGGATCAACGAAACCCTATGATGAGCATCCACAATTTCACCTGAATATTACAATCTCATTCTGGAATCGAATTTGTTCACGTGCGAGAAATCCCGCCTGACACCGATCTTAGAAGTTCACTTAGAGCGTTAAGCCTTCGATGGAATTTGAATACTGATTGCATTGCTGAGGGTGTGATGGTGATTTGTTGTTTCGGGTAGGAAAAGCAGTAATGGATGATGAAATACTCGATGTAACAGCGGCGAGTGCCGAAGTAATATTCGTCGGTGGTGACCACGAAGCGTCGCAATAACTTTAGTTCAGTGCCGCGTTCTCGAAGTGGCGAACGTATCGACGCTCTTCCGAATAGTCTCCTATCATTAAAAGGCGTTTGATAAGTTAACACTCGCGTAAATATTGGTCTAAAGTGGATGTTTATATTGATCGTGCACTTAGTAAGTTAAGTGTAGTGTCTTCGATATTTAAGGATAAAACTTGGAAGCCTGAAAACCTTCTTTGAACTTTGAAGGTACGTCTCGGTCAACTTTGATCTACTTTTTTCGTTCTAAGATTCTACCAAATAAAAGATCTGAAGCAATAGAATTTGTGTACAAAGAAAGAAAGAAAGAAACATCTTAAAACATTAGGTATTCGTAGTGAAGCAATGTCTGCTATGGAGAAACAGGTTTGGCCTCTCCTTAAGTTTTGTTATGCATTATTACTTGCTTTATCAAATTGATGGTAATATAACGCATAATTAATTATCAAATTAAACTGGTTATACTCAATAGTATTCTACTACCTACTTACCATTCAAATTTTTTGTCACATTAGTGAGTATAATAATTAGTGTTTGGTTTCACAACAGTAATTTCTGTTAACAATCCAATAAAATTTCTTCTTGCAAAGAATCATAAGTTTTACAAGGTCTTGAGATTTATTACTAACACAACGTTAACGCCTTGATAAATTCAAATATATTCAATAAATTTTGACTATATTTTAAGAATTACATAGTCGTAAATCTTATTGACAAGTGCCGTTCTTTTAATAATATCTGATGATGACGACACCATAAAACCTCGATGTCCCATCGAACCTGATGACAGTGAATCACTATGAGATCATTGCAATCTAAGTAGGTACGGTGTGTTAACCTAAACACTGTGTCATCTTTGGTAAAGTTGAAGACTATTAAAAAGCTATCGGTTTTTTACCCATTAATTTGTTTTTCTTTTATATCTGGACCACCGAGTATTGTACATTTGTTGATAAAAAAATCATACGTTTGGATACTTCAACTGAATAATTTCCCAATCGAAATTGTCATTTCTTGCAAATATGAAACGGTATACAATTTATCTTCCTTAAATGTCTCTTCAAATGCTTTTCTATCACAAAAACGGGAAATTATCCAAATGGAAGCTGTAACCGAAAAGATGTCTCAAAGATGAATGATGGATTGAAGAAGAAATTCTTATCCTCCAATACTGAAGTTATTTTGTGTTTTGGGGGATTTTTATATACCTTGGTACCTACAAGAAAGCCTTTTAATCTTATTTATAGTTTAGATGAAACATTACAAAGAAGAACAACATCAAAACACGTACGATAATTGCAAAGCTATAGAAGTCACGGGCAAAAGTTGTCTAAAAAATATAAAAGACCTTTAAAGGTCGACTCCGAACGCATCAGCATATTCCTTGCTATGAGTCATGATGTTGCTGTAGTAGCAATGGTTAACATAAATCAAAACAAAGGTACCGGAGATAAATTGCCATTCTCATTTCAAGTTACTGCTCGAAATTGCTTTACACTGTATGAACTATGTTGGAATGTTAACTTACATTCCATCAAATTACAACTTGTCATATTACAAGCTCTTGTTTATAGTGCAGTGCATGTATGTAATGGTATGTATGAGTCAAATCTTGCAAGATGAATTAGACCCAATTCCTGACAACCTATTGAGCTGAAATCTTTCATAATGTACCTAATTTGGATTACCGACATAATAATACACAATGATAATGATGTCATAGAGCTGGTCAGATGATGGAGCCGGGAGGTGGCCTTAAAAAAATAATTTTAATATCAATTTACATTTGGACAATTTGGAATACTTGACAATCGTCCGTTTTTTAATCACAAATACGACTTACTGCCACCTGTGAAAGGCTATCTTCGCCCAAGGGAGTTTGGCAATGCATCGTTGACCTTTCAGAAACCTGTACCAGACTTTTGAAGGCCCCGTGTTGTAACGCAAAGAAAGGCTCAACAGGATTTTATTGTTTCATTTCAGTGGAAGAGAATTTCCAATTCAAACTTCATTTTACAAAAATAAGACAATTAATTAGTATCTGACTAGAACTGAACTAACGGGAGACTAGACTTTTTGCTGCCTAAGTCTTAAATATAATAAATTTAATAAGGCAAAATATCTTGATAATGATCTTGACCTTGCGCCTCTTGGAGCATGACCGTCAAGCATCATGATAAATGATTAACAACATGTTATATTGTGTCTATATCAACACAGTGCTGCTACAAGTATTATTTTTCTCTAATACGTCACGTATCATGAACTCCAATTTTTTGGTCGAGTGACTAATCACTTTAGATTTCGAAACAAATCGACTCCAAATTTAGATTCTCATTGTAATCTAGCATCGTTTATACTATCAAACGCAAAGTTTACTATACTAAAAGCATACTTATCGTAACCCACTAAATCATCATTAAATTGCTCTCGGAATATCAGAAGTTCAGTGAACGGAGAAATTTATAATCGTATGTTATTTACTTCCAAGATCAAAGGAGAACCATTGTGTGTTATTACTAGTTTTTTATCTCGTTCCCTTCATTCTGTTGATGCTTCCCTATAAGTGGTTTTAGAAACAAATAAAAGAGAGCAAAATACGTGAGAAAGTAAATGCGTTACAAATGAATCATCTTCTTTGTAATCGAACGTCGTTACAGTAATTACCTCCGGTTATGTGCAAGGCGATTTCTAAGATAACGTCGCAACACTGCCTTTATCGTGTCTCCTACTGTTTTCATAAATCTTAATGGTTTATCGAGAATTCTCAGGGACGAGACGGTTTTATTGAACAACGCTAATTAGAATAGATTTACGACTGGTATCTACTTTCGAATTAAAAGAAATATCTTTAAATCTAAGTACTATTTCTTGTATTAAAGTAAACGAAACACTAGCTCTCTACAGATGTTTTCTAAAGCAACATTGAAAATTGGTCCCAGAGGAATAAAGCATTGTCTCTTTCTACAAAATAATAATAATCTATTTTGAAGAAAAAAAATAGGTAGAACCATCAAGATAATGCTTGACAGTAAGTTTAGGAAGTTGATACTGCATCATTTGACAGCATATAAAACATGAATACCCAAACATTGCACACAGATTAGCTAATACGAGTACTTAAATGTAATCTGACAGTCGACTTTCACTGAAAGCAATATGTCACGACGAATGCGGGAATCGCCACCATATCGAATCGCACAGATCACGGAGATCATTGCACTAGAAAGTAAAACGGATTTCCAAGTATTATTTTAAACACTTTTCCTATTGTTCTCGATAATAGTGTTTGGTACGTTAATAATAATTTATAGTATTATTTACTACTATAAAGGACAAACTCGTTTCATTCTTTTTTTCGGTTGCAAATCAAGGAGTAACTATGCAATGAATTAATACAAAAGCTATATTTTTTGGTTCGGATTCCACTCGAGGCAGTCTTCCTAATTTTATGATTTTTCAATTTCAAGTCAAGGAACCTGGCTGCACAAGAGTTGCAGAGGTGGGAAATAGTTCCTTCTAAATGATATTTCAGTGCTTAGGTTAATATTTATAAAATTTAGTTCCTCGCATGAAATGCATGTAATATTGTGATATTTATTTTTAATACACCCAAGAATCAATTAAATAAGTGTAACGGTAGATCGTCAATGGTCACGCCCACACGTCCAATAAAATGATTAAGTAAAATAGTGTAAATTATTCACATACTTTCATCATGACATAATCATTGTTGTTTACCGAGAAATGGTATTGTAATTGATACCAATTTAGTAGGTTAGGTGTCAGGTTTAATCTATGTCAGCTATTTAAGACTTTATGACCATAACGGTAAACAATAAATTATATTTTTATTCATAACTAGCTGACCCGGCGAACTTTGTTCCGCCTTAATGGCAATAAATAAGCAGACTTTTTTTTAATTTCGAACGGGATAAAAAGTATCCTATGTCCTTCTCCTGGCTCTAAACTACCTCCCTGACAATTTTCAGCTAAATCGGTTCAGCCGTTCTTGAGTTATAAGCGAAGTAACTAACACGACTTTCTTTTATATATATAGATGTGTTATTGTTTTAGGTAGTGATGCGAAAATAATGCTTGCTTTGTGATCGATAGAGATATAAAGAATAGTTTCGTTTTAATCAACTATGTTATAGTGTCGCATTGTCTTAAGTCGTTTTGTAATTTTAATTAATACCATGATTGAAACGTTAATTACTCATTGATCCACTTTATTATTACGTCTTAATCAGTTACTCAATCTGCTGACCGCATAACTAAATTCTTAAGTAGGACGATTAAACATTTGATCAACAATACAGTATTTCTGAGTCATCTTTAATGAACAAAATTCTTCTTTAAAAAGGCGACATGCTTGATTTAATTATAACATCACTTCCACTTACCTTTAAAAATGTCTTTAGTTGTAATAGAAATAAATGATTGTAAGGCTTGTATACTGATACGATTGCAATTTTTGAAACAATAACTAAAATAAAAGCATCTCTCCTATTTGTCGTCGTCATTGTTAGTTACAATGTGTTACAACTTTGTAACATTCTAAAAGTGACTGTTCTGTTATACCCTATACCAATCTTTTACAGCACATTTCGGTTTGACATCAGTTACAATCGAAAGCACATCAGTCTACACGTTTTCGTTGCCAAATTACTATTACAAACAGTGTCAACTTGATGTGCTACCTACCTATACCTTAAGGTTTATCTTTAATAGCTAGGTATTTCATTGTCATCCATGTAACTAGTATGGGTGCAGTGAACTTTGCTCGTGTTCATTCATCCCTCATTAGGTCCGAGCGGAACGGGATTATTTGAACTCCCACCTACTGTTTACACTGTCAACCTGTGTCAACACTTGTATTGGTTCAGTTTTGTTCCTCAATCCTCATACACTGTAATATGCTCTTGTATGGAAATTTAAAAAATGTAGGCATGAGTTTATAAGGAGTGATTAAAGTGAATTGGTTGAACCCAAAACATTTAAGCCCATGAAACATTTTCAAATAATTTGAATTAAAAACAATAATAAATAAACGGATAAAAAATAAGGACTAATCTGAATAATTGGACATTTGAGGGATGCATAAATCTATTTATGCTTTCCCTCGGGAATAAACTATTTTCGAACGCTTAGAACGCCCGAAGTTACGAAGACTAGTCAGTGGTTCGTAAGTGCGTATAACAATCACCATAAACATTGGCTAATTAAGTAACAAAGACATTACTTGACTACCTAAAAAGTTTTGTAACTCAGCCGGTACCTATGCAAATTGAAGCACATGATTACTTATACAATACATATTACTACGCAAGCTAAAAGCTAAAGTAGCTAAAGTCGTTAGGCGCTATTATTTACCTCATCCTTTCAAATTCCTCTTTTGTTTCATTATTTATTTGCGCCTTTTTGCCGTTCAGAATTCAAAGCAAAGTTCTCTTCTCTGACAGAGTTAAAACGAATATAATTAGGCGTACGTCTAAAGTCTTTTAAATCTTTTATCTTGTAAATGCCTTATTTGCCGTCAAGTTTCACAATCAGTGAGACAAAGCCACTTTTGAATATTTCATGTTTTTGTTCTAAACGGTATCCTCACCTCAGTGTTGTGTCCTAAGTATAAAGAATATAAATATTCATTCGGAAAAGCACTAACACCTGAGCAACTGTTCATAATGCTGAATTACATATCATTTGCATGAACGGATTCATCATTTCTATGTGTTGCATGCGTGTTCTCTATTACCATATTAGGCGTGAAATTACAATACTTGCCTACTTACTAAGGGTAATAATATAAATTCATAGAAAATATAGTGCGGCTCCGGTTGCAACGGATCGAAACGAAGTTTTTTCATTTTATGCATTTATTTCCTAAGTCACCGATAAGCACGCGATGTCAATATAACAATATTGAACCGAAACTTAAGAGAAACTAACTTTGAAACTTTATGTAACTTAAGAATTTTTGAATACGTAGAAGTAGAAGCTAGAAGATGAAATGAGTTTCACGATTTTATTTGTCGTCACGTCACAATCAAATTATGGTAGTCAAGTTATTTCTAAAACCTAGTCCTCTAAAAACTCTAAATGAATGAATAACGTCACTAGTAGGTACCTACGTCTAACATGCATCGATCAGTCTTGCATTGTTCATATTATTGAAGATTTAATGAGTAAACATGTGAAACCCGTTTCATAGCTGTAAGCGTATAAAAGCTTTCATCGAGCTATGTATGTATATTGCATCATCGCGACACAGATTCCTGTCCAGACGCCTCGTTTCTGCCCATACAAGATCCTAATTTATCATACAACTGTCCAAATAAGTACTACCAGCTGTTCAAATTATTCTACAAGCAAAGTTTTCATTTACTTCAACCAAAGGACAAAATCACAAAGTTAATAACGACCAAAATGGATGAAGTGTTTTCTTTTTCTTAAAACGGGCCTATAATATCAAAGACAGGAAATATTAAGCTTAATTACCTACCAGAAAATTGTGAAGATTTACGTCTAATTGATGTCTTTGACCTTTTGTTTATTTCTGTTTGAACTCGCTTTGAGAGGATGTAGTCCAGTCAATGAATGCCTTAACGACGGTGTAGAGAGAAATCCGTGGAACACAATTTCTGACCTCGGGACTTTATTTAGCCTAGTTAGGAGGTGAACATAGCAAAAGTCCCCGCCCTTAGCCCTTGAGCCAGCGGGGAGAGGGGGGGTTTAAAGGTACCACTTTTCGGTTTTTCGCTTAATCCTCGGAAACTATGCGTCCTAGTGACATGACTACTATGAACCAAAAAAAGCTTATTCAATTTGCTACAGGCGAGACCGTCAAGTTTTTCTATATCTTGTATAATTTTTGCGGCATCTGCTCTAGAAGGTCTGTAAAATTGGAAATTTTATTTTTGTCTTACATGTTCCTATCAGGAGAAAATCGACTAAATCAACATTGAGCAAACACTATAGACATGCGGGAGCATGTTAAGCCTAGTTCCAGGGAGGGGACTGCACCGTGCGTATATTTAGACGAACCAATTGGAGCCACTTTTGACTCTTCATCATTCAAAAACTACTGTGCATTAACACTTCAAATTTGGCTCATGTATTGAGACTTGCAAAATGTACATCAGCTTCAAATTTCATAAATATACCTCAAACGGTTATTTAGGTATTGACGTTCAAAAATCGACATTTCGAACACTAAAATCTATCTATCACCTGTGAAATGTTAAAATTTACTGTTTTTTTATTTGTTCCTTTGTATTTACATAACTAACTTTCTGGATGCCAAATTTGAACCTTCTAGGTCATCTGGAAGTGGTTAGAATTTGGTCTATAGGTCAGACATTTAGATTTTTGGGCGTCAATACTTAAAGAACCGTTTGAGGCATATTTATGAAATTTGAAGCTGATGTATATCTTGCAAGTCTCAACACATGAGTCAAATTTGAAGTGTTAATGCACAGTAGTTTTTGAGTGATGAGGAGTCAAAAGTGGCTCAAAGTTGTTCGTCTAAATATACGCACGGTGCAGTCCCCTCCCTGGAACTAGACTTAACATGCTCCCGCATGTCTAGAATGATTGCTCAATGTTGATTTAATCGATTTTCTCCTGATAGGAACATGTAAGACAAAAATAAAATTTCCAATATTGCAGACCTTCTAGAGCAGATGCCGCGAAAACTATACAATTTATAGAAAAACTTGACTATCTCATCTGTAGAAAATTGAATATGCTTTTTTTGGTTCATAGTAGTCATGTCACTAGGACGCATAGTTTTCGAGGATTAAGCGAAAAACCGAAAAGTGGCACCTTTAAACCCCCCTCACCCCGCCGGCTCAAGGGCCAAAGGCGGGGACTTTTGCTATGTTCACCCACCTCCTAACTAGTCTAAATAAAGTCCTGAAGTCAGAAATTGTGTTCTACAGTTTTCCATCTATAATGCTTTATTGACTGGACTAATGATAGGATTCGTCGTGAGAATTTCAAAAATAAAAGAGTCATATTTTGTCAATAATTGTCTGTCGTAAATATTCCCAAAAATTTTTTTATGATTTCTGACTTATTTTAGACCTAATGTGACATCGGTCATAAAGTTACATTTCTATTACAATCGATCGAACTATCTATTTTGTACTCTTATCTACCCCACGAAAGAAAAATAAGCTAGGGCAGAGTTTATAATTTGTTAAATATCCCTATAGGTATTCGCTCAACACACAGATTATATGAGAAGTTGATTTAATATTTCGACTGATCATGCTACGTAACGAGAGGTTATTGACACCTCGATACAAGTTTTGGGAATGGAATGAGCCTACTACAATGGGCCATCAAATATAATTAAGTTTGGCACCTAATCTTTTCGTCAGTGATTACGCGACAAGGGACTTGTACCTTTTAGAGTAAAGTGGATTTCCGAGTCATAGTAACGGAAGTCTTACTATCAGATATTACGTAATTAAAATAATGGAATGGTTTATGTTTTGTGTACAAAAGTTTTGCGTTTTTTTAACAGATTTAACAATAATTCGTAGTCTAATTCCGAAGTTTATAGATCATGTAAATGGCATGAGAGTACCAAAATCAAACAAACCGCAAAGAATTTTAATTGATAACATTAAATATCAATTTGGCAAATAGAAAACAGTTTTTGAGGTTAAATACGTAGGCCAGTATAAACCGTTAGCACAAAACCGCGTGTTCTAAAGTCTCTTGTCATTCAATGGCGGAGTGCAGTTCATTGAGGTTAAGGCACAATATGCCTCCATATTCCCTCTATAGGAACACTCGCAAAGGCAAGAAAGAACCTTGTTCCGGAGCGTGAAAGCGTCAGCGGGGTAAAGGGACCAGCTACAGAACAGTGATGTGTGTAGTATCGAGTGACGGAGATATGCAAGTATCGAGTGACAAATACTTTCCAGATTAAATTACCAAGAAATAAGCCGTTTTGTAGAAATCTAAATTTCCTCTTATGTAGGTAATTACAGCTTATCAGACTTTTCATTTTTGGTACAAAATAGGACCCATTACAACTGTATCATACCTCAATATTGAGTTGAGCTTGACATGCTTTCGTCGGTACCTACTTGATATACATAATTCTAGATTGTTCCCTAAGCAAAACACACACCATTCAGGGTTCAAAATAAACAGGTAGGTAATTAAGTTACTAGTTGGAAGCGTGACATAATAGCCTATTTGGACTCGCTTTAAACACACAGATGCCGTGGATAGAGGTAACTATAATAGAGGTAACTTAACACGTGTAACTGATATAAATATCGCGTGATTCGCGACAACCCTGAACCTCCAGCCACAAAACACCCGTGTGTCGGTAGATGCTATTGAAAATATCCGCCCTTATAAAGTGGTTGAGAATTCCTTGAAAAGCTTAAAGCAGCATTGCACCTTTTATTTATTCGGCTTCTCGATATTATATTGGACGAGGATTTAAGAAATGTTTACTCTTTCATGTCGAATAATACGTTTGAGTTAAATGCATTCAATATAGCTTACGTAACGATAATAATGATAGTGTATGTAATAAAGATTTTTTAAAAGGAGGATCACATTTCGATTTGTTTAAGAACCAAAATATTATGTATATTAATGCCACATGATGAATCAGAAATATGACTCACATAAATGTTAATAAGCAATTAATGATCCTCATATTTAATGTATATTTTTGTGTTTTTGCAGGTAATGCCGGCTTTGATAATCCCACACATTTAATGAGAAATCCACGTGAGTTAATTTTTTTATGTAATAAGTAAACGTTATAAATATCAGTTAAGGTAAACTCAATCACAGATTTTCCGGCCGGTTTGCTTTTTGTATGTCTCTGCTAATTTTAAATCGCAGTTAATTTAATGCTTAAGTAACCCTTTTCAAAACTAAGCAGCAGTTTCCGATGAAATAGCAGATAACCCTTGACTCATGCATTTGCCTGTACATCAGTAATAAATGGGTATTTAAGTTACCCATACAACTGTCTCCAGGAATTCGCAATTTATGTCTGAAGTTTAAGCCACGGAATAACTAATTGTGCGACTGTGCATAATATTAAATATTAAATGACTTTGCCACAATCTTTTTTTTTTAAATTAGCCCCATAGAAACATACTAATCATCCTAATAAAAATTACACGCGTATTGACCACTACTTGAAAGTGACGTTGAGTATAGAAATGTAATTTTAAATGTGTTGAAAACTTGATAACTTTTTATTAGTTTTTTTTTTTAATATCTGATCATCTTAATGAAATATTGTTTTTAATGCATCATTTATCTATTAACAGCGATCTAGGTCAGAATACTTATATCGGAGGAATCTACTATAACTATAAAAGTTAACAATGGCTCTGCTATCGAACTTACCACATGCCCCATCGGGCACTCGAAAGTCACGAAAAGTGGTTATTGGATAGATAACATTGTATTATTTAGGTTGTAATTATTTACGGACATTGCGCTATTTCGTTACTAACTGATTGTTGAACAACTTTGACTACTCTGGCTTACAATGTTGAACAACAATAGCACTGGTTTTCCTCAAGCCGTTTTAAAAAAAAATTAATAGTCTTAAAGCTTAACCAACGCATTTTTAGAGTAATCTTTCCAAAAAAATTACTCACTTTGTTTTAAAATTAGATATTTTGAGGTATTCTAAGTTCTCTTCAATATCAACAATGAGTCAACCTCTATTATCTATTCAGGCACATAATTATTTTTAATGTGAAGTGTCACAATAAATCTCGTAACAAAACGAAATTTCATTTCTGATGGGCCTATCAAACTTATCAGTAGGTCAGTAGTAAAACGAGTTAACATAAAATGTCACAGTTCAAGGTATTTGTTTATTCTTGAAATTATACGCCCCTTATTCGTTTTGGATGTAAATTTTACGGTCCATGATATTTTGTTCGTACGAATACTATGCGTGCCACATAGGGAAACGTACCTAAGCCGTTTCTAACTGCTTGAAAAGAAATAAAGCTCCGATCCACTACTAACAGTAGCAAAAGTACGAGAATTTCGCTTTTAATTCCTTTTGTGAGAAATGTCAGCCCGCGCAAGACTTAGTCAATATTATCACTTAAATCAATCAGTTGTTGAAATACATACCTAATACATAGTTAGTTGTAAGGCTTTTTGCGAGACAATCATATCAATCGATCGGAAATCTAACAGCTTGATTCTGTTTGATTCTGTTACAGTGCCAAGAAAGTTGAAAGTTACCTCACGTGTGCCATAATAACATATAATATCAGTCTGGAAATAATGTGATCGTGAATGAAAACGATTTTCACGAAGTCGTGGACTCAGCTAGGATACTTGTGATAGCGTCTTGGATAGTCAGGGACACAGCCAATAAAGCTTGTGGAGGCCAGAAGCGACAAGAATATAATGGCGCAGTTACACTATGTGAGAAATTATCGAACAGAAGTGCGAGCACGCACACCGAAGAATGGGCGACGCACTGCAAAACTAACTGAAATGCTTGTTTACACTATGTCTCGATCAATTTCCCGCATAGTGTAACTGCGCCATAACTCTCTATCGCCTCTCTCCCACTATATCGCCATCTTAAGCCCGTATCGTAAACCTAGTCCACAATGCGTCACGGCTAATCTTGGCCAAGTCGACGACACTCGACCTCACCTGACTCACGATTCCGCAAACGAACCCACAGGCGGCACGTCAAGTTCAACACTGCTGCTTCTTATTGTACTTGTTATAAGTCCTATTTTGGAACAGAAATGAATAATCTGTGCTGACTGTACGGCAATTAGACGATTAGGTTTAATCACGTATGATCCAGCTAATCCTATTGATTTTGCAATTAATTTGAACACGATTCCGTGTTATTTCTTTATTACTGCGAAATCGGATACGAGGATGTTTGATATAAATATTAGGATTAAAGCTTTTATTTGACTTCTTATACTTATTTAATTTTAATTGGGGTTTTAATAGCCTTTGGGTAATTTTTACATTGAACTACAGGGCTAAAGTTATGAACTGAATATCTAATGATGGAGAAAAATATATACTTTCGATTAAGTCTCATGGTAAGCATGTTTTAATATAGGTACCTACTCGTAAAAGTTACTGCGAGGCTCATTTTAGCTCGTGGAACCATAATTGGTCGCATGAGACCGCGGTAACAATTAATTTCTATTGTGTCTCGATTCGCTGATAAGGGTTAATAAAACCAAATGGACGTATTATGAAAGCTTCTATGAGACTATGTTAATAAAACCAAATGATGCCAAATAAAAACCATTTCAGGCAATATTTTAACCCGTGGCTTATCTACGTAAACTTCACGCCCATCGCGAGGCATAATAACTCGGTTGCTTTTAAAATAAGACTGAATGGACTTTTTCAACCGACTCTGCCTCGTTTTTTAATAAAAGCCAAATTTAGGTCAGACATGTAATAAGTCCGTCGACGGGATATTGAGAATATTTAATTTTGCACCTTTTATTGAAAACTAGCTTTTGTCAGCGGCTTTGTCCGTTTATATTCCGGGCTGATACAGAAACACTAACTTCTTTATTGCAATACGATAGCATAATATAATAATCCTGCTATCTATCTGAATTGATATGGGCGTAAGAAAAGTAGGTAGGTAAGAATTACCTACTTCTCCACATAGATTCACATTAATTGGAATATTTTATAAAAAAAAAGTGTTGTCCTTGCACAGTGCCTACCAAAGAAAGGAGGTCGAGAAATGACAAAGTTTATCAGTGAAATATCGGTTATCAGTCCAAATAATTCAGTTACTGAAATTCCATAGATAATCGATATATCTATGGAATTTCGAGTCGATCACTCACAATCTCCTATCTTTAGTGAGGGGGCAACTATTTATCGTTACTTATTTTGTCGATACAATATAGTTTACCAATGGTGTAGGAGATAATATTAAAAATATGTCAAGGTTTATTGCCTGATTAACTATTGACCTACTGAGATACGATGGTTAACCCATAAATCGTAAATTTCTCTTTGCACAGTGATAATAAAATCACGCCCGATATTTTAGCAATGTCAATATTTACTTGAGATCGATATTAATGGCGTGATAAAATCGATGTAGGTAGTAGGGTTAACGCAAACTAGTTTTTTTTTTCATTTTTGCGAAATAAATTTTGTCTAGTGATACATCGTGACTTAGGACATGACTTATTAAGTCAACAAAACCCCATTTTAAAACAGCGTACTGCAAAATATGAATGCTTGCAAATGTTCACAACAATCATAACTCAATTAATAGAAAACACTCAACAGGTAATGATTTGAAATATACATATACTAGGTATACAGGCTCTAAGGTTATTTATTCTAAAACTTTGTTTAATTTCAATATTTAGACCAAGTCCGTATTACCCTTCTTAGAACTCGATTCGATATCAATAATAAATTCAACAGTCTGCAGTGTATTTGATTTCTAAATATTAAAACTTACCCAATCCCAGGCTTGAGTTTGAACTTAAGTTAATTTACATAACACAGGTTTAATACTATAATGTCTTGAAGGACGAAGACTGTTGTGACAAAATACTCAATACCTTCTAGGCATTGTACCCGGATTAGCTGTTAAACCACGTAATTTGAGCAATGAAGCCAAACGTCTTAAGGAATTAAGGCAGCCTGTGTAGACTCAATAGCGAGTTAGATTTAGTAAAAAGACATTACCTCACAATAGAAGAAAAGTGTCAGAATAGTGTTGAACGAGTACCAATAAAAGTAGGGAACTAATAATCAATTCGTAGCTAATATAACCATTAAGTATTATCTCATTAAAATTGGAATTAAGTTCACAAATACACGCCTTCACGCATGTAGAGTGCGTCGCGAATTATTCGCATTACATTCATTTTAACAGGCAGCAGGAACAAATGAAAACACTTTAAATCTTAAATTTTTCCAATTATTTATTGCCTAATTATTCGTACCTGTATGCATAAAATACCATGTTACTTCTTACTTACCTATTATGGAATCCTATCAGTTACTAAAAATATGAATGTCTGGGTATATCTTATCCGCGTTGCTAGCAAAAGCAATAAGATATTTATGATGGAACTCCTAACAAGTTGGGACCGACTTTGATTAATGTTTGCGACAGCCATGCCTAAATAACGTCTCGCTAATTTCTGGATCGTGTTCTAGATGGTTATTTAATATAAATACTTTAACCAATAGCTATAGGTACTTAAACAATTCAAAATATGATGCTTAGGTTACACCACCTAACTTTAAAGGTAACTATGACGATAACCGGTGCTTTTTGTATGGAGTTTTCTGACGTTTGTCAAAGTTAAAGTAAGATGGTGCAACCGAGCCTTAGTTTGCCTTCATTTTGATACAATTTAATGCATTAGGGGGCGTCCATAAATTACGTGAGACGTTTAGGGGAGGGAGGGGGTCAAGAAAAATCTCACTAAATCTCATGTAGGGGAGAGGGGGGGTCTCGACAAATATCACGTAATTTTTTTCAGCAAGAAAAAGGGTCAAATTTAAAAAAGTGGGTTATTTTAAATTGAAAAAATAAATATATTTTAAAATGATAATGATAAATTATTATTTTTTTATTCTGAACCGATTAAACAATAAAGAAATTAAAAGAAACGGTTTTTTTAATATTAAATCCCAATCGAAGCTAACCCTTACATTGCAAATATGTATTTTAAGAAATCTCACGTGAGATTGTGGGGAGGGGGAGGGGGTCTGGAAAAATCTCACCAAATCTCACTAAGGGGGGCGGGGGGGTTGAAAAATTGCCAAAATTGTCTCACGTAATTAATGAACGCCCCCTTACGTGTGTGACATGTGGGTCTTTTGTTTTTCCGAGATTAAATCATCATGTTAAATTAAATACAAAACGTAATTAATTTACGTTTTTCCTCGAATACATTTTTTTTACAAATGTTACAATCTTACGTACGTGTTCCAAATATAGCTTGCCCTACCACTACTTACTATCTACTGAACTTGAGAATAAGTGGAATATGAAACTCAATTACCTTTACCAACCTTTTATTTATTACGGAAAGTCAATTTACGAGGTACGTAGGTAATCAGTACAAGCTAGGCAGGTATAACCCATGCACTCTTGTCATTTCAAGACTCATACTAAGTTAATAAATTTTCCGTTCAGGAAGGTACCTACATATTGCTTGTTTGCAAAAAGCGTTGACATTTGTATTTTTGTAGCTTCACCGAGGTCACGTCTCGCTTCCTAAATTTCCCCACCTCCGAGATTGTCACCTGACATTTTGTATCCGTGTTTTGATCTCGTTGGTATTCCGATACATCCCCGCGGCCGCGGCCTCAATACTCAATCACATTACGTTTCCTCAACCATTTCACTAGAAGGTTCGAAATTCGAATCAAATTCTAAATTCGAACGCAGACTTTGAACATTTTTGTTTTATTTTTCCTTTTTTTTTTTGCATGCACGGCTACCGGCCAGTGCGAAAATCTTTGGCGTTGTCATTACCTCTTTATTTTTCTCTAAACATTAAAATCTTCTTTGGTCATAATTATTTTGTGGACATAGAGTAGGTACAAACTTTTTAATTAAAAAACTTTAACATTGGATAGACTTCAGTGGAAAAGTTCCGACTTTTGTTAGCGGTAAGATGATAAAGATTGCTAGTTCAAAAAGGTAACGAAAGTTAAAAAGCAATTGTCGAGGGTAATTATTGTTCTCAGATGAATAATGATCTTTCGCCCAATTTCATATTTTAACAGTATCTTTGTAATTTTTAACACTATTCTTCATTTACGACGTGAATAAACACTGTAAACGTATTATTTTGACTCGATTAATTAAATTAAATATTTTCTTCTCACTTGGCTACATTTATATTACGTGCCTAACATGAACCAAGATAAATATTTTTTATGTAAAACCCCACAGAAGTTAAGTAGCACCGCGCAAAATCTAATCCAACATAATGGATTCCGCGTACGCATAGCATATAATTTGCTAAACAAATAGGATATTATGTAAGAACGCTGTTTGTCTTTGGGTCGGAATTAATCCACTTACGCTCCATTGTAATCGTAAATGGTCGCGACATAATAAATAGCTTTCACATGAATAACGGATCTCATTTACTTAGAACCATTTGTTTTGGTACGACGACAGCACAGCAAGCTATCCATTTTTGTTGTAAAGTCACCCTTATCACAACTGTATAAGATGCCGCAGTGTTGGCAATGCATTGTACAATGCAATATGTATGTCTGTATTTCTTTCGGGGACCGAGGCCCTGATTATGAAAGCACGTACACAGTTTTAAAATAAGAATTAAAATTAAATGCTTCAGTATTAACATAATTATGCACATTTAAAAAAGTTTTAAAAGTAAGTATTTTCTGCAAATAAGGCTTTAACACGTCCAAGAATAATTTTAACCCTACCGCTGCTTTGATAATTGTGATCGGTTTATTTCATCTCCGCTTATTAAGGCAGATGCCATGAATCCAAGATGGAAAACATTAATATTAAGTTAACTGGATAAATTCAAATTTTCTGTTTGTATGAGCTTGGAGCACGTACCGATATCAGCTCCACCCTAGTTGCGCCCTTGAACATAATTTGTATCGTAAGAAAATTCGACGCGACGCATATTATTGTTATAATTTTATCCCACACATATTTTTTTTGAGTTGCCCATGTAGTCCGACCCTGACTTGATCTGACGAAGCATTGTGCCTCCCTGGCCGTTTGGTCACAAGCCAAAATAAGGGATGAGCCTCATGAATAGTAATGTAAGGGGTGATAGTGCGATTGCTTATTTAGATAGTTTCGTCTGAAGAAATACTGAAGCGTGAATGTTTTGCTTCATGAAATAGAAGGTTTTTTGTGGATTCATCTTTATTATAATTGAACCGTCTTTTGTTTTTCTTCGTAAAAATATCACAACTACATAAACTACAATATACAGTTATAACTATACAGTTTTTTTTTTTTTTTTTTTAATCCACAACGAGGAAGTTGTATTTACACAGCTTTCTTGTATACTGCCTTATTAAGAGGCGTTAAATTGTTTCTCCACATGTAACATACCGTATTATACAGCAGCCATAAAAAGATACGCCGCTTCTATTTCGGAGAATCTACAATTTACGAGTTTACTTTTGTCCCTTCAACGCCAGTTTCTGACACCTCTCCGCTAATAAAAAAAATAAAGACCGGTAGACCCACTTCTTCCTTATAAGTGTTTGCAATGACACTGGTGAATGATGCAACTAGAGCCAAAAATAAGACGACAGCTAAACACTATGGCAATTTAATGAATTTCAACCAAAAGTTGTTAAATTGTACTCTGTATTGCTTTGGGTTTTTTCACTTTCAAAATAAACTTTTTGGGTAGATACATGTACTTAAACAAAAACTAAACTTGAAGTAATAAGCATGAAACATATTTCTTAGTGGATGTCACACCAATTCATTATTCTTGATATTCTGCATTTTTGTACTGCACAATTTTAAGATCCAACAAAGAAAAGCAAACTCTGTTTGTAACATGAAAAGCGATTCTTTGTTCTCCTGAATAAAGAGTGAAAATCACGTCTAGTGTTGCGCATGTCGTAACCTCACTCTGAATCTTTAGATAATCAAGCCTACTGAAACCCACGTTCACTGTGTTTTTCTCAGAAGAGATTTTTTAAATCGGACTTGTTACCATTCCGTTATGTAATGTTCGTATGGGAGTATAATTAAGCTGTAAGGCTAAGGTTCACTGCATTAGCTTAGCTGGAATTATTTATCGTTGCCAGTGATAACCGCCATTATAGTGACGAGATTGTGAGAACCACGCAGTTTGTGTTTTTATAGCTTTTATAATATGTGAAGAGATGGATAGCAGGGAGCTACAAACACTAAACTGTACTTATACTCGTAATTACAAAGTAACTGCTGTAATAAATCATGAAACACAACAACACGAAAGAATAAATTCCTACATCGGGGAACTTTTCCTCCATCTTGTAGGTAATAATTTTCCAGACTACAGAAAGCTAAAGCTTCATAAATTATAAACAAAGTGTATATCACATTTTCCTTATCTTAATATCCAAACAAAATAACTATTCCGTTCCCTAATAACACTAATTTATTATTTGTAAACACTTTTAATATTAATGATATAACACACATGTTACTAATTATCTTAAATACATAAATGTATCGTTCGTTCGTTTCAGTCGAATGACGCCCATAATAATGTATAATAAATAAAATAATTTAGAACAATGGAATAATCCAGGTAAAATATACGATATTCTTAGAATATCGTGGTATGTAACTAGATCTTTTATGTGCACTTACCAAGACTTATGTAACGAGAACAGGCCTCATCTACCATATTATTTTCATTATGGGATCGCAAGCTGTTATTACTTCTAAAACAATTATGACTCTACATTCCCACTCTAGCAGAGAGTTGATGGATTCTTGCAAGAGCTATTACGTCATATTAAAAATTATAACTGTTGTAATCTTATTAAAGTAGGATATTAGGACTTTTATGTTTGATATAATGTTAACCAAGAAATCTTTTTTAATCTATGAACAATGTACAATGGATCCGAAGCCGTAAAACATCTTTAAAAAAATTGTCGTGCCAGTGTCCGTGTACGAATGACAGATGAAAAGAAGTAATGAAAAGCGCGCGGAAATTTTAAGGCATGTAAATTCGTGCAAGTTTTCTAAATCTATCACATACCTAACATGATTAACTAACAGTTCAAATATGCCCAATTTTGATAAATGATGTTTTCACAGATACCGTAATAAACCTTGACTATTATTACTTGATGTTATAATAACATTACGTACAGGCCATTGAAAGAATAGTTAAAATAACAGCTGATTCAATAAGATACTCGCTATGACACGTAACAAAACAAACATCATCTTCAGATCATACACGCCACATTTAGTGGATTTACATACAAATGCAAACATTCATGTCGAGTGTACTGGTACAGTCAGAAACATAAACAGTACTCTATGTTCTAACTAGAACATTTCACCAGTGTGAATCCTCGTGCAGTCCTGCTCCAAATCGGTTTTAAATTTAAATTCAGCTACCAACAGCNCATTTCTGATGTGTAAACTAGTTTATGTTCTTAAGGAAGCTAAGTAGTGAAAATACGTAGGTACGTTTCACTTTGTAGAGTATTGTGTGGAATGGTCACTTCACATTCAACGCTAAGAAACATGAAATCGAAGTTATTTCGTCGACTGTACAATATCTTATGGAACGCCCATAACGCGAGTGAAGTCATTGCATTTCATGATTGCATTGCAAATATCAGAAGGACGTGATGACGTCACACAACGTGCTCGTTTTTGAGCAAACTCCGTTTTATACAAGCCCTTATGTTGATGTGAATAGAGTTGACATTGATAGAGAAATGTTGATGTAGAGTAAACTCGACCGCCAACGTCGATGCCCACGCGCATGATGACAGTTAATACTCATAAACTGAAGTGCTTACTACAATGTACTTTAAGAAGCTGTTTGTGATATTCAGAAGATTACAGGAGATTACAAATGAGCTTATTTTGTGTAACATTACGAATCCCCTTGAAACTTTGTTCCTTTATTAAATGATCGAACCTGCGACCTTTAGTAGGTAGGTCGTTGTGATCACACAGCAATTTTAAATAATTTACGCTAACTAAGTGAATACGTGTCCTAATAACCTGAATAATCTGAGGCCTTCGTTTATTTATTGATCATTGTCATTCAGAATTTACTATGCAATACCTATTTCATCGATTCTGATGCTGACAGCGGTGTAAAATTTACTTTATCTACTGAAACTGCAATTTAAATTATATTTTTTTTCCTAAAATACTCTTCGATATGTTAAGCACACTAAATTAATTCCCGTTTGTAACAATTTTCAAGTAGTTATGGTACAACATGCTAAACTATAGTAGGTACCTACATAATAATATGCCAGTCATGAATAGGATAGTAAATATCAAACCATAGATCAAACTCAAAAACAGTTCTTTAAATATTAGGCTGATTTATACTTGTTCAGTGATGATGAAGCGTGTAAATTTTTCGGCCAGTTCTATAAACAAGCGTTCTTTCCAAAATCAAAATACCTTTTCTTATTGCTTTGGGAATAAGAGCTAACACGGCCAACACTTAGCAATAGTACGAAGTGTTCCAAATTCAAAAACTCACTTGATTGGCTCCCTCGTCATTACTTTTCCTATTGCAATATTTAGCAGTCTTTTGTTTACCTACTCAAGCCAAAGATTCGTGGAGTTTGTTTGATTTATTTTCTGTTTTTTGAGTTTGTCGCTCGAACTCGTAAAGTCGGTGTATTGACATCACAGTGTGCACATGAATCATTTACGCCGTCCGTTTCCGATTGCGAGACCGCACTTTACCGTACCTGCATGAATTAAAGAACATGGTATTTGAATTCGTGTCTCCGTTAAATGGGTATACGTGGAAAAGTTCGCCAATCGAATTTAACTTTCTAGGTCTAATTTAGCAACTTCTGATAGATACAAAAATGTTTAGTGTTGTAAATGTCACGGAAGAGGTGAGTGTTCATTTTAGTATAACATTAGCAATTTTTAATTAGGATTTAATTGCTTAATTGAAACAACAATATGAAATAAGTACAATTATGAAGGCCTTATACACAAGGAAGCTAACTCCTAACAACCTGGTGGACAGTTGTTGTATAGGCAAAGAGTGAACAATATTATCAGGAAAACGTATGTTTAAAGGAAAATCGTAATTTTCTCAACTNCCCGCCATTCTGACGTTCACGAAATGCGACTCTTGTTACACAACAAAGTTAGATGGGAAAGTTGGAACAGTGGTTTTATAGAGCAGCATCAATAAAAGTGACTGCCGATGGTTATAACCTATTGTTCTAGCGCTATTAAGGCTATCCGATTTCTTCTCATACTGTTCATGATATGTAATTGCAAATCAATGTTGCATTTTCTTTCCTGATAACAGGAATTTAAGAATATCATTTATGATACCTAACCATCTCATCTCCAAAGTTTTGTTAATTGAATTCTCAGATGCTACACAAATAGTCCAATAAAACTTATTTATTTATGAAAATAGGCCTTTAAAAAGCACTTTTACACGTCCCAGTATTAACCCTACCACTGCTCGGGACAATAAATGGGTTAGTAATGAGAAGAAGCATCTCTATAATCACTTTGTGTACCTTCTTACCACTTTAGGACATTGTAAGCCTCCTGATTTTTCACCTACTCACTATTATCCTTCCAAGTCGGGTGCCTAGCCTATGCAATATTGACGGCCAACAAGGATCAAAAAGTGCAATGACTCATTCATTAAAAATCAATAAGTTGGAGATCTATTGCACAAATCTTAAAATCTTGTGGGACTAATGTACCCACAAGATTTCTGAAGATTTGTGATAGATCTCCAACTTATTATTCAGTGCTATCTGTCTAGTTGTAAATTTTACATTTACGACATACTTGCGAGCTGAATATTGATTTGTTTTATCTAAAATTAAGTAGCCTGTTTTTTTATTGTCAGCCATAAAGATCTTTATCTGAAAAAAAAAAACATTGCCTTTCTCTTGCTAATAAAATGTTTATGTTTGGAAAATATGCCCTATGTTCTTTGATATAAAGAAAGATTATTGGTATGTTATGTACTTTTCCAATTTTCTGTAGACATAAGCGTCAAGACGTTATTAATTCGAACAAGTGAGAGTGCATTGAAAAACTCCAGCTAAGGACATCGTTACCGCAATGAAAACAGATTAGGGTTGTCACCTGTCAATAAATAGGAAGATTTTAATTAGTTATTAGTATGTTCCATTGCCAATGCTAATTATTATGACCAACGTCTTTGCAACTCAGCAGGCAAAACCTGCTGAGCGAAAAGCCGTAGGTTGAAGTTCAAATTGAAGCAGTAGAATTAAAATAAGTATTTTAAATAATTTTAACACTTAACGTAGTTTATTACAGCCAAAACAGCTGTATAAACCAGAAACCAATAAAGCCTTATTTATTTATTTTAGTTTTCAATTTACGTTATGGTACTTAGTTTTAAATTTTCTGTTGAATCAATTGGTACACTACCGGCTAAGTTAGAGTTAGTCATGTTATCTCATTGGAATTGTATGTGCTTATTAATTAAACTCAGATTAAAAATCTAAAATATTTTATTTTCTTAACCCAAGCATATTTTACCTACAAAAGTGTTTAAAGTAGGTACTCACAACCCTGCTTTATTCACATATATTACGCGGGTATATATAGGTTTTCCTTTTTATCGACCGTTTAAAGACGTGTGAAAGCGGCTTGACGTAGACTCACTTCTAATTTGTTTGTGGCTAAGGTCATATTGTAGGCTGTTGTGGAAAATGCTTTAAATAGCATTGTTTTTTATTTTAAATGCCTGTCATTTGACCGCCATGGGAATCACGTCATCTGGAGACCTTTTGGAGACTTATGAATATTCAATACTTATTCAACACCATTCTAGTCTTATCATTGTTTATAATAGCAGTCAGAATTATAAACAGGCTTTATTTATGTAACAATCCTTATAATATTATTTACAAAATGTTATTCTAGGAAATCACTCTTCAGCTCTATAAAGGGATAATAAATAAATACTAAGTACCTATTTTTACTGTAAAACTTTTTTAAAATTGTATTCCACGCAAGCGAGGTCGAATACCAGAGCTAGTCGCAAACGATGTAAAATAATTCAACTCAAACATTTTCATAAACTCAGTCCAAACTTCATGGGACGCTTTGGGAATAATTTTCAGTGAATCTTAATAATTTATTCTTTGCGGTTTTATGTGGCTTTGAAAAGTTTCTAAAGCCGGGCTGACGTAAGCCAGCTAGTAAGTACCTGTCTGAAATAAGTTTTTTGTATAGTTTAATAGCACATCAGACTCAGTTTTGTTGCTTAATAGTACCTACCTTTTTTTTTACGGGGAAAAAATGCGTTGAATCGCATACCTACCTATTCCAACTACAAAAGAAGCCTAAGCTATCATAATGTTTAGATCGACGTGTTTCTTTTGGTAAAAAATATCTCTATAAATGAATCAATAGACATCTATATATGTGGGATTGTGAGATTGTTCAATTGAAAATTATAAGGGTTTTATTCGTTCTCCATTTTATTAAAATCGTCTTACAAAATCGTACATCTTTTTACAGACAGCTAACGTCATCTAAAACCAAATCTGACATCTCACCATAAAGAACATAATTAAAAATAAAAACTAAACCAAACTCCTTAATCCCACACGGCCTTCCTGATTATTCATCTGTCCCAGATGAAATACCTTCGTCTTCGGTGGCAATCCACGTCTTCATAAAATTAGGGTCTTCTGTATTTCCAATTCTCAAATCACCTTTCTCGTATGTTCTAGCTTTCTTTCTTTTCTTGTTATAAACTCTAACACTTCCATCTTGAATTGTCTCTACACATTCTCTCGCCTTTTCTCTTAACTCTCGTCTTGTCTCGTTCATTCTTTCTACGTTTTCCTCTACTATCATCTTAACAAGGTCATCATCTCCTTTATCATTCGGGTCAAATAGTCCTTCTTTTCCTCCCTCGTGATTCTCTCTTATAATTTCGTGACGCATCTTCTCCGGTAGTACAAATAATCCATCTTCATTTCTCTCTTTGGGCAACATGTCATTCTGGTAGGATTCTTTCAGCATCTGAATAGGTTCATCTTCATCTTGTGTCTTCAGTCGTGCAGTCTTTTCGGTAAGTACTAAACAGCTTAGGGCGTCGGCGTGTTTCATTCGTGGTGCAGGTAGTTGTTCAATCTGACAGTCATTACTCTTCTTTATTTCGTCTGTAGGCTTGCAGTCTTCCAACATTTTCTGAATTTTAGTCATGTGTCTAGAGTCGCCTATGTCGTATACTACAACTGTATTATCATCTTTTTCCACTGCTTCAATCTTAATCTTCTCTAACGGTACATCATCTTTTACTACTTTCAGAATAGTCAACGTCTTCTTCTGTTCATTATTGGGACAATCATCACGCTTGTGTCCAAAGTCATTGCATCTAAAGCATTTAATTCCCTTTTCACATGCAGAATATTGATGATCGAAAGCTCCACAGTTATAACATCTTCTCTTAGGATTCTCATCATTTCCCGATCTTCGATTACCATGACTTCCTTGGTAACTTGACGTCGTAGGTGTCGGTTTCGCTAACTTCTTCATAAACTCGCTGTATATCTCTAGTTTCTTCCTGAACTCCTTAATATCCGCGGCGCCATACAGTATAACTTTATTCGTCTCAACGTCTCTAATTCCATCTATAACGTACTCCATCAGAGCAGCATCTTCAACTTTCCCATGTAATGCTATNAAAGCCTACAAATAGTATGAATTCAAAGCAACCTTTCAACACGAACCAATTTTATTACCTACTTTTAGAACACCATGTCTAATGTAAAACTAAAAATACCTACTACTAGTAGTCTAGACCTATGAAAAGGATATACACATTTCCATAAAAAACCTTAAAGGTGTTCTAAAGGAATTAACGAGTTTTAAAACCTTTTTCTATCGTGAAGACTTTTGTGTCAGATCTAAATCCACACGAAGCCGCAGTGAGAAGTTAGTCATTTAATAAATCAGATCCAGTTAACCCACCCAATTAACTCTTCAAAGTTTAATCGGTACATTTAGATCACTCGGATGATCAGTTTAACTNCTCCGCTACAGGTAAAGACAATTTTAATTTTAACTAAAATGCTTATTTTACTTCGAAATCTTTTGTTTTTATTTGAAATCTAACTTGTCTTTATCAAAATTACAAATCTAGAGCCATTTTCAGTTTTGTTGTTAACGAAGCGTTGAATGGCGCGCTCGGAGAGGCTTAGTTCAAACGATCATTGCAAACGTTGCGATAGGGATAGAGACATGCGATTTTTGGTTTTACGAAGGTAATACGATAGAAAATAATACAAAGTAATAAAAACCACCAGTTATAGGGGCATTTTTTGGAGAAATTTATCAAATAACCAAAAAAACACGAATATTTAAGCAGATTTTTTTCAAAAATTATCATTTTTTATTATTTGTTGGCCTTTTAGTATCGCCTGTTATTTAGCATTATTACTGTTTTTATTTTATCAGGATATACCGCTTAGTTTAAAAGTTATTACGTTTTCTTTACAATAAGTAATTGGAAGAAAAAAAATACTATAAATTTTTTTAAAAAAATCTCAAAAAAAATTTGACCTCTTTTTTGTCGATAAAAATAGGTCTAGTTTTATCTATTTTCATATGTACACTTTAACGTGACTCACACTGTATAATAAAATATTAAGTAAATTAAATTATCATATTTAGGCATTTGCCAATTTAGAAAATGTCATAACAAGAAAATTACGATGTAGGTAATTCGTATTGAATTTCCAAATCAATTCCATTTTATTACTTTAATATTGGTATTAATTTAAGTTTTGCCACCAGGATAAAGGTCATTGCTTATTAGGGTCGCAATGAATATTAATTTGATACTTTTCAAGGCTCAACTTTGAAAATGTTTATAACAATTAGGCCACTTAAATCAAGTTTCAAAGTGTCGAAATGGCATGACAACTCCAATAAACACTCTTGAGCAAGTACACCTCTGACCGTATGTAGAAATTGTATTTGCAATGAGCATCGTAAAAGGAGACGTACTTGTTAAGAAACCAGTTAGAGTTAATGACTCGGTGTCCAATCGTTTAGACAGTTAAGCACTAGCAGCTGTGAAATAGCTCAGTATATGGTACCTTAAGTATTTGTTGATGTGAAGGTATATTTTTAAACCATGGGCCAGTTCAGTTGTTACAGAATTGGTCTATCTCGCCTCAAGAGTTCTAGGCCTCAATTTCCAGATAAATGCAAGCTTAAATGTGCTTTAATCAAGTTCTGAAATCCAGCGTAATACCTAATCCAAATTATAAATCATATTCTTAGAAGTCCCAATATTATCATACGTATCTTATACGAGTAGTTTTATTCATATTGTATTGATTACTAGATATTTTTCCTGTTACACAGCATTTTCCTTAGAGACTGTCGATGTCCTTTTCGTTGGGTAAAGTCTTATTATAATCAATGAGAAATATCAATCTGATTTGTTACCGTCTAGTTAGTTACACCTTGCCTGCATAAGATACAATATTTTTCCTTATGTTTATATTGGTTAAATAGAAAATTAACCTTTCGGCAAAATTACCCTAATATTACAAGCTTTTTATTACTTTCTTATTAATCTTATCAGTCAGTAATATGAAAATTACCAAGCTTATTATGTAGTTACTTACCTACATTATAAGCTATTGCGTGATACTAGTTCATACAGTTAAGACTAGCAAGCCCTGCAACTTTGTAACAGAAGAAATTGTTACTAGTTTTCCAGAGTTATCGTTCAAGCAAATCTTCAAAATTCTCGATCATCAGGGATCATGCTACAAGTTGTAGAATCCCTGATCCCTAAGAAACTTATAAGTTGTAGCCTAGAATTGACGTTCTTATCTTACGAAGCAAAATTAAATTTACTTCATGACTGAATAGTAATCGTACATCAATTTGTTTTATTTTAACATTATTTTTCANCTTTAACTTCACAACTAATCTTGAGGTTTCCACCTTGTAATTGTAACTCTGAGAAAGCCAGAGGTCGCAGGTACAAATCCCGCAAAGGGCTAAAGTTTCAGTTACTAGAACTAAAGTTCTTAAACAGATTTTATGTAATCCATCTATTACTAATACCGATGTCTCGAGTCTTAAGCTAAATAACTTAAAAGCTGTGACTATTGAAAAAATAGGTACAGTCGACAGTGCATTAGACTTTTAGACTATACATTTCTGTCACAAAATAAAATGTATCATATTAAGTTGCGTTAGTGTTAAGCTTGATATATGCCGTCATAAATATGTTATATGCACTCGTGTATTAGTGTAAAGAATACAAAATGTAATAATAAAAAATTTCAATAGTAATCCGATTGTTTTTACATAGCCAAAATTATTTGCACGCTTATAAAATGAAGATTACGCTCCTTATGTAAGATTTTCTCGCAAACAATACATAATTGTTTGTAAATAAAGGTTCCATGAAGCGTTACGCGACGAATTATAGAGTCGATTTCGCGAACAATCGAATTCAATCGTCTCGATTGTGTGTGATCTTGAAAAAATTCTAACGAGTTATTTATGTATCAAGGATAAATAACAATATTTTGATTGCTCCGTTGCGTCATTCTTGTTTTTTGCCGATTCTGGAATTGAAAATATTATTTTCGATATAATTTATGCGCCAGACGACATTGAATTTCAGAATCTAAAAGAACATTCTAGATTTTTTTTGAAATTGAGCTTTGAGCCCGCTGTTCTGAAATTTTCCCCAAACCGCTACTAGTACGAGTGCCTTCCGTAAGACGTTAGTCAATCTTGCTGGATTTACCCCCGCTTGACAAGACTGTCTTCATTCCAAAACTCGTCATGGGATCTTCGACATGACACTCCAGCTTGCTATAAAATATCAACTATCACAGGGAAAGGTTACTTTATAATTCTATTCTTTTCTACAAAGAAATTTCGACCACACCTCTTCATTTCCATAGACCGTTTTTTAACAGTTTCCAAAGGTTGAAATAACTTACCTATGTAAAGTAACTAATCCATAACACAATGATCTTATGTAACTAAATGTGTTCTAACACCCTAGACGCTGGCTCAAAATAGAGTAGCCTTCGATTGTTGCAAAAAATCATGAAACGGTTACACAACGGCACAAGCAAGGTTAGACATTGTTACGTGGTCTAAACGAAGCTGGTGTCGATTTTAACGATAGTAATCGATGATCGATGTTTTGACGGTTAAGTGAGCAAATAGAGTCGCATTACTATCAGTTTTTGTTTTGTACATATGTAGTCCAGCCGCACGTTTAAATTAAGATCAAATTTTAATCAACTAGGTATTTATTTAATCTAATTAATTGTGTACCTAGTAGTTATGTTTATGTAGCCATTGATTTAATATCCATTAGATGATGTAGAGTAATATCTGCATATTTTATTTTAATTATAGTATGTTTTTGTAAGTAGGTACTTAAACAACACGAAAATTGCTGTGTTTATTTTCGTAAACGAAATTCACAACTTCGTCAAACACTTCATTTATACACAGATAATATTAAATAAATAAAATGATCATTTTTGGGCATTTGATAATTTAAATAATGTCATAACAAGAAAATTACGATGTAAAATTCGTATTGAATTTCCAACTCAATTCCTTTTTATTGCTTTAACCGTGGTATTAAATTTTAGTTTTGCCACCAGGATAAAAGTCATTGCTTAATAGAGGGTCACAATGAATATTAATTTGATACTTTTTAAGGCTCGACTTTGAAAATGTTTTAAGAATTAGGCCACTTAAATCAAGTTTCAAAGTGTCGAAATGGCATGACAACTCCAATAAACACTCTTGAGCAAGTACACCTCTGACCGTATGTAGAAATTGTATTTGCAATGGGCATCGTAAAAGGAGACGTACTTGTTAAGAAACCAGTTAGAGTTAATGACTCGGTGTCCAATCGTTTAGACAGTTAAGCACTAGCAGCTGTGAAATAGCTCATTATATGGTACCTTAAGTATTTGTTGATGTGAAGGTATATTTTCAAACCATGGGCCAATTCAGTTCTTACAGAATTGGTCTATCTCGCCTCAGAGTTCTAGGCCTCAATTTCCAGATAATCCAACGTTATAATACCTAATCCAAATTATAAATCATATTCTTAGAAGTCCCAATATTATCATACGTACCTATCATATACGAGTAGTTTTATTCATATTGTATTGATTACTAACTTGTTGTCTTTTTCCTGTTAGATACACATTATTTTCCTTAGAGACTGTCGATGTCTTTTTCGTTGGGTAAAGTCTTATTATAATCAATGTATAATATCAATCTGATTTGTTACCTTCTAGTAACACCTGTCTATTTCAAAATTAGCTTGATTTTAATCAGTACTAGTTACGTACTTACTACCTAATGCGTGCTACTAATTCATACAGTACTAGCAAGCCCTGTAACTTTGTAACAGAAGAAGTCGTTACTTTTCCAGACATTTATCAAAATTCACGATCATCAGGGATCATGCTAAATGTAGAATCCCTGATCCCTTATAAACTAAGTTGTAGCCTAGAATTGACGTTCTTATCTTACGAAGCAAAATTAAATTTACTTCATGACTGAATAATCGAACATCAATTTGTTTTATTTTAACAATATTTTTCAATTGTTTCAGCAAGTTCAAGATGGCGTAAAACACGGCGAAGATGCGGTGGTTCAAGAAAGGCGAGCCGCCTCGGCTGCTCGCCGTCTCGCCGGAGACCGAACCGCGGTCTACGCGAAGATCCAGAATCGGTAAGCTAATCCATATTCATTCAATAATAAATGCATAGCCAGTGCCACAATATTTTAAGCAATTACGACCCTTATCACACCAGACAGCCAAAGCCCAAATCAAACCTCACTCTATCTACCGAACGTCATAATATTGTTAGCATGTCATGTAGTAGTAGGTAGTACCACAGAATAAATATGTAATAGTAGCTAGAACGCTTGCTTGCAAGGATCGGCTGTAATAACCGTCTATAAATGCAACTGGGAGTCGAAATGGTCTTTATAGAGGTACATTATCATCGTCATCATCAGTGCTACGTTTTTAGGGCATTGAAAGTTACAACTTTTTATTTATTAGTTGTCCCAGTTTCCCATACTAAAAATAATCATTTATGAGTCCATCAAACAGCACAATAAATTGTGCTTTACTGTTTTTATCCACATTAAATCTTTTCCAGATAACAGTACGCATTTTGAGACTACAAAATTTTACAATGTCATACTACAGAAATACATAAAATAAGTCATTTCCATGTCAAAGTTCTGCTTTAGATTTTTTCTGATTCAACTCTATCTCTCAAACGACCTCATCATGACTTTATATCTTCTTTTTTCTCTACATCAAAAGTTTCGGTAAGCACCGTGCACTATCCATTCTATTCTATTACCGTTCTATAAATGACAAATGAATGTCACTGACTTAGTTTCTCCTTCCCAAAGACCTTCGATGTACAAAACACGCAATTAATTTGCTTTTTAGCACTTATTGCTGTAAATGGCGCTTTCTAGTGAGACTTAATCGGCCAGTTTACTCCGTTCTTTACACCTAAAGCGCTGTGTGTTGGCGTCTAAATGCAGGCAGTAGATTTAAGGACGGTCACAAATACCACCCACAATACAATTGTGCAGTTGCAGTTCCCTTGGTAATGCTGTAATTTTAAAGGTAGCTGTAGGAGGTCTTTTTAAAGAGCAAGCTTTAAATTTTAGCTAAAGAGTGTTGATTTTAATGTAACTATAAATTCACACTCCGAGATTATTATCTGTATACTATACCATTTCAATCCTGAACTGACCTATTAGAGTAAAATACGCTCATTAAGTTAATGTAAATGAAGAGGCATCAATCAAGCAGATAAGAACTCTATGCATCGAGTTAGAGCTATTGTTATGTTTGTTTCTTTGCCACTTTTACACTTAGATATTGTAAAAACCATGAAATCACATTATAAATTGAACCGTGCAGATTAGGCTAATGTTTGGTTGCAAAAAATCTGAACGGAAAAATACAATTGTATGTATGACACACCTTAATTTATCAAGTTAAGTTAATAAACAAAGCGCGTTTCAGAACAGTTTTAAGTTTATGGCGACATAAGACATTATAGTCTTTTCAGGCGATACCGCAGGCAGAATCTAGTCTGTATAAGATTGAACTAGTGACCAGTGTTATCAATTCCAATAAATTAATGCAGATATATTGCGTGCAGTCAGATAACAAACACTCGTAAAATACGTTTGACACCGGGTTTCATAAAGTCAAAGTTGAGTTATGTGCATGCGGACTACTTATTCCGAGCGCCTAAAGTAAGAAATAAACGTGGCTTGTCAAAACAATTGCTTTCGCAAAACAACAGGCATTTGGTTATAAATGGGTGCTCTGAAATTAATTTTGTAGTAGGTACGCAATACCGAAAAATTAATTAATTGTTAGTTATTTTGTGTTTATTATAACCCTAAACATATTTTTCAACTGGACAGTACGTATGACTGTATAACTGGACTGACTAATTTGGAAATGAACAAAGTAGGTAGGTCAAATAAAATACGTTTTTAAACAAAATATTGCCATGTCTTGTAGACAAAACAATTATTGTTTCTTTGTCTACATTTAACTTACAAGATGTCACCATTTATTTGGAGAGAAAGACAATTCATGAAAATTGCAAAGCAACTGAGATATCTAGTACTAATGTAAGCCACAATAATAAGGTTTTTCTTGAAAATTAATTTCAAAATCCTATTTAAAAATATGTTTGCATTTGCAATCTTTTTGCGTAAAACAATAATTAAAATTCGCCAGATACTTAATTTCGCAAAGTTAAGTCCATGAGAACATACAACTAAGAAGTGTTGTCAGCGTAAGTACCTACCACTTTGTTGGTGCAAGAGCTTTCCGAAAGGCAATCTACGAAGATATTTTTACAAAACTTGACTTATGAATAGGATAATGACTGAACTTTTAAGACTGCATAATTATGTCGTATTTTTTAGATAATTAAAGTTAACGTCTCTGTAAATTAGTGGACGCTAAATATTGTGTATTAAGTATTTTGAAGTGATAGGTACATAATAGAATCTATCGTATGACCTAGCCCTATTCTAGAAGCTAATTTTTTTTAAAGAATCTTAGTAATTTATTTCTGCACAAATTACTATAATAGTCCCGTTAGCCCCTTGTACTAAGCTAAGCTTTAATTTCATAACATAATTATTACATGCCCTTAACGTTGATTTATTACTTCAATTTAAGATTTTGATAAGTACATTTTATTAAACAAGACATTAATACAATATCCTTTTAAATCCCACTTAAAAAGGCTTTATGACAGTCACATATAAAATAAATAAAGGTAAATTACAAGAACGCAACGGGGAGTTACCCAAATCCGTTTTCATTAAACCAAAGAACAAAAACGTTTAACTGTGACACAAAACGTTTTAAGCGACACATTTGGCTTGGACATTTAAAGTGGTCAAAGGAGCATGACGCCTACTTATACAGTTACCGACTTGCTCATCTGCTTACTATTCAATCGGCATGTAATATCTTCGCACGCACTCATTAGGCATGACAACATTTTGTCGTAGTTAATTGATAGGCTGTAACTTGCGTTTGCGTAACAAATACGCAACGTGCTTTTGTTTGCATAAGAAAGAAGTAACACCCGTTCGTCACAACAGTATGAAGTCTCAATAGCGCGTGGTCCAAAAATAGTTTAGGAAAATGAGGTTGCGTTTATAGGATAATAAGATGATCAACAACAGCTATGCACAGAAATATTTATTCAGTTAGTGTTTTTAAAATAGCCTACAAAATCACAATGTCTTATTGTCAACAGGAAAAAAAATGGTACTTAGCGACATATAAAATCTAACTTTGCTATTTTTAAAGCCCAAAAAAGGACTCACATCTTATTGAGATACATAATATGACATTGAAATTGCACGTCGTTTTTCTTACAAAGATTTTTTTACCAAAATGTGATTTTCTTTTTGAAATATTCAAGACATTGCCAAAGAAACAGGAAAGTCTTGTAGTTATACCGCATTGCTTAATATGACGTCATTGTGGTTTTCAATTCTGTTCTACGAATTAACCACAGTTACATACGTTTATGGTAATATACTTACTTTCCGTACGTCCTTTAAGGATATCGACACCGACTAGTGACGGGAAGTGTCGCTTGATGCAAAATAAGGAGATAATTACTTGACTAGATTTAATAAGGAAGAACATTACTTACACCTATTGACTATTTTATTACGTGCATAGATGTAAATAAATATGACATGACATAAGTAGTTACCTCACGCAATGACGTAAGTTCCTGTTAGTGCGTGAAAATTAGGGGTGCGTATTCCCAAGTTGCATTAATTTTTAAATAGGTTACATTGATAGTTTATTTTATTTATTTATTTATTTNCCATAAATGACAAATGAATGTCACTGACTTAGTTTCTCCTTCCCAAAGACCTTCGCTGTACAAAACACGCAATTAATTTGCTTTTTAGCACTTATTGCTGTAAATGGCGCTTTCTAGTGAGACTTAATCGGCCAGTTTACTCCGTTCTTTACACCTAAAGCGCTGTGTGTTGGCGTCTAAATGCAGGCAGTAGATTTAAAGACGGTTACAAATACTACCCACAATACAATTGTGCAGTTCCCTTGGTAATGCTGTAATTTTAAAGGTAGCTGTAGGAGGTCTTTCTAAAGAGTAAGCTTTAAATTTTAGTTAAAGAGTGTTGATTTTATGTAACTATAAATTCACACTCCGAGAATATTGCGCCTTGACGCATGTGTTATTCCATTTCAATCCTGAACTGACCTATTAGAGTAAACTACGCTCATTAAGTTAATGTAAATGAAGAAGCATCAATCAAGCAGATAAGAACTCTAAGCATAGAGTTAGAGCTATAATTGTTATGTTTGTTTCTTTACCACTTTTACACTCAGATGTTGTAAAAACCATTAAATCACAATATAAATTGTACCTTGCAGATAGGCTAATGTTTGGTCGCAAAAAAAGTGAACGGAAAAATACAATTTTGTATTATTAAGTTCAGGTAATAAACAAAGCGCGTTTCAGATCAGTTTTTAGTTTATGGCGTATAAGACTTTTAGTGACAGTATAGTCTTTTGAGGCAAAGCCGCAAGCAGTAGCTAGTCGGTATAAGGTTGAACTAGTGACCAGCGTTATCAATTCCAATAAATTAATGCAGATATATGGCGTACAGTCAGATAACAAACACTCGTAAAATACGTTTGACACCGGGACGCGTAAAGTCAAAGTTGAGTTATGTGCATGCGGACTACTTATTCCGAGCGCCTAAAGTAATAAATAAACGCGGCCTGTCAAAACAATTGCTTTCGCAAAACAACAGGCATTTGGTTATAAATGGGTGCGCTGAAATTAATTTTGTAGCTCGCAATAGCGAACAATTAATAAATTGTTAGTTATTTAGTGTTTATTATAACCCTAAGCATATTTTTCAACTGGACAGTATTAACTAATTTGGAAATGAAAAAAGTAGGTAGGTCAAATAAAATACGATTTTAAACAAAATTTTGAATTATCCTGTAGGTAGACAAAACAATTGTTTCTTTGTCTACATTGAACTTACAAGTTGTCACCATATTTTTTTTGGAGAGAAAGAATTCATGAAAATTGCAAAGCAACTGAGATACCATGTAAGCCAAGTTTTTGAAAAATAATTTCAAAATCCTATTTAAAAATATGTTTGCATTTGCAATCTTTTTGCGTAAAACAATAATTAAAATTCGCCAGATACTTAATTTCGCAAAGTTAAGTAGTTAAGTCCATGAGAATATGAAACTAAGAAGTGTTGTCAGCGTAAGTACCACTTTGTTAGTGCAAGAGCTTTCCGAAATACAATCTATGAAGATATTATTACAAAACTTGACTTATGAATAGTTTAATGACTGAACTTTTAAGACTGCATAATTATGTCGTATTTTTTAGATAGTTAAAGTTAACGTCTCTGTAACTTAGTGGACGCCAAATATTGTGTGTATTGTGTATTAAGTATTTTTCAAGTGATAGGTACATATAGAATCTATCGTATGACCTAGCCCTATTCTAGAAGCTAATTTTTTTTAAAGAATCTTAGTAATTTATTTCTGCACAAATTACTATTTTTTTTTTTTTTTTNACAAATTACTATAATAGTCCCGTTAGTCCCTTGTACTAAGCTAAGCTTTAATTTCATAACATAATTAGGTATTACATGTTCTTAACGTTGATTTGTTACTTCAATTTAAGGTTTTGATAGGTACATTTTGTTAAATAAGACATGAATAAAATATCCTTTTAAACCCCACTTAAGAAGGCATGGCTATCACATATCAAATAAATAAAGGCTGATTACAAGAACGCAATGGGGAGTTACCCAAATCCGTTTTCATTAAACCAAAGAACAAAAACGTTTTACTGTGACACAAAACGTTTTAAGCGACACATTTGGCTTGGACATATCAAGTGGTCGAGGGAGCATGACGCCTACTTATACAGTTACCGACTTGCTCATCTGCTTACTATTCAATCGGCATGTAATATCTTCGCACGCACTCATTAGGCATGACAACATTTTGTCGTAGTTAATTGATAGGCTGTAACTTGCGTTTGCGTAACAAATACGCAACGTGCTTTTGTTTGCATAAGAAAGAAGTAACACCCGTTCGTCACAATGCAACAGTATGAAGTCTCAATAGCGCGTGGTCCAAAAATAGTTTAGGAAAATGAGGTTATGTTGAGCCATGAGACATCATGACCTACCATTGACCAACCAATTACAAGATTTAATATAATTAAATTATTTATTAACTAATATAGGCATGTATATCGAATATAAAATCAACATCTACTTATGCATAGAAATATTTATTCAGTTAGTGTTTTTAAAATAGCCTACAAAATCACAATGACTTATTGTCAACTGGAAAAATTGTAGCGACGCATAAAATCTAACTTTGCTATTTTTAAAGCTCAAAAAAAGACTAATTTATTGTGACACGTATGACATTGAAATTGCACGTCGTTTTTCTTACCAAGATTTTTTTACCAAAATGTGATTTTCTTATTGTCAAAGAAACAGGAAAGTCTTGTAGTTATACCGCATTGCTTAATATGACGTCATTGTGGTTTTCAATTCTGTTCGACGAATTAACCACAGTTACATACGTTTATGGTAATGTACTTACTTTCCGTACGTCTTTTAAGGATATCGACACCGACTAGTGACGGGAAGTGTCGCTTGATGCAAAATAAGGAGATAATTACTTGACTAGATTCAATAAGGAAGAACATTACTTACATCTATTGACTATTTTATTACGTGCATAGATGTAAACAAACATGACATGACAGTAGTTACCTCACGCAATGACGTAAGTTCCTGGTAGTGCGTGAAAATTAGGGGTGCGTATTCCCAGTTGCACTAGTTTGAAAATAGGCTACTGTATTCATTTATTTCATGCAGTCTTAACTTTACAAATTGTCAATTTTTGGCAGAAACTTAACAACACATTTTCACTTTTTTTTTTCAGATCTGTCTCCAGTGCGCTACAGCAATCGAAAAAGTAGCAGCAGCTCGGTGGAAACAAACTTTTACAATCTCAGCGACCAAATCATTATCGTCGAGAAGTCCCCGCATCGGTGCCATAGAGGCGGCGAGACTCCGGTCACCCGCCGCATATCGCTACAAAACGGGCCCACCTCACCACAGGACGGCTATAATGAAACTCGTAAAAACCGCGGAGGCTCTTTGGAAAAAGAGTATACCGTATATCGCGAAAAGCGAAACCCGTTGCTTGACAAAGTAAAGAACACCAAGCTATCATGCTTCAAGTCTAATGGGCCATTACGACACGCGGAAGATGCTGCGTCAACCTCAGGAAGTGACTGCAGCGGATTTGGCCACGTCGAGGACGCAAACCATTGCCGCTACGCGGGCAATTACTCTGAGGCTCACATAGAATTCGAAAACCAAAACCCTTGGGTAAAAATGCCAAATTATGACGACGATGTTTTCTTCGCCAAAGGCATGACTAGTCCTATTGAAAACCAATGGAGGGAAGGCAAATCGTTTACTAATCGAGGTGCGAGATGTTATAGTTCGGGCTCTGAATGCGACCGTTACCACGCAATACCTAAAGTAGGAGCTAAGCTATCAAAATCCAGTGACCAAATTTTCAATGACGACTATGAACCTTATGACGATGCACCAGTGGCAATGAAATCTCATAACATGAGCAAGACTGATAAATATAAGAATAATAAACCCGACAAAGATACTATCGGCCCCAGTTCCTGCTTATCGGCTAAATTAAGAGCAATGTCAGATCGGTATTTAAAATCGTCGACTAATAAGTTCCTTTCAAAATTATACCGACCGAATGGCGAAAACGAGGACGAAGTAAATGGAAGCAACGATAACATTTTAAAATCCAGTGGTTCTAGTAAAAGCAGGAAGAAAAGAGGTGGGGTGAAAGCAAAACTACGTAGTTTTTCTTATGGAGCTTTGCCTGGCTTGGACGAGTTCCAAAAAACAAGCACATCCGTGTTCCATGATGACGTTTACCAAGTTTCATGTGATGATGAAAACGTTTTAATTCAAGACTGTGAAGATGCTGACTCTGGAATCCTAGTCAATGAATCTGCAGCATCTTCAATTTTTGACAGTGATAGAATCTCTTCCCGATGTGAAAGTTCTGCTTCACATATTAATCCTTTAGCGCCGTGTCATGGTAGGAGCGTTTCTGGTGATCAAAGCTACCCTAAACCGAGATCATCAGGGAGGTTGAGTAGAGAAAGAATAAGTGATCATCCTAAACCAAGACCACGACATACCCAAAGAGCTTTATCGTTAGATCGCAAAGAGATACTTAGGCGTATGCCAAAGAATAATAGTAATAGTGATTACGCAGAACCACAATACTTACAACTTACTGAAAAACAAAAGATGCGGCAGAGAGATGCTAGTTTGGGAGATACGGGAATCCCGCCAATACCACCTTGCAGGAAACCATCAAGAGGAGGAAAAGCAGATAAGGGGCAGTCTGAATTTAAAGTTGTTAGAATAATGAGAAGAAATCCATCGGACGAACTGGGAATATTCATCGCTAAAACAAAACTGTCTGATGAAGGTCACGTAGGCTACTTAGTTGCTCACGTCGTTCCTGGAGGTTTAGCTGAAAAGTAAGTATTTATTTATTTATTTATTGAATTCCTATTTTTGTAACTAACAATAAATTAATCAAGTCCTAACCAAGTAAAAGCTTATCTGTGCGGTAGGTGATAAAATTCTTTACTATCGATATTTATTGTTTAGGCACAAATTCTTGTCTTATCAGACAAACATTAGCCCTTATGTTTGTGGGTCAAAATGTGACTAGTGAGACTAAACTAAAGTAAATTTTTGAATCGTTTATTTGTTTACAAAAGTAAATAGGGATTTACCTATTTTATTACGCAAGTTGAATCATGGTTGACGTAAGTTTTTGCATTTTCCAGGGAAGGCACGTTGCGCATTGGGGACGAGTTGCTCAATGTGAACGGACGCCGACTCCGGGACCTGACGATGGCTGAGGCGAAAGACGCGTTGAAATCGGGATCATCAGAAATAGACATCGTCATCTGCAGACAGCGAGAAAAATCAGTGGAGTCCAGACAGAGAAACGTCATCCTCATGCGCGAGAGTTCGGTCGACTACGAGAACGCAATAATTTTAGGAAAGGAAAAACGTGTTGATAAATATGACGTCAGGATAGACCGTCGGCGGTCGCAGGATGAGTCGGCTTGTAATCGCAGCGCGCTATCTGCGGACGAGCCGGCCGACAGCGCGGCCAACTCGCATTCACATTTCCTCAAGGGCCAGAACGCGAGTTACAGCAGCATGAATAACAAACTGCTGCGGCGGCAAGTGGTGAGCTACGGCGGGGCTAATAAAGACGGACTGGCGCTCAGTTGCGCGGGTGATATCGTGGACGTGGACGTGCCGGACTGTGCCACGGATAGGTATAAGGACAGACAGGACTGTGACAGTGATATACAAACGCCGAATGCCGCGAATTTCTGCACATTGCCAAGACGGCCGCGGGCGCCGACGCACACTTACCACACGATCACGTTTGAGAAGGGACACGGGAAGAAACCGCTGGGATTCACTATTGTTGGTGGACGTGACTCTCCCCGGGGACCGCTCGGCATCTTCATAAAAAGCATCCTACCCCAGGGGCAAGCGATCGACGATGGCAGATTAAAAGCAGGTAATTAATCACACTGTCGTAAAATAAGTTAAGCAATTACCATCCATTTATAATGACTGCAAGTCTCTAAGGAATGCCATTGATAAGAATAAAGAATAGGAAACTATTGTGTTAGTTCAACAAAGAGCTTATAATGTTGCATCGGTACCGATAAGTATCCTCGATTTGTAGCAATAATAGTCATAAAACACGATAGTAATGTTTATTTAACTGCGTCTATTTAATGTTATTTATTTACAAATAGACCTGTTTATTTGACCCTTAATACTAATAGTACACGGACATAATAACTTGTACCTAATTACTGCACCTAAATGATATTATGCACTTCAGAAACCAAGTACCTACAGGTCCAACTACTTATTTACATATTTATGTTATTTCACGCATTTATTCTAAATTCAAAACAAAAGACTTTATTTACCTCACCGACGTTCACATTCAAATTATTTGACTATGTTTATACCTATTACTTGCCTGGTACCTAATATTATTTTACCTAGTTTAGAACACCTAACAATGTCGATTCTGTCCTAGGCTCTTAATAACTCATTTAGGTATTTCAGCCAAAATTCACGCGGGCAGAGCCGCGAGTAAAGGCTAATTAACAATAAATTAGTACTAATACTGCTAATACGTAATGTCCACTAATTGACGTTTCCACATACAATTATCCTCCTGCTTAATAGAAGTTTCTCATTGAGCATTTTATGTGCAGCGTATATTGTTTCCTGTAGATAAATTTACATTCATAGAATACTGATGTTTATGATCTGTTACTAGTCAAGTTTATAGCGAAAGCAAGTGTCTAACAATGGGCGATTTTGTTACCGCATTGTCAAAACGTGGATTGCTAATTTGATGCTTGTCTCCTGGACATTAGGTTGTATTAAGCTTGGTTAATTATGAATGACGTTTACCATATTCCAGGAGACGAACTGCTGATTTGATGCTTGTATCCCAGAAATTAGGTTCCAATTGGCTTGGCTAAACATGATTGTTTACCTCCTTCCAGGAGACGAAGTGCTGGCGGTGAACGGTCAGGCGTGCCATGAGTTAGCGCATGTGGAAGCGTTACAACTCTTCAAGTCTGTGAGAAGCGGGTCTATTGAATTGAGGGTCTGCAGGAGAGTGAAGAATTCCCAGTAAGTAATGTTGATCCATCTAAGGAGATCTTACTTGGCACAAGTTTGAAGTTAATCTTTGGGAGCAGCGGTCTATGTAGGTAGATACAGCATTGGACGTCATGTGGCTGAAATGATGATGATGAGTTGAAAAATACAGAGATTTGAGGTGGATGGCTTTTGTAACATAATTAGCAGTTCTGTACCGGATTCCAATGTCAGAACTTTGTGGGTTCGAGTCCTGCTGGAGACAAGTGTAACTATTGTATAACAAAACAACTCTCAAAACTGGATTGGAATCTCAGTCACAAATACTGTACTGTGATTGGTGTAAACAATGAAGTTCAATGAATTCAACCCATCAAACTTCAAAATAAGCAATTTAATCGAATTTTGATCTTTGCTCTGTAATAGGTAAGCAATAAAGTAGCCTAAATATTTAAAGACATTCAGTATAGAAGTAGGAATTAATTGAACAAAAAAATAATCATATTTTTTTTCTTTTTCAGGTCAACCAAAGCAAAATCCTGCACAGATCTTCTGAATGACGAGGAATAACTAGCGTTAAAAAAACGATTGCATGATTTTTAAACTTGCATGAAAAAATCTTCTATTCTATTGGATGTTATTTATTTTATTTCTACTCAATCTGAACTGTTTTTATAGTTATGAAATACTTCTGAAATGATTCTATCTAGCTTTAAGATTTCCGGGACAGTATGACATTCGATATCGTGATCGTTTCGCTAAATCTATATCGAATGTCATATTGTACAGAATGCACTGATTGTCCTGTTTCTAAGTTAGTAGGTGACTAATGTAAAAAAGATTTTATAGACATGATTGTCATTTCAACAACTAGAAGATAAAACTATTGGAATATTAATTGTATAATAATCATAGTAGATAAAAAAACTTCATCAATAGCACCTAAATAGGTATTTTAATGTTAATTGTAATCAGTTATTTAGCTATTGACGTGCCATTCGAGTTAATAATATTTTTTATTTCAAAATCTTTGTGAAAATACTGAAACTGTACCTGAATTTTTCTTTTCTTCATTTTCGTTTCGCTCATTAGTCCATACTTAAACTAAAATCCCAAAGATAAGAAATAGGTGTTTTAATACTTCTAATTTATCTGCTTTACTGAGATAATGTCAGTACATTATTCCAAATATCAAGTCTTATGAGAACAGATATTTGGTAAAATTGGTATAACTCAAGTACAGTCAGCGTCAAACATTAGTTCGTGACACTCAAAATGGTAAAAAAGTTCACAACACAACCTTAATCCAATGAGGGCTATCGTTTTATACTTAACAGTTGGCACCCCTGGCGATTGACAGGACCTTACTCTACAGTAGCGCCATCTTGATAAGTGCAAATGCGATAGTCCTCCTACCACTTTAGCACTCACCAGTTGGTGCCACTGTCTGCAAGTGACAGGACCTTACTCTACAGTGGCGCAAACTGGTGAGCGCTAAAACGATAGCCCTCATTGTAACAAAGAAGTGTTGTGAACTTTTTGGATACTTCGGGTGTCACGAACAATTTGAAGCTGACTGTTCGTTAACAACTAAAATACTTTTTGTTTGGAATAGTGTATGTTGCTTATAGTTTTTCATAGTTTCTTCTACTGTAATCTGTGATAAAATAGTCGACAAAGATGAGACTGATCTTCTAATTTATTTCAAACATGGCAGGTTTTATACCTTTTAAAGTCGTGTGTTTGTGGACTATTTTAACTAAAACACTATATTTTAATCATGTTATATTTGTGTATCTAATGTACTTGTAGTATCAAACTTCAAAAGTCTGGTTTCTAGTTTCTAGGTAGTTCAGCATGATTGTGTAGCATGTTTAGGAATAGTTTATGTGCAATAAGATTTTATGATAATGCTTTAAATGTAAAAAAATATTTTAGCAATGATCTGTCTACTGTGATAGTTCTTGTTGATTCGTTGCGACTTGATAAATCAAACGGGATGATGAAAAGTTTTATAGCATGTTAAAAAATGTTTTTAATATTCCATTACTTTCATTGACTGCTTGTGAATAATTTCACTAAAATGATCATGGTATTGCTATACATTTTTTTGAAGCTTACCTATGGACGTACTTATGTTTTTTATAAATTTTCTGTAGTGCTATTTTGTTGACACATTATTCTGAGGATGTAATTGATACTTCGCAGTCTGCATGAAAATCATATTGTAAGAACTATTTACACCATTGCTTAATGACCTTTTAGACATAATAATAACCACGTTTAATCGACGAATCAAGCTTACCACTGTGGCAACTTATGTAGGTAGTTCTAATAAAAACGATTTTGCAACTAATATAATGGCGACTCTACTATCGTATTAAAAAATGTGATTTCATTGCACTGAATTGTTTTGTTAAAAGGTGTAAGTGTAGAGACATTTTTAAACCATTATTTTGTCCCAGTGATGACGATTCTCATTTTGTTATTTTTGTCTCAAATCAATGGAATTTTAAAGTAGGAATACCAACAGTAGATTAAATACAAATTAAACTCGGTTTCACGAGTAAATTGTAATAAAGTGTAAAATCAATCGTATACCTACTTGTAGTTATTTCATTTATTTTTTAGTCTGCATTGTTTTAATTATTATACATATCATAAATTTATTGTAATCCTAAGTAGGCATATTGTAATGATATCTTTAATTGTTCAAAATTAAAATATTGGGAATTAATATTTTTTATTACTGTTACATAATTAAGACCTTCACAATAAAATTCCACATAAAAGCAGCACCCCCTTCACCTGAATGATGAGTAAAATTTATAAAAATCATAAAGGACAGTGCCAGGGTCTGGACCAAGTGCTGCCCAGAATCAACCCATAGTGCATTTTGTTCCTCATGGCAATACTAATGTGTAAACCGAAGCGCACTGAAATCTATCCCTGGAGTTAAGAGAAAAAAAAGAGTTTTGTTTTATTTACATACAAAATATCATCGATATATACGTACTACGTTAAACTTAACCATACTGCATCCGTACACCTTACTTTAGTGCGACTTTCTTTATAAGCGATCTAACGCTGTTGCAATAGTTTGGTTAGTTGACAGAAATCATTATTTCCAAAATGAAGCAAAAAGTTTTAGTTCTCTATCCTTGCGAAAAATCAATTTATTGGTGTATTACAATCGATTATTGAAGTTATTGTATGCTAAAACTTCTTGCTCCATTTTGGAAATAATTAATTTCGGTCAACTAACTAAACTACTGAAACAGCGCTTGATCGCTTATAAATAATGTCGAAGTCGTACTAAAGTAAGGTGTACGGATGCAGTATGGTTAAGTTCAACATAGCGAGTGTTATTTAATGCCAAAATCGCGAAATCTTATGCGTAGTAGGTATACATCGATGATATTTTGTATGTAAATAATTCAAAACAAAACTCTTTTTTTCTCTTAACTCCAGGGATAGATTTCAGTGCGCTCTGGTTTACAAATTAGTATTGGCCTGAGGAACAAAATGCACTATAGTTTCATTCTGGGCAGCACTTGGTCCAACTTCCATACATGGATTGGCACTGTCCTTTAAACGCTTTCATGTCTGGGCACAAAATAATTATAAAAATCTGCATTTTTGACCTATAAGAATGTATACAGGTGAGTGATCAATACTATTCTTATGCAACGCCATCTGCAGATTTTGTTTAACATCAACTTGTAGCGCGATGCCAGGCAGCGCTAGATTAAAACACATTTACGTGGCCTAGAAAAGAAATAGATGGTTTCAGAAATAAATAATAGATGTCTCTAGTTGCTAGTTCTACAATCCAAAAGCACCCGTTCTCCGAAAGGCTACATTTCAAGGAATTGTTATTCTGCAAATAATGAATTATTCGCAATATCGCTCTAATTGCGACTAAGTAAATTGTTTTTCAGCAATCCAACAAAAGGTTTGAAGTAAAAAAAGTAAAAAAAGATCCTAGGATAACTTCTGCCTTGTAAAATCGAATCGAATGTAATCTCTGTTGTTTAATGTGGCTTAGCAACTATGNTAACTATGTATTAGTGTTAATATTACTTACTAGAAGTAGTAACGAAAAGGATTTAATATGATCATCATTTAAAATATACGACTAGCGACGTTCTTACCAAAATATTCTTCTCACAATCTTTATTAGTTTAGCAAACACAATGACTATTTCCCACTCACCATAAATGTTCTTATCCTGAGTAAGTATCATGATACTTTTACCTTATAAAAACGTTAATTTTATCTTCGTTTCCTCACAATTTTCCGCGAACGGCATCTGATCTGTCGCTAATGTCGGTGTGAAACTTTCACTTTTGGTATTTTCAAATGAAACAATAGAATATGGCGTGTTATACAGGGTGATGAAAATATTAGGGTACTTAAATAAGCAATATTAACGAAAGGCGATATTGATCTAATTTTCAAATATTTGAAAAATAAAGAAGCATAATTTAATTAACTTTATCATCTCTCCAATCAAATCAGCGCTCTATTTTATTGATGACGTGGGTAAAATCTTATTTGGACGATTTTAACGTGGCTCTCATTTATAGTGGTCAATTTTCATCGGCCTTTTCATCAAAAATAAATTGTATTTATCCAAATCACCCTGTATTATCTCATAGATTATTACTTCGCTGTCGCTTCAAAGGGTCGGAACTGGAATGACGGAATAGCGTGACGGCACCAACAGGTTCCTGCATTTTTGATGACTTCACCAAACAAAAAGAGTGAAAGACTTTTCTTTAGTGACTTTTTTGATTTATGATTCCGATGTTTATCATTCACTTGGGTACAAAAAACATTGCATATTCATGGAAAAGAAAGAACCAACAAAGTACAAATCTTTGTTCTTTAACTTAAACACATTAGTAACAACTCAGGCAAACAAGATACGAATAGTAAGTGAGCATACTTAAGTAGATTATGGCATCCATTGTTGTCATTCTCAGCGAGACGAACTCAGCTCCTAATTTAAATTAATTGAACTTGAGTTATTACAAAAGGTTTTGACTTCCCCAAAAAATCCAGCTAGGACGAGTAATCTCTTGGTTTTGCCCAGACTTTTAACGAATTTAAGTTTTAACAACCCACTTGGAAAATAAACTCATTAAGTTCGATATCAAACGATGCGATGGCTGCACAAAATGTCGTTAACAAGTTACTATGAAGCGGTAATATGGAAAAGGCAGGTTACCATGCGAGTACTTCTGCTAATGTAAAACACATTGCTGAGCCTTATAGATTTTCTCCAAGAAACGCCATATTATGATGAGGTATTCCATACGTCAGGGGTACAGTGAAATGGAAATATAGCAACACTGTAGCAGCTATTTTAGTAGACGATGAAAATGTACACTGCTTTTCCATTAAAACTCTACACTGCTTTTCCATTTCATCTCAAAAGAGTCAGTACTTAGGTAAGTAGTAGCAGTTTTTTACGCATGGAATGAAGCACATTTAACAACTCAAAATTGCACGACTAACTTTTGTCATACATTTATTGGTGTGTACCAATGTTACAATTGAAATAGTCTGTAAGATATCCCTTTAAATATTTGAGATGCAGAGTACTAGAGTTCTTACTCTACGTTGTCATATCGTCATTTCGATCTTATTCCGTTAGGTGATAAAAGCGCGCCTTAAATTGCTTCTGACTGTGCTTCATACCTTTAGCTTATTTACGCGGGCACGCGTGTCGCCTATCTTCTTCTAGGAAGGCTCATATCGTTACTGCTGGAGCGTTATCAGCACGTTATAATGCAATAATAGTAGGTCATATTATGGTGTCAATTCTGCCATATTCCTTACATATTAGGGTAATAAAAGCGCACCTTTTAATGCTTCTGACTGTGCTTATTTACGCGAGCACGCGTGTCGCCTATCTCCTTCTAGGAAGGCTCATCTCGTTACCGCAGGAGGTTGCATAAGCGTTATCAGCATTAAGGAGCACCGTTATAATGCGATAAGCGAATTGGTGTCAACGATCTTTGCTCATCAGGACCATGTGGGGCGTTACATCTACCACATGATTTATTATCTTTATGGGCGCAATAGATTTTATAGCTTTATACAATTTAAGTCCGCTAATATAAAGTTAACCCATTTAGACCGATAATTATTTTTGTAAATAAAAATTGATTTTTCAGCAAAAACTTACAAAGGGAAGCCTAAAAATCATGAAAAAAATATTTAAAAAAATAATCCATAAATAGGGGGCCGTGGGGAGCCCGTACAATATAGGGTACAGTAGGTCCATAAGCAAGCAAAACATAGTTGTTGTTCAAAGAAGATTTTTATTTATTTTTGTATGATATAAAATAAAAATAAAATCATATAATCACTAGTATCACACATGGCATATCTTGTAAGACGTTTTCTGTGATACTAACCACATTTGGTTCTTTTTTCCTACCTTCTCCGAAGTGTGATTTCTTCTATTTAGTGAGGATATCTGAAGAAGACCTGGCTTCTTCTGATTTGTTACGTTCAGTGCTATCCATAATCGCATTTAGCAACACGACGATGGAAATTTAGCAAATTTATCAAAGAAAACTCTGAGGGTTATTATTTACATTGACACCATCTTTATCGCCTAAATCTTCGTTAGTCTGATCATCATTAGCGGTCATCTGACAAGACAGCAGTAGAAAAATACCAAAATTGCTTTATGTTTGCTGAAATTATCAAATTTTTCATGATTTGTGGCAATAAAGTGAAGCATCAATTGCCTCAAACAAATAAAAATAATAAAAATTAAATTATATTTTTTCGCACGATTTGCTCATGCATAGACCTACTGTACCTTATACGGTACACCTGTTTTAGACTGGAATAAACCGTATAAAAATAATCTCAATAATATTTTTTTTGTAGTCATGATATCTATTGTACTCTATTTTTAAAATAAAATTGATAAATAACATAATTTACCATGAATGATAAGAAATTATACCTTCTTAAGTACATTGTAAATATTTTTTTGTTTTCTGTCGAGGAATTTCATAAATATTTCCGAAACCACTTGTTAAAACATATTTTTAAATATTTTAATGTAAAATAATCACTTTCAGCTTACTGTCACAATCATTTTTACAAATTAATAACAGTTTGGTACTTCGAAATATTTTCAAAAAGATACCGTACCACATAGGGTACGGTAGGGCTAAATGGGTTAAAGTTAGTAAACTTACCCAAATGTATTATTTTTCAATTCCTAATTAGCATCATTTTAAACTTGATTAAAACCCGGAGAGTGCTCCGTGTGACTGCCTTAGTTTCCTACTTTAGGTATCTATCGGTTACATAAAGGGATTTTTTTGTAGACGTTATATTTATAACGGAAGTGTTTTTAATAAATTATTTGAAAGAAAACATCTTCAGTATTACAAATTAAATTGCAGTGGACTTACACTTTTATAAAAACTCTTGAGCAAATCAGGTTTCCTACTTTAAAATACTATTTCCTCTATACAATGTTGCAGTACTTAGACCTGGCCTTATCAAAACATGACAATTTAAACACGAACAAGACTGTTTAAAAGCCTCACTTAATACTAGTCAAGGTTCTTTAGGTTCCTCTAAGTTCTTAGAAACCTAAAAATAACAAAACATAGAGCGACATTAGAATGTCACCACATTCTAAAACAATTTGACAAACCTAGGCTACTAATGTATTTTGCTGGGAGCATGTGCTCACCATAAGATTACGCCTAGGCGTGCTCGCTAGCGAGTGCATAAAAAAAATCCATGAAGATTTTAGTTCTTGAAAGTAGCCGCTAGGGGCGCTGTACAATCTATTGTACATTATGTCATTTTTACGCAGTCTCTAGCAAGCACACCTAACGTAAACTCATGGTAAGCAAACTGATAAGACCCTAGATCATGAGCTTTCGATACCATTCGTAGCCTCGCTACAAGATCAGTCTGTGTAGTGTATACATAATGTTAGTGCCAGTCTGTTGCCATGGAATTCATGAAACCAGAGACCCAATGTGTCATCTGATACACACATCACCTGCTTAGTTCTGCTTGGCGGTAATTACCGCAACATATTTGCGGGGTACCTCAAAATATGTTGTGTGAAATAGGAAAATAGTTTTTGATGTAGCAATTTATATTATGAGAATTAAGGAGAAGCAGGAAGACTCGAACAAAAACTAAATTTTTTTGAAACAAGTAGATTTAGATATTTTATTTTAAACTCACGATCGTATGGCGTCAGGTCTATAGGATTGGTTCGTTCGTTCGTTTCAGCCAAATGACGTCCACTGCTGAACAAAGGCCTCCCCCAAGGATTTCCATAATGTCTATAGGGTTATGTTTTTGTAATTTACCTGATGATTTATGTATACTTATTTGCCCTTAGAGACAAATATTGGGCTGTTTCATTATTTTTAACGCTAATGCCAACTAGTCTAGTTCAATTTAATCTCATGTAAAAAAAAACATTATACCCGGAACGACATTTAATTACGGTGGTCAAAATTATAGTTTTGTATCCACCCTGTATAAGAGAGCACCTCTTATGTAGGATTTACCGTAATAGCTATCTCTATCTATAGTTAAGTTTTATATTATTTAACCGCATACAACTATGTCTCGATACTCAACTCAAATCTCTACAAAGATAATTACGGAACCAATTCCATCGCACGCCACAATATCTCCAGATCAAATCTAGGAACTAAATAGTTCTAATTCATCCCTTATTACATAAAATTATAGCAATTACAAGTGACTACTATTTCTAGTGAAGCGTCTTCAAGCTAAATGCCGTCGGTACAGTTTGTTGCGTAGCCGCTTTGGAATTACGAGGGCATTTTAATTCGCGCTGGTGAATTTCTGAGTTGTAATACCCCATTAGCTTAGTAACTGTAAGCAATACTGTTGTAAATAAAATTATGAATTATACACTTAAGAAAGTAGGATCATGTAGACTGGGTCGATAAAAGAAAAATGTGTCTACCTGGGTCTAATTAATGGAATCATAAAAAATATTTCAATTTACGTCTACGAACAAGGTGGATCGACCTCATAAAGGTAGCAGGAAGGCGCTAGATGCAGGCTGCTGCCAACCAGTCATCATGGATGTCATTGGAGGAGGCCTATGTTCAGCAGTGGACGTCCTATGGCTGAAATGGTGATGATGATTATGATGATTTCAATTCAATAAATATACAGCGTGTGGTTTTGTAAAACAACGCCCATCTCATTCTGTATCTACATAAGACAGTGGTGGGTACTTATTGCCAATAAAGATTATATCACGGTCGATAAAGTAGTTAAAGAAAAATGATTACACCAAAATCTGTTCCACTTGGAGAGAGACTAATAAATCACTCTATTAAAACCCTGTAATTCTCACAAAAACGTTCTAATAAACACCATAATAGCAATTTTCCCTGTTACTTCCTCAAAATACGCGCGCAAGTGTTACTCTTCGCGCACGCAGTTTGCTAATGACCCATAACCAACGCGCGACTCCCTGCCCGGGGATATCAATCACTGCTCGCGCGGAAAAAGCGCGTTATTAGAAACCTTAACTAACTTTTTGTCCTTTGTAGGAAGTAATGCGAATTCTAGACTATTGCCACGTTGTACCTACGCCCTGTTTGTCAATGTAATGAGTATACCAGTTTTGAAAATAATCTTAAGTCTGCAACATCTAAAGATGGTCATAGATTCTAAAATGTAACTACGAGTTACCTATCTAATTTTGATTTGGTTGGTTGGCATACGAATTACTTTTAGTCTAAAATCGGCTAAAGTTTTGAACTTTCTGGAGCTTTTAGTTTAATTGTGTACCTAGCGAATTTTCGTGGTAGGTGTTGATTACAAGCTGGTATAATAATTATTGATTATTGCAGTAATTTCTCTTTGAGGTTTAACACCGAATTTAATATTAACACTTTACTTCTTAGGCTGGGTTGCACCACCCAACTTTGACCGTAACTTTGATGATAACTGGTGCTTTATGTATGGATTTTGACAGTTTTTTGACGTTTGTCAAAGTTAAAGTAAAATGGACCCAGCCTAAAACTGTTTCAAGAATCCTGGAACCATTGAGTAACTAAAATACTTATTTATTTATTTGGGACTCCTTTTACAAATAACTCGTGTAATAAATTAAACTTCAGGGTTCTTAATACAATAAAGAAAGTAAAAGGTCATACCGTCTTAATAAAAAAGGGATAAGCCCTCGGCTCGAGCCAGGCAACTAAATGGACCTTTGAAGATGACCTCCCGACGACCGTGTAATTCGTGGTATTCAGCTTTGTAAGGACTCAATTTTGGCTCAACTCTCAAGAGAAATTACGTGGTCAATACGTTATTTGTCTTGACATTTTGGATATAGAGACAATTTATTTACGTGTAAGATCAATTTTCCGATAACATGCTTAGTTATTTGAAGTTGTGAGTTAGGTTACCGACCTCTTTGATTCTCGTGACATTCACTGAAAAATGGCCTGAAAAAATATGTTTGTGACTACGAAAATACTAGTAACATGGCGTTTCATAAGAGTTTAGTGATAAATTAAGTTAGTTCATCTGACTTCAAGTTAGTAATTTGTAAGTTGTTTTTTCCTTGATGAAAGTAGAGTTTATAAGTACCAAATATTCTTCAGCGAGAAAGTACACAACCATGTAAAAGAAAACAACAACATGTAAAAGTTTTATACCTACTCGTAGGTATACTTAAATTTTATGAAAATGAATTACCATTACGGAAAACTCCGCGTTGTTTATAATTCCGAAGCGATGACAAGAAGCGTAAAGTCTGATTTATGAGACAATATAAAACTTAAACTCTTGTTTCATATAAAATTACCTTCCATCCGAAAATGGGTCACGCAATTTTTTCCTCTTCCACGTAGAAAAGTTTTGAGAAAAGGCCCAATTTGGGGTCTTCCAGTCGTGCCGTATCTCTTGAGACCACTCACTGAGCAGACTCCGCGTATAATTTAATTTGCATGTAAAATATCCAGGTCAGACGATGAAGGTGGCCCATAAGCACATGGGGCCCTTTTCACGGTACATTATAAACACGCCACATTATAATCCCACTACTTGGCGTAGAAGTATGCATACTCACTTCGTAAGGATTCTAACTTCAGGATGACGTTTCCACAGAATAGTTAATAAGAACGTACGAGTACCTACTTTTAATTTTCTGCAGGCCAAAAGTCAGACAGGTTCTTAATTTTTTGCAGGCCAAAAGTCAGACAGGTTCATGCCACCCTAGCAGTAATACGAACGAGGCCTATCAGTGTCATCAAGTTTTATTATCATTTTTATAGGTTTTATTTTTGGTAATACCTATTGTCACTCCAAAGTCACAAGGACTCTACTAATACTTATTTGGTCTTAAAACGCACACTTTGATACTTCTATGCAACTACCGTTGTCTGTGCGAATCTCCCATGATTTACGTTGCTTCCGAGCGAAGAATTTTCGTCACACCGCGGACTCGCTATGAAATATTACGTCAGATAAGACTTACAAGCAAACTTTTAGGCTGACTATCCCAGCTTTTCAGCCCCGTCAGATACTGAAAGTAATTTACATTTACTTAAACAATTACGTTAATTAACATGAAGATGCTTATCTGAATTAAAATTATGTCTGTAAAAGAGCAAAGAAACCAAGATATATATTTTAACTTTCAACATTTATTTCAACATTGAATTCGTAGCATTTTGAGTGGCTCTTAAATCTTTTACTAAGTAAATTACTTGTCTTCTAAGTAAAGCTCTAAATAAAGCTGAGTTGTGTTGAAACACCAATAGTATTTTTTATGAAAGCTTTGCTACGAGTATTATCATCTTGAAAATCAGTGCTTGGAGAAATTGCCTATAAAGATACTAAAAATCAGAGTAACTATAGTATGTAGGTAAGATCTCTTTTACGATTACCTTCGAACTATAGGTACGTAAGTATTTACTGGAAGAGTAAGTACAGTCTCTATTAGTTATCTAAATGTAAACTATCTAATGTAAGAACTCAATTAAAAGTCGTTTGTAAACTAACCGGCCTTTGTTCGAAACTAAAATGTTAACTTAAATAGTTACAATAGTGTTGATATAAATGAATGTTGTTGTAACAAAAATACTTTATTATTACTAATTAAAATCTTACACGCAATTTACGCATGTATTTAACTGATTGTTAAGACTCTATCTGGTTGTTAAAATTCAATTTACATTACAATTCATCACAATACAAAATTACAAAGAAAATCCTTGAGTGCAAAACTATGTAAGTCCTACTAATACATCTGCTAACACTATAGAATCTTATATCATCGTAAAAGGTGCGATTTTGCAACAAAATTGTAAAGTCTTACGTGCTGACGACTGTAGGTACGTGTAATCAATGGGGTTATTCTGTAACCCATTTTCGAGTCGACAAATTGTGTTATCTTTTGCGTCTTAAGGAAGCGACGTTACGTAACACAAAAGGGTTACAGACAATGAACGAAATCTACATGGGTATATCTTGTAACCCATTTAATGGCAACGCATTTTCAGTTTCAAATGTAATTTAAGCTTAGTTTAACATAATATAAAATAATATTGTGTTCTATCTTCAAATAGGTAGACGTATCATCTTATCTTAGTTAATTGACAATCAATATTACAACAAATCTATGAGCGAGCACTATAACTGCTGACATTAATTTAGGTGTCACCAATTGTATTGCTATCAACCATCAACTTACCTATTCTTCGGATTTCGGGCGTTCTGCGTATTATCGCATGCGATATTCCAACTTCGTAAGCGTCCAAAATAGCTCCTCGTTTGTCTCGCAAGCCAAGCGACAACAAAGGGCCGATTTGTCTCCGAGCCTACAATGCAACCGGGTCGAGTGCGGAACCCTAATGGTCGGAGGCGCCATCACCAAATGTCGCAGTTCCACCTGCTCTATTATCCAACTCCATTGTTTGTCTCAGTCATTTAGACAAAGGGTTTAAGGAACTGTCTTAATTCCAAGAGTTTGCGGATTTTAAGAATTAATTGGACTGTAAATCTATTATGACTTTGTGTAAAGAGGGTGCACTTTAGAAGATACATTTTTGTGCTAAAATAGCTCTTAACGGTACATATAAAAAATCCATACCTAATATGTAGATTGATGTAAGTACCGAGTATATCATCATCTTACAGCTATCGCACGCTGCACCGGGTCGGAAAATTTTTACTGCATTTTTTATGATGCGCTGTACAAGAATCATACGAATCATGACCGCAGCTCTGCCGTAATTATTATTAATTTAGAGCAGTAATGCCCGCGTTTGATGGCAATGCTATATCCTGAGGTTTACGGGGCAAAACCGCAATGCAGAGAGATTCCCAATAAGAACTCTGTATAAATGAATGGAACTAAAATTGATGTAATGAAACAAAACTTTCCATAGATATAAACTCAATTTTAACATCTAAGAGAAAAGTCTAAAAATACCGATGCGCGTGTCCAAAATATCAATCATTTGTGGAATGAACAGTCCATAAAAATACTAGGTACCTACCTACCTACCTATTATTGTCAATCATTCATCACTTAAAACATGTTTCCTTCGAGGGATTCCAATCTAACAACCCGAAGTCGAAGTTAGGAGACTTTTTTTTAAATTACATTTTATTTCATCAAAAACAGGAAAAGGACAGTAAGTCACGGTACTAATGGCATATCTACGTAAACGGAATGGTACACGTTTCCTTTATTTCTCACGAACCTCTGGTATTTTCGTGAAAATGAATAGCCGTCCACCCCAGTTATAAATCAGAGCGAAGCAAACATTCCCAGAAAATATTTTTGCCAACACTAATGCGAGTGTCAGTGGAAGCGCGGAAATTACGACGGCCAGAGGAACATTAGCCGATATAATAAAGGGCATTTTGCCTTGAAGTTATGAAAGTTCAGCAACTCCTGCCAAGTGGGATGAAGTTCTGGAGATTTATTAAAGGCAGTGCGACACTTATGTCATTGTTGGACGTGTCGTCTTATTTAGTGATGTCGTTTTCTCGAGAACATAGTTTCGTGAAAGTTTTGCGGTTGTAGAGATGTTTTGCTTTTGTTGTCATTTTTGTCACGAATTCAATTGCATGTCTGAGCTTACATATTTATTTTTACATGCGTCCCTACATTTACATACCTACTTACATAATATTAGTTTGTGAGTGACATCTCTGGAACTGAAAATTTGGAACACTACACTTAATTTAATTGTCATATAAAGCTATTTTCTCTTTCTATATCAAAGGAATCAATTTCTAAGAAAATTAAATAAAAAATCTAGGAATTCAGTTTTCACCATCTTAGCCCATATACCTAGGTAAGACCTTAATTAAAAAACTGTGCCAAGTAAGTGACTTAATTCAAGAAGTCAGCCCATCGTCCAAGCCTACCACTTATGCCAAGTCACGCTGCTATGCGCTGCGCTGCCCCACTGACCTTGGCGTGGTAGCCGCCTTCCTACCGTCACGGCTTTCAAAAAGAGTACATGGAAATGACTGGCTTTTCTTTGATGTGATAGGTTGCGTAAACAACCTTAGGTTTGAGGGATAGGTGAGGTCAAATTTAACTTTCATACTTTTTATTTGCCGCATAATTTGTGGATAGATCAATCATAATGATTGGACCTGACAAAATATACCTGAAACCTTATCACAGCACTATCTACCAGGTATAGTCGTGAATCTAAATCACCCAAAGACTCAACATTATCAGACCAACATCACGTAACTTTTTACAACCACCCTAGTCTAAAAATAGACTTGGCAATGTTTACACTATTTTTGCAAAAGCTACTACTCGTAGTAGGTAGTAAACAGTAGATAAGCTCTCTTCACATAGAAAGCGATAATAGTAAAAAAGTCAAATAACAGAAATAAATTTTAATTGTTATGAAAAATGGTTGGTTGAAACTAAAATGAGTTATCAAGAGACAAAATTTGTCTAGAGAGAATAATTTAATTATGTTTTTACAAGAGCTAATTTTAATTTGATTTTTTCATTTTATATGTATAACAGGCGGTCACTGAAACGTTAAATTAAATAATAGTGTAGGTACACACAATTTTTTTTTGCAAATGGAACTAAAAACTACTTTCAGTGGAGTATCAACCTAAGGTCCATAAGTGGCACACGAAGAAACTCCCGATCCCGAATGCGGGTCACATCTTTATCAGCTAAAGTGGATTCGATCCTATTTCGCGAGCTCATGGGTAGATATGGCCTCATTGGCCGGATTAACAGGCGCCCATAATCGTTCGTATTCAATCGACCTTAAAAAGCACCAGTTTATAAGGTGAGAAAATAAACATGTTTTTGTACGTGGGCCTATGTTTTTATGAACTGTTTATCCACATTTAAGTGGTCTAGCTACTCGCATTAAAAGTGTTGGTTTCAAAAAAGAATAATCACAAAAGAACTTCAACTATAAAAATACTATCTTGTTTTTTAACTAGACGATTACTATTATCTCGTCGATAATAGTACGTGTATTTCAATTGGGTTAAGTAGCTCTTGCAATGAAATATACTGTCAAACAATTCTATTACAGATTTGAACTTTTTAGTAGATAGTACCTACCCTTAATTTAAACGTGTGTGGGATCGTTGAAATAACTAACCGAACGTTTGAGGTACAGATTTGATTTATACGCCGATATATTCCGAAATGTCAACGGATATCCACAGAGTAAATACGCTTCCTTCTCCGTATTTTGTCCCGCTATAGTTCCCTAAATAGAACCCGGAACTCCGATCACGGAAAACATATATTTACCCGGTTGACATCGTGATATGGAGCAGACTTGGTTCATACATATGAAAATTCTTACATATAAATTGACTTACATTCATGAGTAATGACATGTTATAACTCAATCTTGATTTCTGATGGACAACCATAACAGGTAGAGTACAAAATTCATCAGTAAAATCATTTGATTGTGTAAGCGTTTGCCTAATTCATAAACTGTTTCATAAGATTGTCTTCACGAATAATATAAATAAACTTGAAGAGCTGTCTCAAATTGATCGATGCTATGATATGGGTTGTTAGGGCCACAGCAGACATGCTACTTTTAGGCTGAGTTGCACTATCTTACTTTAACTTTAACAAACGTCAAAAATCTATTAAACTCCATACAAAAAACACCGGTTATCGTTATATTCACGGTCAAAGTTTGGTGGTGCAACTCAGCCTTGGCATCGGCGATCGGCGGTTTTGCTATTGTATCGATGCAGCATCGCTATTTCGCGACTTCATGCGTTTGGACGCGGCATGGTATCGCGCGTTTTAGCGACTGCCTTCGATGCGTCGAGATTCCGAAAAAGCGACTCAATTGCCGCGTTTGGCGTTCTTATGTGTGCGGTGTGGAATGTTTGATCGCTGCATTCAAATGCTCAAAAGCGGCTAAATCGCCGATCGCCTATGCCTAAGTAGCATGTGTGTTGTGGCTCTTAGATTCCATCGGAACGGCGTGGAACGGTGTCATAACAGAGAGCTATGCATTTCAACGAGCCGCATACGTAGCAATTACACCACATGCGCATTACTCAACTCATCCGCGACTTTACAGTAGCACATTGATATTTTTTAATTAACGGTTATGGAGCATGTATCCAGGAGTGCCGAGTTGACTTAGTTGAGCAACTTTAATTACCACAAAATATGCCTCTACCAAGACGAAGCGGCAGTATAAATACAGAAGACAGTAAAATCGTATATTAAAAATCTTATAAAGTAATGCCTACTGTGTCTTTAACCGATAAAAAATTAATAGAATGGCTCGTATACTGTCAATATTAATACTCATACCTCCTACCTGTTTTATACGCAAAACGAAATTATACGCAAAATAATTCATGAAACTACAAGTAATTTCATTCATCGAATCATTTGGCTTGAATTCGTTCATAAATCAATCAATCGAGTTTTGGCCGTTTAAAGTTTTTACCTAAAGGGAACTTTAATAAATACCGCTTCATCGTCCTAAGGTCAAGCCTACTCGTAGTTCTGCTTAATCATTTTCAACTTTCCAAGTAACGCGAACTTGTTTAAGCACTAACTTAATTATACCAATTGCGAATCGTAAAGTTTAATTCGTTGGTTGTGTACATCGGGGTAAATTATGTGTTTGCATTCCGACTCAGCCGTGCGTGCTACGGTGTCATCACTGCTACCATCTACCTCTATCGTAATGTCGTTCAGTAGGACATGTCAAGCTGTGGATATTAGCTATAGAATCGCAGTTGTTCCATTTACATTTTGAGCTATAAGATTCGAGCTATAGCTATTTAATTTTTCGGACGGGTACACCACTATTCTACTAGTTGAGTCAACAGCATACCAAACTATGCATTTTTTTTATGCATAACAAGGCAGGTATTTGACCACAATCGCACCATGCCATATCGGTATCGCCAGTATTCACAAACATTACTATGAGGTCTCACAGTGCGCGTTGACGCACAGAGTGACACACGAACCAATCACAGAGCTCTATTCAACGCTGTGCGTTCGATTTGCTGCTTCACTTAAACAAGCATCGTTTGTGCATATGGGCGTTTATACATTTTGTTGCGAAATAGCACCTATTTACAACAGTATACAGGGTGTCCCAAAATTTGCGCGTCACACTGACGCCAGAGGTAAATGAGCTTAAGAACAAGATTAAGTCCATTTTTTAAAATTAACTAATATGAGTATTTCAAAACTCGTCAAACTTTTTTATGGACATAAAAAAATTAAATTGGTCATATCTTAAATTTATGAAACTTTTCTGTGGACATATTAAGCTTGTTCGATGGGTCTTAGACTCAGCTACTTCCAGTGTCAGTGTGACGTGGTAATTTTGGGACACCCTGTAGATTTGTTAAGCTAGATTTATTTATTTAATTTATTTCTTATCTTTAGTATTACTTATACCTGTAAACCAAGTTATTACAGATAATCCATAAGCAAATGACCATAAAAATAAAAATAAATATATTTTTTTATCGACGAGTATTACTTAAAGGATGTAAGGTTTAAATAAATCTTGCCAAGGATATTATTTGCATCCTCTATTACTCGGAAAAGTGTTATAAAAAGCACTTGGTATTTCTAAAGATTTACTATTATGATACGTAAGCTTGTTAAGGTTTGTCGATGTATAATTACAGAACTACCAGCTCGTCGTATATTAGTACAGACATAAGCACTAAAATCTGTGGTATTTTAAATGGAGTGGTAATGGACGCCATTTTGCACTAAAATTAGTAGTCTAATATACTGACGAGTACGACTCTAATACCCCTAGATACATTTTTCAGTTTCAATTACTGTATGATAGTGAAGAAATAAAGGGTTTTATCGAAAACCATTTTCACGAGTATGAAGTCGCGAGTAAATAATTCGCGATTTCGTCACGCAGCTAATTTTGAAATTACTCAGATTCATAATTTTAAACTTAAAAAGATTTCAAAAAACTTTAACTTTAATTTCAATCCTTATCTAAACTGGACAATACAAATAACTAAATTCACCTTTGTAATTATATCAACGTCTTCTCACTTTAACGGTAACGCCGTGAAAGCGGAACATAAGCACACTCACTTTCGCGTTTATTAATATTTTTACAGCGAGTGAGTATCTACGCTACGAGTATATGCCACACCAGCCATGAAGCTCACGATTGATATTTAGAACACACCTGCTTTACTTTTATAGATTTCAATGATTTATAGGAAAATTATATTGTATTTCAAAACAATGTCCTTAATCAAGGGGATTGATATAACTTATTTCGACTGTCTGAGGTTCTGGGGTCGATTTCCAAGTGGGACACAATGTAAAAGAGATCTCATTTAGATGGATGTTTTGTGTAATTTTGAAATAAAGTATCGTAACGAAATCGCAGTACATACCTTGTAGTTATTCGCGACTTCCTACGCGTGAAAAAGTTTTCGCTCTGTCCCCTTATATTGTAAAAAAATAAAAAAAAACATTAGGTCAATAGTCTCTACTACATTGCGATGACCCTTTGTAATTTACCAAGTGGAGGAATTGGCTCTTAGGTAGAGCGTAAAATATTTGAAAATTGCAAGATACAATAAAACTCTTCAAATAGTATTTCTAATAACTGCTGTAATTATATTGAAATCGATGTTTAGCGGCGCTTATTACCTCATGAACCCCCAAATCTCCTCCAATCAGTTCAAATTAACACATTAAAGTTAATTGCAAATTAATAACTTTCGTGTACACAACAGGACCAATTACTTTGAAGTTATACATTTAAAACGCTCATTAGCTACCACGCTACTTGAAATTAATTTGCATTATTTCCCTTAGTTGATTGTTCTCATAAATTATTGAGTAACACCCTTAAATTAACGGTTTTAAAAATCATTCAACTTCCTTTTGCCGTAAAAATGGCACAGATTTCACCTGTTTCATGGGCGTGCAGTACATAAAGCATTTTTTAAACAGTGTTGATCGCATTTGATTTTAATTGATTTGAAATTGATGAGACTTGACATTATTAAAGGTTCAGTCTAGTAACTGTCCAATAGTAAATGTAAATTATCTTACTTATGTGAATGTAAATTATCTTATTACCTATCTGATATTTATCGTATCAATCTTTATACGTTAAATAAGTTGTTTCATTACCCGGTAATTGAATTTTCCCTGAGCGAGATTTTAAAATTATAAATATTTTGTATCTGTTCCATTCAAATTAATTTTATTTCTTACTCGTATGCTCCCATGGGTGAAAGTAATACTTTTATCATATTAATTACGGTGTTATTAAATTACCAATGTTATTGGGAATTTTGTTTTTTATATCTAGTCCAAAACAATACATTCTTTAAGAGATTTCATTATTCTCAATGAATCAGATCTCTTTTTAAGTCGATTTTACTATAATAACTAAATTAAACCAATACTACTTTAGTCCGTAAGCCCGCAACAAAATGGTTTACGTCATATGACATCGTGATAAAAATTAAATGTTATCGCACACGGTCGAAAAAGCTATTTTCAGCGTGGATATATCACTTCCGGTCAAAAAGTTATGGTCGTGTGACATCAGTACGACACACATTCATTCTTTTATCACACATATTAGGGACTTTCCCGCTGAAGCCCTTTTATCATAGAGAGTAAAAATAAGTAATAAGTCAAATAAAAGTGAACGTCCACATCGCCCGGTTGGCAGCGGTTGAATCCAGCGCCTTTTTGCTACCTTTATGGGGTCGTCGGTCCTTGTGGGTGATTACCAATCGGCGATGTGGAAGTTATTGGAGGAGGCCGATATTCAGCAGTGGACGTCCTGTGGCTGAATGATGATTATGATGAAAAGTGAATTTCCAACCAATTGTAAAAAAAAAATCTGGTCGGAGCAATTGAATCAATCTAGAACGTAAAAGCAATGTGCAAAACTAGCCTTAAAATTGTATAATGCTTTTGAACTAATCTATTGAATACCGTTCATGACATTTACCACCAGTGGCCGTTGCATCTTGCAGTTCGGTCGGGTCAAATGCATTGCACAAGCCACGCCTGCGCCTGCGCTCTTAGTGATATTGTTACAAAACGTCACGTGGGACGCGATCACGAGGGCCAAAGGGCATCAGTAGTTCACTAAATTATAGCATTTTAATGTAATACTGCCTCATACTGCGGGAAGAGCCTGGATGCGAGCAGCGCTCCTGCGCTCATTGTGAAAAACCTTGGAGGAGGCCTTTGTCCAGCAGTGGACGTCATTCGGCTGAAACGAACGAACGAACTGCCTCATAATAATCCCTATTCAAAACATTGACACAGATGTACTTAATTACATTTTTCTCAGGACCCAACCCGTTTGTCAGGGTGAGGAGTGAAGACCAAACCCTCAACTTGCCTCTGGTAAATGAGAGAGGACCCTACAGTGAAAGGTACACAATTTTACCCTTTCTGAACTGGGAATCGAACCCAGGATCTTTCAGAATCCAATCACAATGCTTTCCATCCTATTACGATGACTTCTACTTAACACTACTAATATGTATGACTATAATAGGTACTTACGCATCTCATAATATCATAGAACGTAATAAATATTATAGCATGGAGATTGTGTAATCCGTTATGTACGCAAATACGTAAGATGCGTAAACTAACATAACAAGTACCTTATGTTTATATTTTACGTCAATCACATGGCGAGAAGTGCATGGACCGGAGAATGCATAAAATTTACTTAGTGCCTATTAGTTCACTGATTAATCACGTCTTTATATTATTATCTTTATGCCTTTTTGCAGACATTGCAGATATTATATGAAAGATAAACCCATTTAGAGAACTTCCTCTAAGGCCCGATTCAACCAAACTTTTATCCGAGAATAACTCCTGGTGATACTAATAGCACATTGATAGTTTCAGTATGGGAAATATGTCAAAACTGACGATTTATTCTGAGATTAATATTTACTCTGGTTTGGTCGAACCCACCCTAAGTCATTTTTACCGCGTTATCAATATTTAGTCTAACAATCGAGCACCTTCTTCACAATTCGACAGCTGGACTATTGTGCTATTGTGTGTTAAACTAACCTGTAACTCAAGCATACCTATATTATTTAGCTTGGCATTAGTAATTATTGTGCATTATAAATCGTAAGTTAAGTAAGATATTATACAAGAAAAGTATAAATAAAGCAAAGGACTACTCGTGTCCAAGACTAGCCAATTTATACGTTACCTAAAAGATTTAAGATGTAAATTACTTCCTTGGATTAAGGAATTCTGGATTGGGAAACATCGGTCGTGACTGCTTTCCATTGTGGGTTTCCCTTTCAATTTTATCACCCATTCAAGGATAACCTTTCCCATCTGTTGGTCTGCACTTTAAAGAAGTGAATGCTCGTTCTAGTTCAACGAATACAGCCAGTTCACAAGATGTGGACTACGGATAGTATAGGTAATCTTTATTGCACATCACATAAAGGTGTCAATTAGAAGAAATATAAATATTGATCGGCACAAAAGTGGTCTTGTAAGTGTGGTTTGGCGTGGGTGAAAAAAATTGTAAAAAATATAACTTTATAACATTTTCGACTATTACTAAATGTGAATTTTCGACCTTAATGCATTATATGTATCTAACGACAAACTTTAATACATAAAATAATTTTATTATCTCTGGCTTGCACTGAAGGGCCGTCATTGCGACGCAGTTGCTCATCAAATATTACAGTAAGCCTGGGGAATAACCCTCTTATAATAATAACAATTTACTGCCATTATGACTTAGTGCCTTGACATGAGAATTCACTTATGTTCAGAAATTATAGCACGTGGATCTTATAAACATGAACATAATATTATTATTAAGTTTGTTTGTTTTGATTCTTATTCTGATTAAGTTATTAAGCAGATACTTACTTACATGTTTTCCTACTTATATATTTTTTATTTCACACATATTATTTAAAAGAATACAGTATTACCAACTTAAAATAATTTTAAATCTATGCTGGAAATGCAACGTGTGAAAAAGTGGGCACCTTCGAGCTGAGAATAAGAAGAAGGTAACGCCTAGTGTTTTTCTTGACCGTCAAAGTTATCATTTTATTACAATAAAATTCAAATTGTGCCCTATGTATTAAATCGATTAACATCAATGTGAGTGTACTGTCTGCTAAGTCCGTGCTGTTCCCAAGGGTCGACTCGCCAGCCACCTCTCACCGCTGAGAATGGCTAAATGTCATCACGGTCCGTAACGAAATTCCTGCACTTCGTAAATCAATAGCGACCGTAAACAATGTTATCGATTACAGCTACGGATTTAATTACTGTTGTGTGACTAATACTAGAGTTATGTCCTTTGGAAATGTTAGTTTGGTTAAAATTAATAGAACGTAGACTTAACAATTGACGATCGGGTATTTAGAGCCAAAACAGTATCACAATAGAAACCGATAGCTACAATTAGTTAAATAAACTATGTAAATGATAGAGTGAGTGTCAACAGACGGTAGACTGTCGTTATAACTCTAAGCAGTGTTTATGTTACTATATTGATTGATGCTGGAATTACTTTCCGATTCTATTAGCTGAACTACTCCAGCTAGCCAGATTCCGCAAGCAGTTGTTTCTTTCTTGTTTTGTAACACTTTGTGTAATTTCTGTAGATATTAACCTGCTTAAATATTTTATGTAGTTACATTACATGTGAGTATAAACTGAAACAAATAATACACATCCATTTTTAAACGCACCTGCGAACAGTGTCTTTTTCCCCAACGGGATTTAGATCCGGAGCCGCAGGTGGCATTATATTATACTTTACGTATACCACCAGGCCAGGCTAGGCAGCCGTCAAAAAATCCACTTTCTGACATTCCATCCAACAAATGCTTTTTTCGTCCGTTTCAGCAAATGTCGTCCAAAGACAAAGGCCTCCCCCAATGATTAATACTGTGGATCAGATACCTTTTAATAACATCAAATAAATGACCATAGCAGCAATCAAGTTTGGTTCGAAATTCAATTCGATTAACGAAAATAGAGCTGCAATCCCCAAGCTGGGCATCCGAGACATAACTTTACAGACGCTCTACACACAACTACCTATAGTAATAATAGACGCTCTCCTAATATGTGTTCTAGTGCTTAAACCGTTTTGATAGCTCCATTCCCTCTTGGGACAAAAACTCTATGTACTATTAGACACCGTGCTGAACACTATTAGGTATTCTGTGGCAGAACAGAGGTATATTGCTCACAGATATTGTTTAAAATTAGTAACAATCGATTGCGAGTGAGCAAAAGTGCATGTGTGCCACAAGACTGGCGAAGTTTTTAGCCGAAAACTAACTGAACTTATCGTTAAAAAGGTTCTACTAATATCCCTGTGCCTGTAAGTCCCCAACTAAGCTAAATATTATGTTTGTGTTAGTATTTGGTTAACTACTATTCGCGATCACTTCAAATTGGAATTTATGAGTAGGTATAACAATTTAATTTAATTTCGCAGGTAACCGGTGACCACGCACTGTGATCAGTGACGCTATATTAATTCTGGACAGCGTGTCTAGTAGTTTATTTAGAACTCTTTGCGACAGGTATCATAAGTTTCGGCTTATGCTTTCCAAGCTCAATTTCAGGTCGCCCTCTGTTCGGATCCCATCTCACAAGATACGGTTATGGCCACAGCCACATGTGGTGCAGTTTGTTTACATATTTGATGTTACGAGTACTATGCAGGGGTAAGATAAGATGGCACATCAAGTTAATCATTATAGCGTCTTGTGCAGTTGTGATAGGTGTTATTTTGCAACAAAGATGTGTAGTTTGATGTGCTGTCGGTTGTATTTACTTGACCAAAACATAGTTACAGGAAAAATAAAATTAGATTTGAACGTGTAAAGAGGTGTTGGGGTTGGAAGGATAACTATTTACAAATATGAGCGCTTACAATATAAACGGGCTGTAACGGATTAATAGTTACCATAAGATTTTTTATATGAACCCATAGTCATTTCTTTCTTTCAAAAATCGCAAATAACTATTGGTATGTCATGTACTTTTACGAGGAATGTACTTAATTATTACTTTTCTCTTTATACCTCCTGATTCCCTTGTCACAACAAGTGTAACCGTAAATTAGCGTGTTTAAAAAGCCATGAAAATGTGGGTAGTATAAAAATAAAGGCAGGTGTCGAATGATTGATGAATCGATGGCGCATGTCGCCTCGGCAACTTCCTCGCTTTGTTTATGTCACAATGGATTTCGACAGTCTTTTATATATTGTTTCGGCTAATTACAACGATTTTTGGGTCAAGACCTCCTTTGAAAAGACAGTTTTGTAATATTACGGTGGTCTCTAATTTGTATGAGTACCTTTACCTTTGTAAGGTATTAANGTTATTAACAAACAAATTAACAGTGATTTTAACGCCTCCATGGTCTAGCTAGCGGTTATAAAGTTAGATTGTCTCGATCATTCTCAGATGGTACATGCCATAGAACTGAAAAAACGATAGTAAGAGTAAGATAACTTATTTGTATAAAAACCACCACAGAACAGAAACTTTCTGTTCTGTGTAAGAACAGAAACTTTCTGTTCTGTGTACACGGAAATTAATCGCCTTATTATAATATATCAATCATACAAGGCAATTCATGTCACCTAAAACTTAATGTTCATCGTCATCCTTTTTCCACTGTTGAACATAGGCCCCCTATGATTTCTATAATAAACATTGTTCAAAATTGACTTATTGTTCTTATGGTAGGGAGCATATTAAGAGCCGTATCAGGACTTACGATGGTTCATAAACTCTAGACTCTACAAGCTTCTAAACTAATTTTAACGAGAAGAAAATATTGCCATACATTGCATTGAAGGAACATTTTAAGCTTTTAAGCCTACATTTTTATTTCAAAATCCTCATGAAGTAGGCAATACTCATAAATAGGAGCAGGTGATGCAGTTTTAGAAAATCATACGTACATTCACCCGATTTTATACTATGAGATAATACCTATTTGTTTTCGCAATAGGATTCTCGTATATAATACTATTTCTGCTACTGATTTCGTACTCATGTCTTTTACGATTATCATTTTTAGACATTTGCATGAAATCACGTAAAATAGATGCAAATATTGTTAAGATTATACATTATACAGACAAAACATTTCCAAAGCGTTTTTAAACGTGATTGGTAATTTTTTTTTCGACGTTGGCAATAATAATATCAAAAATAATGTTATTTGTGGTGCGTAGGGAAAAATAAAATTTGCATTCGTTGTCTACCGTTCTGCTTTGCATTTTTATACACTCGGGGGAGTGGGACGTGTTTGGGAAGTTAATAAGATCAAAAATGAAATGGCAGCGATTGAGGGGATATGACTCCGTGTTACGAGTCCCGGGTTAGTGGGAGTTTTTATGTTGTACCAAAACAATTCATGTTTTAACCCCATTTTTGGAGAGACTTGTTTTCGGCAACGATAAATGGTTTTGTGTTAGTGAAAGTGGATTTCTTTTTGCAACATTTAGGAAAATATTTTTGATGATTTATACATTTTTGGTTGTATAATCTGCGCCAATGGATTTTTATTTCATTTTGAAATTTAGGAAAATTCATTTGAAAGACAGTAAGGCCTAATAGGATCACTAACAGTTACCTTAAGAAAGGCGTTTTAGAATAATTTATTGCTTACTTACTTGGGCTGGGTTGCACCATCTTACTTTAACATTGACAAACGTTAAAAATCTGTCAAACTCCATACAAAAAGCACCGGTTACCGTCATAGTTACCGTTAAAGTTAGGTGGAGCAATTCAGCCTTACTCTTTTGTTTTCAAAAATATGTATTTATAGCAATACTAAACGTTAATCACAAATTGTAATTTGGTTTTTCTGCTCGATTAAATTCACGACGATGTGTTAATTATGACTTTCCTGCGGGTATATTAGGGCTGCAGAGACAGCCAAAAATAAACCGACTCTGTATGGGATGCGCGAGCGCCGGTTGTTGCATTCCTTCAGTGCATCGTGTAATGCAGTGTATGGCAATATTTTGCAATATTTTCTTCACGTTAAAATTAACTTAGAAGCTTGTAAAGTACAGTCTAGAGTTTGTCCTGATATGGCTCTTAATATGCCCTCTAGCGAGTGATTAGAGGTCTAACTAAAACATAAATCAAAATAAAAATCTTTAGTTAAATTGTTACAACAAAAAAACAGAGCAGAGCAGTGTAAAAACACAGAGATACTAAAAAAGGGAGTGGTCCCAAAATGTAGCCAATTTGTTACATTTTGTTACCTAAGCACTGTAGGTCTAAATGTTTAATCTTTTAAATTAAAATAACATATGAAAACCACAAAGTTAAATGGGAAAATTTATCTAATTTGTATTCGCCCAGTTTGATACAGCTAGTAATTTAAATTCCAGAGCCATATTACTCTTGAATCTAATCCCAACTTCAAATTCACAAAGGATTTGTTTGGTAAGTACATTTAGTACAATTTCCTTTCAGACTCGTATTACGCAATACTATTAAGTATAGATAGGTATAGGTACATTTACAAGAAAATAATATTCAGCCATGTAACTATTTAACTATTCTATTTAATCATCTAGACATGTATTGGTAAAGTCTTAAATTGGAACAAAGACGTACAGTCTGATGAATGTCGACCATACAAAGTGGGTTTCTGTATCTTTAAAAGAGAGGATGTGCTCATAAATAAGTAAAAAAGCAAAAAGGAGGATGTACTTTTAAATAATATTTGCGATTTTATGTAGAAGATGAGTAAAATATTTGCATTCATGCGAGCATTCGCGTTGATGAAATGCGTACATTGAAATCATGACACTATAATTAAATACTGACGGTACATCAAGTTAACACTGGAGTCTCTTATGCCGTTGTAATAGATTCTATTTTGCAAGACGAAGTAATGTTGCTGTTCATACCTAACTGAGTATAATAATCAATCACTAATAAATGTAAGTAATTAAAAGCGCACCGACTTTATTACGCTGATTGATTGACACAAACAATGTCTTCACTGATTGGAAATTATCGCTGAATATAGTTGAGACACTGTTTGATTTCTGTTTCATACACAAGTAATATAGCCAGAACAGAACAGTCAGCACACTCTAAGAACACACTATTTAAGCCTTGATCACACGTACCGAGCAAACGGGCGAGACAGTGCTCTCGGCCGAATACTCGGTGTGTATGAACATTACGCCGAGTGCTCGGCCGAGCGCTCGAGTATGTGACTCGCTCACCCAACTGTCTCGACCGAGTAAACATTTTACTGTCTCGCCCGTTTACTTGGTACGTGTGATCAAGGCTTTACTGTGTTATTTTTAATCGATTTAAAAAAAAGAAAGAGTTTATTAGCAATAGCAACTGACGTTGCGTCGGTTTGATTGATAGCAAGACGTTTACGATTCATTTTTTTAACTAATTAATTAAAATATTATCCAACTACTGGGTAATACGAGTAGAAGTATTAATGACTTGCTTTTTAATTGTTACTTCTGTTTGCACTTGTTTTTACAATCATATAACTAGACATTTAGTTTACGTCTTTGCGTTGGTAATAATCTAGCGTGTTAGAGCCTAATATTTTTTATTGTTTTCTCTTTACTACGATGTAGTGGCCAATTAATATTAAGTATATCATTGAAAATATAATATAATTTTATATAATTCTTTATATCAAAAGTAAAATACTGAGTATTTACTTTAATTCAAAACACAAAAAGGAATTAGTTGTTGTACACATACGAGTAATACAAATGTTCACGAAAAAAAAGGCTTTTTTTTTTCAAAAGAATGTTTTCACATTATACAAAATGACTAGAATAGAAATCAGGGCGATCTCTTTTAGACAAAATAACTGCTAATAAAAAAGGGTGTGGTCAAGAACTTAGCCAGATATTTGGCATAGCCAGCCGGAGTGGAGGATGAACTTGCTCTTTGCATGGCGGGTATTTCAGTACCATGTGACGGTCAATGGTATTTATAAACCACAGACGGGAAATAAATGCGGACTGTACCTAACATTGTTAAACCCAAAACTCAGATAGAGCTGTGTAACAAGACTAAAAAACCATGAACTAACACGAATTATATTATGGTACTCGTAGTAATGTGTAGAAATACGGGTATCCTAGTTGATTTTCAGACAAGTTGATTCAAGTCAAGAAATCGCAATCGCTGAATCATAATATGATTTTGTATTGATTTATTAGCACTGAGTTACGAGAGTAAACCTCACACAAGAACATTTCATTTACAACTTAACGCAAAATAAATAGCGTAAAATATTAAATTACGCGTGAACACATCACAACTTATTAATATCAGCAATAAAAATAAAAGAAAGGAACTGCAGAGTGTAAAGAGATAAATAAAACATTACATTCGTTACAGCTGTAATCGGAAGCCTGTGAATCCGCGACGATAAATAACGAATGGATGCGTTTGCGCAGATACACAGTATAAATAGGTAGAGTATGTCCCCTTCAGTATTATTTTTATTGCAATGTGGCACTTATCACAACTGTGTAAGATCCCGCAGTGTTTATCTTGACATGTTGTCATCTAAACATAGTAGATAACTCTCCTCTCGTTCCCACCGCTGCAACTCCTGCTCTAGAGTTTGACCGTCAATAAAAACCCAACCAGTAAAGGTCAAGTTTGTCACGGGGGAAAGTTAAACTGTCATTGGACCCGCAACAAAATTAATCAGAAGAACATAGGAGGAGTTCAAAGTTAAGGTTTGAATCGAGAATACCGAGGGGACTACTTCGGTCGTTCTCGACCGATCTGTTTTTTGTTTCCGAATGATTGATATGAATTGCATAGGTAATGACCCGGAGGCGGTTATGTGGGACTCTCCCTGTCAGAAGAGCAAGTTACTAAAACCACCTTACACAAATTGATTAGCTCGTCGACTCTTACGTAAAATATACATATTTTAATTTCTCAGTAGGTATCTTATGCATAATTTTAAACAATCCTTCTGTATCTTTTTGTATTGTCTACTTATGTTGTTATTTCGTGATCCATTGAGTAAACAAGTCAATACTGTTGCGCGGCGATGGATTTATGAATGGAATTATTTTAATAAAGAAGTAGTGATTACTGACTGATTAATTGGAAGAAGTATGCATAGTGAGGTCTTTATGAATATTTATAAATCAGTACCTATGAGGCAAAAAATATAAATACCTCGGAAACACGACTCATACCGACGTAGAGCTTATGATATTAGATCTGTTATTATTATTTTTTGTTTTAGAAAAATTAGGATAAATCCACAATATTGTTTTATATTTTAACATTTTTCTGAAACATTGCAGAAACTCTCTGGTCTGAATAAATAACAACTGTCTACAGCATTTTTGCGCACGGGTTATGCATAGCTTATTTTTATTGCTTTATGACCTAGAATTAAGAATAACAACAAAAAATTGTTCTGAATTTGCTTTTATGTGTAAAAAATAGAAAAATTCATATCAATGAATGTATGAAACATGAACATAGAGATGATTCAATTTGTTGCCAAATATATTTTTTTCTTTCTTTCTTTCATTCTTTATATTTATTAAAACATACCAAACATCCATTTAAGATTCATTCTCACAAGAGAAAATTTAAAATAGAGTCCAAATATTTATTAAAAATTTAAAGTTCTAATTTCCTGTCACGTTCCATGGAAGATTTTTCGCATAAAAATCTAACCCTATCATGCTTTCAGTATACTGGCCTTGGTAACGTCGTCTTTTGATGAAAGCGTGCCCCTTGTTCTTGCGAATAAGCCCCCATAATTATTTATAAATATATCCCAATGAGAATGGGACGTGCATCTTTAGAGACATATTCTACAATGAAGATGGAAAATTCATATCGCTATAACTCCTTAAAAAGCAAATATTTTCGATTTGTAATCGCACTTTTTTATATAAATTTGCTTATATAATCAGAATATAATAAGTAAAATCCATGCGCAAAAAAAAAATTTTTTTTTGTTGACCGGTGTAATACATCATCATCAACGTTAGCCAAGCGTAAGCCTCCTACAAAGACCTTCTAAGAACTTCATTTTCCACATTTTTTATTCAGGCGTGATGTTGTTAAAGTCATCGGTTCATGAACAACAAAGTAGGTACAAGTAAGTTTGTTTGTAGAGACGTATTATCTACCTGAAACAATTTCTACGTGACTTATTAAAAGTTTAAAAAATGTCATGACGAAATTAAAAAGCAACTCGTAAGTAAGATTTACAGTTACTTCTGCGTACTTGCTCCGCCATTAAAGTGGTTTGCCATTTAATTTGATAGATTATTACTTGAAGAAAATAACTCAATAATTAAACGCGGAAACGCAAATAAGATGGCCAGATATATTGATACTTCTCATTTCCTTAAATGCCGCCAATCTTAGAGACGTCGCGGGACTTAATTAGTGCATCCGCTCACTTAGGCATCCCGCACTATCGCCTGTGCCACCTGCCTATTTGATACACATACAAAACAGAACAGAAACCATCTAATCTTTGAAACGTGGAACGATTCTGGAACACACGTGAGACAGATATCTGGCGATTAAAAATGGGCCCTAAATCTGTTCAGGTTTCTGGACTCTACCTGAACAGATTTGCTGTTTAGGTAAAGCCTATCTCTAGTGACAACGAAACGGTGATTGAAAAGTGAGGCTACTTTTGCAAAACGTATGTAATCTGTGTATTACACTTCCGGCTAACCCGTAGCATATATTTTAAAGCCTATACAAGAACTATGTAAAATTACTAAAATCATGTAATTTTACTGATAAGTAAAACGCCTCTTTAATGAAGTGCTGGCTGTTCTTGTTGAAACATTAGTTACTATTAAAACTACGAGTATATTATCTTCTTCCTTGTCCCTGTTTTACCGAAGTATCTAAAAATAATCACACTGGCCTCTACAAATTACGTTAGAAATTGTAAGTAGACCTTTACATTTGGAACACAGCTAATGTCTTCAATGCTATGAATAAAGAATGCAAGGCAACAGGAGCACCATAAAAATTACCCCATCGCCTTATACCCTATTTTATTTGTAAGTTAGTACGCTATAAATCCAACGCGTAATAAAGTTAGCCTGTATATTTTGTTGACAGAGTTTAGAGGGCCCTCAATGTTATTTATTATTCGCTTCGCCGTGAAAATGTTAGTCCCGTAATAAAAAAGAATAAACAATAAAAGAGGCCTATTTCTACATGGTTGACCAAATTAAAAGTTATTGATGATACATGTTACATTCATTCATAAGTTGTACTATATCCGTTAAGCATTCCTAANTAGCACCCATAATACAAGCATTAAGTTTCTTACTTTGGGGCTAGCTGGCGCTGTGTGAAATCATCCAAAGATTTATTTATTTATTCAAAAATTTAACAGGTTTTTAAGCCCAAACTTTTGGCATGACGATGGCGATAACCGCGCGGTTTTGGTTGATTCTCATTGGCTGAGGCGGTAACCGTGCCGTTAATTGGTGCAAATGTAGGTACGAGAAATGCCTGCAACCACGCGATTATCGTTGTGCCTTTGTCTACATTGTTTTTCTATTTACAGTCCAAGATATTACATTAAAATACGAACCACATCTATATATATAAAAATGAAACCCGTTTCGCGTTGTCACGGCATCACGTGTGAACGGCTGAACCGATTTCGATAATTCTTTTTTTTAAATGTTTGTGGAAGTCCAAGGATGGTTCTTACGGAAAAAAATATTAAGAAAATCTCTACGCTAAGGCGGTACGAAGTTCGCCGGGTCAGCTAGTCTAAAATAAAAACTCTTTGCACAATAAAAACTTTTTCTTCCTGTGTTAAACCAGCCATGCTAGGACAAATGTGACGACAAATAAAATTCCATCTAACATTCCGTTCAGCATAAACCCGTTTATTTTTGTGTGGGTAACTAAGCGATATTTTATAGCCGACGCAGAAGGGTGTACCAAAATAATGTCCCTAATGTCGCGACAATATTTCAGAGCATTCTTTCCGGCCCATTAACGCGATGTCATAATTATTTCTGTCTAAGGATTTATTTAGCTAATATTATGATAAGATATTAAAATGGTTGTGTGTAGGTGTCTGTTTCTTTGTAGGAGGTCGTGTTTGAAACTATGGGTGGCTACCACAATGTCCTTATCAGCATTGTTAAAAATCTTACTTAGCATAATAACTGGATGACTATCTTACGAAGAATGCTAGACTGCACCTACAACGCTGGATGGGCAAAGGTATCATGAGATATAAAATTGCCTAAAGGGCATTACAAACGCAATTAATTTTGTTTTATTATTATTTTATATTTAGTAATTTTTGGTAAACTGAAGATTTCGGCTGTGACCGTCACCGTTAAGAAGATATTATTGTAAATGAGGTAAGGTTTTTGGTTATAGTATTCACACAAGTTTTTACACCAAGGACATAATAATATAACTATTCCGTGAGTAGAGCCGCGAGCAAAGACTAGTTTAGGATAAAAAAATAACCTAGTCTGTTGCTATCCCAGTCCATTAATAGGCATTTGCTTAAATACTCATAATCAAATTATTGACATGTAATCATCTTGACGAGCCTACAACTAATTAATGAAAATACTGTCATTATCATCAATTTCGCTTAATTAAAAAGATTGATACATCTATTTTAATGATCATTCGAGCTAATAATATTCTGTATTGGCATTGGCATCTAGTTAATCTGATTAATATTACAGGACCAGTCGGACGGGCCGAGTGGTCGAGATGTAATTACATCGTAGACAAATAAACAAATAAACACAAGCTATGCGATGACAGGATAGTCCCTTGACCAATCCATTATTAGGGACCTCGCACACTCGAATGTGACTGTCGATCAGCATTCGGCGAAATCTGGTCAGCTCCTGTCAATGCACCGTCATGGTTTTTTATGAATGAATTTTGCTGTCACACCACGCGACTTGGTGCTGCATTCAGGTCATGTTATATAGCACCTTTTGATACAATTTTTGCTGCTATTGCAATTTCTTTATTGAAAACATTATAATGTAACCATTTGATTGGTTCTATGGTCATAAAAAAGAAATGTTTCAAAAATAAAAAGATTCTATGAAAGTTTTTGGCCGGTCATACACTTCGTTAAAGCAAGTACCTATAGTCTTCATTTTAGTCTAGGGACTATATTTATATTTCCACGATAATTGAGATAATTCGTCAAGCGTGCAACTTTTAATTGCAAATTGAAGCTTCTATTAAATTCTCAACGCATCTGCAGTGTGCATGATAAATTATATCCAGATGACTAAAATTATAGCCTTATTTATTTCTTTCTAGTCTAGACAAACATAATATTGATTAAATTCAGGACCAGACCGGTTCACTAGATGATTTTAATAGAAGTATTAAATCAACACATAAAGCACAAAAACAAACACGTCTTAAATAAATTATTACGATTTCAGTGACAATATAGAGTAAGTATTANGCCAGATATAAAACTAATTAGTAGACAAGGTATGAAAACTCCAGACAGAAAAGCAGAAAAGCAAGGCACCATAATATATAATATAATAATATATAATAATCGACGAGATAGTTCGTCAAGCGTGCAACTTTTAATTGCAAATGGAAGCTTCTATTAAATATCAGCGCATCTGCACACAGTGTGCATGATAAATTATATCCAGATGACTTTTACCTTTAGCATTATTAATTTCTTTCTAGTCTAGACAAACGTAATATTGATTAAATTCAGGACCAGACCGGTTCACTAGATGACTGATTAATTATGCTAATACGTATTTTAATAGAAGTATTAAATCAACACCTAAAGCACAAAAACCAACGCGTCTTAAATAAATTATTACGATTTCAGTGACATAATATAGAGTATTAAATGTTGCCGCTAAGCATACTTCATATAATATTCTTACAATATACATATTTAGAAATCTAAACCAAACACACAAATATAATTAAGAAAAAAGTTACATTTATTTTAAAAGGGACTCGATTTAAATAAATTGAAAGCAGCCCACGTTTAATATCTCCAAAGTAGCTTATGAAAGTACGTAAAAGGGCTTCTATAGTTCAAATTCTTTATAAAAGTAGTGTTAGCATTAGACTATTGTTGTTTGAGCCAGCATCATAACAACGAAGCAATTTCTATGCTGATGTCAACTCCCTGCAGACGGCGGGAGCTGGACTCGTCGCGACGGATCGATTGCGAACATACCGATCCATGCCACCTCCAACCGACGATAAGGTCACCAGGCTTTTGGAAAATGAAAGATAATATCATACAAAATATTTTCTTGGCCATAAAACATCTCAGTCGTCATAGCTAATCTTTTCAGAAGCTCTTATAATGCTTCTGGAAAAACAGGCGATTATCCTTTTGTTTTCTGCTTCCATTCATGTTACAATATTTAGTACCTGTCTGCTACCTACGCGTGATCTTTTTTATAGGTTTTGATATAGCAACAAACAGACTTACTTAGCTTACTGTAAGCCGTAAGTTCATCATGATTCCATTCCTCCACACGCACACTTTTTAATTTATTGCCAGACTAGCAATTAATTGTGTCCTCTTTTTAAGATCATAACCTAATCAACATATCTCTGTCCACCAAACTACAAAAATCATGGCTCCTCTAAAGCAGTCTCAGACTCTCTTTATGCTCCACCTCGATATGAGTGCCGCACAATTTAGTGGGAGGAGTGTACTAGCATATTAATTAGGTTCTACTATGCAAACAGTTTCTAATCAATATCCAGAAGTAGTATCTTCATCTTCATTTACCAAATATAAAATTATCAGAAATAGACTTAACAAGTTTAAAATTAAGGCTACAATTTTCTCGCTAATTGGTTCCGTTAGAGAAGCCCTCGAAAGGTACTTGTTGAAGTTAATTTAATCTCGTAATTCTCTGTAAACCTTTCTTTTTTCAAGATAGAGAGAGAGAGAGAATATAAAATTCAAATAAAAGTGTGCTCTACAATTTTCTATTACATCGAGAGTAAAGTGCTAGAAGCAAAACTAACAAAAAATCTTTTCTGAACTACAAAACATTTCAGACCTTGGTTCTCTCTACTAAGGCGAAAACACCAAGTAATTTTCTTCTTATCTAAAACTGAAGAAACTAAACCACTAGTAGTCGGAAAAGAGTTCGATGATAGAGGCAAACGACCTCCTTTATCCTGTAAGTAGATACTCATGTCACTTGCAAGATAACAGCCTGCTAAATTAGGGATCAGGTGGCAGCTACGTAAGCCTAAAGCCGGTCATTGATCTTTATTTGTTCCCCCTCGGGCCCTTTGTAGAATATGCCTTTGTATTAACTCAATTCTGTATGCGTTGAAGCCTATAAGCAATATTCAAAGCATCTTAAGTCTCTTACAGCCTGAGATCAGAATATTTTGTTCTTTGTGCTCCGTGGTTGAGGATTCCGGGTGAAGCTTGCTTCCACCTTCGGCCTGATCATCACTTACCATCAGATGAGATACATGCCAAGAGCTTCATCGTTGTGGATAAAAAAAACGCATCTTTTTCAACTACACAAAGTTTACCAAAGCGCTACCTATAATGTGAGGTCAGTATTGCTAATCATTTACATCCGTGTAGTACCTGATGATCTGAATAGTCAGATTTATACATATCGTAGTACTTACCTCATCGTATCATATGTATATCTGTGCTCAATTTTTTTTAATGAAACATTTAGAAAAAACTAACAATACAGTTGAAAAGATTCTTATTTGCCGAATGCAAAATAATATGTAAATATTTATGTGTTAGATAGATTAGATCTTAACGGTTCAACTCAGAATCTATTTTTACTTTGTCCCATCCCAAATGTATCGATGATTTGCGACACATCATTAGCTTAATAGCCATGACCCTAAATGGTCATGGCTATTAAGGTAAGCCCCCGGCATAGATAATGCTCCCTTTGACTCCCTAAGGACAACTTTTGTGGTTATTACACGTCCGTAGTGTAACTTTTGAACAAACAAGATTATGTAGTAAACTGTCGTAAAAGCAACGTCTTATAATTAAATCTTGGAACAAATAAAGGCAAAACAAGGACAAAATAAGTAAAATTTATTTTCGGAGAATAGCCCGATTTTAATGTTAGAGATTTTTGTTCGAGATNTATTTTTGTTCGAGCTTTTTATTAAAAACAGAATAAGAGGGTAAATAAGTGTGCAGGGGTCGACGACCTTTGTCAATAGCTTCGTAAACAGTTAAATTAACGTTTTATTGACTTATTTTTTATTTGTTGTCCTCCTACTTTAATGAATACATTTTCTGATGGCTGTTAGATATTCTTTTAAGATTTAATCTCTGTCGCTAGTCAACTAACATTTACGACTGGGTAGCCTTTGTTGGATTTAATTTTGGTTTATTAGAAAGAACATTGTCTTATACGGTGCCAATATAAGTACTCGTACTTTGACAATTTTGTACCTACTTGTTATTAGTAGATACTGAAGCATGTCTGACTGAAATGTCTCTAAAATCTCAATTTATTTGACTTTTCAATGTAACATAGATTAATACTCAAATTACAAATAGCATAGAAACAACTAAATTTACAAACCAAACAAAATATTAAGATACGACACCCACAACACGCCAGTTTGTTTACAATACCAAAACGTTGTTAGGAAACAAACCGAAACAACAACTAAAGATACACCAAATAAACTTTAACAAAAACATTGTCTAACAAATAACGATAGTGGGATGACGCCTTCGCACGTGTGCTCACGAACAATACAGATACAAGGATACCACGTGTATGACTTGTTAAACAACTTTCACTCTTATCAGTAATTATCAGTGTTCATATTTGAGTAACAGGAAATCACTATCTCTATAAGGCGAAGGTGGTTGAAAAGGAAGCAACATAAACGTGATATCCTGAGTCTTTCCCGTCGCGTGAAGTTCGCAAAATCAATCGGATGTCGGATACAATTTAATGTATAAACGCGTAAAACAAAACTGTATCGCAATTTGATCTCTGAAGTTACCAGAGTAGGGTTTGAATTTAAATGGCATGGTGCTCAACCGACCGGAACAGTTCGGGACCAGTGGCGAATTGTAAATGCAAATTGGTTTAATTCTAAAGGCTTAACGGCTGCCAGTTCAAGTGTGGTTGATCCTATCAATTCCTCCCAATTTTCAATATTGTAACTCTCAAAGGAATTCATAAAATTGTCAGATTAATGATCTTAAATTGATAAAAATATAGGGTTTTGAATNTTTTGAATTCCATAAATACAAGGCACATCCAGTATCCATATAGCCGACATAAATAGTTATAATAAAGAATGCGTGGAGCTCTATCAAAATTATGATAGATAAAAAATATTACACACCATGCCAAAGCCTTATTTGCATGGCAAGGTAAAATTAAGCTTTTTACAGCGTTATCATGTTGCTCCAATTCCCACAATACGAGAGTCAACACTGTCTGTAAAAAATGGCGTTCATTTTCCGGATAAACAAATGCCCACAATGCTATAAATCAATCATTAAAAGTACACTTCTCCATCAATAAGAACCCCCAAAGTACCTACATAATAATATTTATGCAGAGTCACTTCAAAACTTACGGGTGGATTATCCGTAAACTTTTCACTTCCAAAGATTTACTCGTGCCATCTGAAATATTGGTTTACGCGTCGTCACAATGGACCCTTAAAATTTAATATACCTCGGTTTCCTTCGAGGTGGAACCCCTGACTCGCGTGAATCTAATAACCTCGCTTTATGTCAGCTGGAGTAGAAATTGCTGGCGAGGTGAGAATATTCCATGGGTTATTCGTAGTAGTTTTGCCCACAAATTCGCCAACAAAGTTTTGGAACAATATTTAAAGTGCTGAATAAGTATAATATTTTCGCGAGAAAGTTTACACGACGATAGACTTAACAGTGTTTTGTTCACTTCTTAACGGACGCTTTGTTGAAATGTAAAGAGAATGGGTGGGGCATCCATCATCCTTGTTTTGAATATGCCGTGATTGACTGATGAAAAATGGAAAATAGAGGCGGCAGAATATTTCATTCTATTGAAAAGTCTTGATAACAGACGGCCTGGCGCCAAGGGACTAACCGCACAACTTCCATTTGTCACGGCAGTATCGGCCATCGCATCCAGTTGGCAGAGTTCCATAGCGCACGGATGAAATTCAAGCGTTTTTTTGCCGAATTTCGAAAATAGAACGTCGATGGAGTTGATTAAAACCTCTGCCAATCATTTGAAAACAAAAAGTTTCGTAATTTTTACTTTTTTGTCGAACAGGGCAGTATTATTTTGACAGCAAGAAGGATTTTACGATTCATTATGGCCACGAAATTCCCACGGACAGTGTATTAGGTTTGGACGAGTAGTGGTGGCTGGCTGCCCAGTTTGCATTGCCAAATGAACTCAGTATTTTGTTCACGTTAAGACAAAATATCTGAGAACTATTCAGCATTCTACTACTTAACAACATTCAAAATAGAATATATTTTCTCATATTAAGTGGGTTTTATATTGTGGTAGGTGAATAAAACTTTATTTTAACTCTTTAGGGAATTACTGCCATTAATTCATCATGACTCATCCTCAATCAGAGCTTTGTTTTATCTGGCGTTTGCTCGTACTTTATTCTCATAATAAATCTGTAGAACAATGTTATAAAACTCTCGTTATCTCGGTTAATTGGCAATTGAAATGAAATTTTTGTGGATGTTCGATCGTTAGCTGTTGTTTTTTATGACGAGTATTTGCTCTCATAACAACCCGACCACTTAATGCAGATGACAAGGCCGTTCGGAACAAAATTGATGGCGTGTAATTAGAGTTTGTCAATAATCCATTATTTCCTTTATTTTTGTCAATCACACTTGCTTTTAGGGTTCATTTTACAGTGGTTTATCATGTAATCTGACCGGCTCTAATTCGAAATCTCCAAATCGGGAATCAAACTTCGAATTCTATGAATCATTTAGAAGTTTTGATTCGACTTTGCATCAATATCTTGATACTTGAAACACTTGAAACTTTTCGAGTATCGAAAATCCATAGTAAAGTTCCAACTTTACCAATACCTGCCGGGAGAGTCGGTCTGCACAATATAATCCCTATTTACGATCTCATGAGACTTGTAAGCTGTTCTTTTACTACCCACCCAATAACTATTTAATCACTTTATTTACCTGGATCACGTTCAACATTGTTGCAAGTAAATGTAAAGACCAATTTCGTCTGGTTTCCCTATATTACCATCGTAATGGATTAATCATCTACCGCAATTAAATGAAAGATATTCAGTTCGCTATTCCAGATCGAGTGCACGGGTCTACTTATTTTCATAATCTCATCATCATAATCATAGTTTATGCTCGGGAAGGATAGAAATCTGCGATATGAACTGTCAGTTTACCATAAATCAATGCTATCTGGAAAACTGTCTTTCTTGTAAACTGTTTCATCAATCAATGTTGCAAAAGAACTTTTCAGATTAATACTGAGTGTCACAGAGAAAGCACATTTGATCTTAAATTCTTTTTCTTATAATTCGTATTCTTATAGATATTATGTTTATCTGTCTGCAAACCACAAGTAATTGAAAGCACCTCAATGAATTTTCGGTTGTAAAAATTTTTCTTTGCCAAAACATGTTATTTAATAAAATTATTATCCGATCTAATAGCAATCCGCAATGTATTTTGATCACCAGGGACATGATCGAAACCTTTTATAAAATTCAGTATGTAGTAACTTTATCACTTTAACCAGTCTAAGTTCACGGCACTTGGAAACAATATTTCGAGTCGAAGAAAAAACTATTTTGCCCTTTTCCCTCTACGATCCTATGTATAATATTCTTCAAGGCTTTTCCCCTGACACCAAACTTGTTATCAGAAATTGATCTCCTCATTAATCATCACATAATATACATCATAGGTAAGTAGGTACAGTCGACAGCAAATCAGTTTTTTATTTGCAAATCAGTACCAACCTATTACGAATACCTAATACACCAGAGTATTTAGGGGCCATCCATTAATCACGTGAGGCTTGAAAGGGGGAGGGGTTTGACAAAATTCACGAAATTTCACAAGGGGGAGGGGGTGTACCTGGTAAGATATCACGTGTTAATTATTTTTTCAAACGCGTAACAATATGTTTTTCGCATGATGATTACACCATACGTTTATTATTATTTTTATTCCAATCAAAAACAACCTGCAACCTTTCTGTCTAGGCATTTTTATCGTGATCCTTGATTTCAGAATAAAATAAAATTATACTTTATACCTGTACTTATTTACATAGTCTAAAATATTCTAAAAAAAATAAGATTTTTTGTAGATACTAAATTCACACGTGATTTACATGTGACGTTGGGTGTGTGATGGGGGGTAAGTAGTCTTAAACCTCACCATGTATCACCAAGGAGGGTTAAAAAATGTTAAAAAAAGATCACGCGATTAACGGACGGCCCCTTAGCTCGATATGCTGTCGTTAGTACTTAAGTACTTCAAGTACAAGACAGTCAGTTCCTGTAGGATGAATTTTGTGATGAATCACATCCGCTGGGTATAATATCTTATCAAGTGTTTTGTAACAGGAAACTATGCCATACTCGATATTAATATTAGTAGCTCGTGGGAACTCGTGTTAGTTAATATTGATTAGTCAGATTTCTAGTCGTAAAATAATTATCGTTAATGTACACTTGCTTACCTAATAGATAATTGGTCACTAGCTCTGTACCAGGAACTTTTTCTATATGTATCTTATGTAACACCTATGTATGCTTGAAAGGATATCCCTAATTTAACGGATATGTAAGCTCTAATGAAACAACATTAACCATTAATTTACCTAATTAAGCATAATTATACCAGTAAAATTAAAAGTGTCTATGTACTCGTATTCCTTTATGTGTAAGGCACTAAATCACAGATTTCATCCAGCCCATTCAGTTACAATACCTACATCTAAGACGTTATAGAAAGACAGTTTATGAATTAATATCATTGCACTAATCGAAATAAAGACCAACTAAAGCTCTGTTGAATGAGTCAGGGAGTCGTCTAAAAAATCTAAGAACTTAGTTATAAAACAAACTTATTTTCCCCTTTTAAAATCATATTGATGGCATATTGAAGGGACATCCAGAGCTAATACTGGGCTCCACTGCCAGCGTAGTTCCTGGAACAACACAACCATATGGATTTAAAAGAAAGAACTTACCATACGAACTTATTTTCACCTATTAAAACAATATTGATGGCATATTGAAGGGACATCCAGAGCCAATACTGGGTTTGACGACTGCCAGCAAGGTTCCTGGAACAACACCGCCTTATGGCTCTAGATCTAAGAACTTACCGACGAAACAAACTTATTTTCCCATATTATCATATTGATGACTATTGAAAGGACATCCATCCAGAGACAAAACTGGGTTCGACGACTGCCAGCAAGGTTCCTGACACTACTCAGCTTTATGGCTCTAAATCTAAGAAAGAACTTACAATCAATATCAACTTATTTTCCCCTATTAAAAGCAATATTGATGATTATTGGAAACACCTCCAGAGCCAATGGGTTCGACGACTGCCAGCAAGGTTCCTGGAACAGCGCAGCCTTAGCCGTGGCCTCGGAATACTAAGCACATAACGTTGCTCGTCCTTCCGCCAGTTCTGAGATGTGCACGTCACTTGAGTGCATAATAAGTGACACATAAAATGCAAGTTGTGTGAGAATGTGTAGGGTACAATTTTAATTATAGGTTTTTTCGCCAGGTAAGTAATCAGTAGAGCAATTAGGCCGTTTGTGGACATCCGTTTTTTCACCGGACAACGGACCGTCAAAAAACGGATATCCTTTGATTGCTGTCATTTTTTTCGTCCGATGGATGTGCATACTGCACACGTTAATTATAAATCATACACCACCGCTAAATCAGGCGAAAAAATCAGGCCGCAGTCCGGTAAAAAAACGGATGTTTACAAGCGGCCTTAGCCGTGCCTTAGCGCTCCAGGAGCGCTTATGGTGAAGTAAATTAGGTACCTACTTACCTAAATTTTTCACCTTTTTCCCTTCGTCTACACTAATTAAGGGTCTAGTTTAAAGTAAGCATTAGTCTAACTCGACCTAAGGGTCAAATTATAAATGGGTCAAATTATAAATGGGTCAAATTATAAATGGGTAAAAAATAAAGAGCCTCCNCAAGGAGGGTTAAAATGATTAAAAAAAAACATCACGCGATTAACGGACGGCCCCTTAGCTCGATATGCTGTCGTTAGTACTTAAGTACTTCAAGTACAAGACAGTCAGTTCCTGTAGGATGAATTTTGTGATGAATCACATCCGCTGGGTATAATATCTTATCAAGTGTTTTGTAACAGGAAACTATGCCATACTCGATATTAATATTAGTAGCTCGTGGGAACTCGTGTTAGTTAATATTGATTAGTCAGATTTCTAGTCATAAAATAATTATCGTTAATGTACACTTGCTTACCTAATAGATAATAATTGGTCACTAGCTCTGAACCAGGAACTTTTTCTATATGTATCTTATGTAACACCTATGTATGCTTGTAAGGAAATCCCTAATTTAATGGATATGTAGGCTCTAATGAAACAACATTAACCATTAATTTACCTAATTAAGCATAATTATACCAATAAAATTAAAAGTGTCTATGTACCCTACGTTGTCAAATGAACTTTGGTATGCTAAGATAGGAAAAGGGAATAAAATACTTACAGGGAAACAGGATATGAAACTGTATTGGAGCTTTTGTTAAGAAGTATTGTGCTTTCGTTGCTGGATGCCCGATCAAGAAGACTTAAATCAGCTGCAGGCAGAAGCTAGTTTAAAATTTAAAAAAAAAAACATTAATTGTGGTCTCGGACTTTTTTTAAGTCTAAGGATTTATACCACAGACTTATTGTTCCAGCCCACCCAGACTTGCAATACCTGCAAAACATTTTAGAAAAGATAGCTTAATAATAATTACCACTAATCTAATTGATGAAATAAGGTAAGTACTTATTCCGTTCAAGGCAATACCAGTAGGCCTTCGATCGTAAATCTCAGAACTCACAATACGAATCAAAGGGACATCCAGAGACAATACTGGGTTCGACGACTGCCAGCGTAGTTTCTAGAACAACACCACCATATAGCTTTCAATCTTCATCTAAGAAATAACTTAATAATACCTAAAAACTTATTTTCCCCTATTAAAATAATATTGGTAGCGTATTGAAGGGACATCCAGAGCCAATACTGGGTTCGACGACTGCCAGCAAGGTTCCTGGAACAGCGCAGCCTTAGCCGTGGCCTCGGAATACTAAGTATATAACGTTGCTCGTCCTTCCGCCAGTTCTGAGATGTATAACGTCACTTTACTGCATAGTAAGTGACACATAAAATGCAACTTGTGTGAGAATGCCTAGGGTCGAATTTTAATTAATATTTTTTTCGCCAGGTAGGTAATCATTAGAGCAATTAAGCCGTTTGTAGACATCCGTATTTTCGCCGTCAAAAAACGGATATCCTTTGATTGCTGTCAATTTTTTTGTCCGATGGATGTGCATACTGCACACGTTAATTATAAATCATACACCACCGCTAAATCAGGCGAAAAAATCAGGCCGCAGTCCGGTAAAAAAACGGATGTTTACAAGCGGCCTTAGCCGTGCCTTAGCGCTCCAGGAGTGCTTAGGGTGAAGTAAATTAGGTACCTACTTACCTAAACATTTCACCTTTTTTCCTTCATCTACACTAATTAAGGGTCTAGTTTAAAGTAAGCGTTAGTCTAACTCGACCTTAGGGTCAAATTATAAATGGGTCAAATTAAAGAGCCTCCAAATAATCAAAGCTTAAGTCATCATCATCATTGAGATAATTTAGTCTCCAATGCAGGAGGACGACCCTCGCTAATTTACCAGAGAATATTACGAATATTAAAAGCTCGTACTTATTACACTAACTCGTCAATCCTACTAATATTATTAATGCGAAAGTTTTGATGTCTGGATGGATGTTTGTTACTCTTTCACGCAAAACCTACTGAACGGATTTTGTTGAAACTTTACAGTATTATTCTTTATAACCCAGAATAACATATAGGCTTTAATTTATGACGATCTGTGACAAACTAAATTTTACACGGGTGAAGCCGCGGGAAAATGCTAGTTACGCATAATGTGTACAATTTATTCTACTACTTTGACATGTTAATGAACCGTAATTGTTACATTATTAACGTGTTTGAAAAAATACGAAAGCAGAGTGACTCAGCGAAGCTCGTTCATAACTTTTCAGCTCCATTATCATTCTATAAATCTTTAAACCAATACTAAAGTTTTATTACGTAACATTCTATGCATTAGAAGTGGTGACTTCAAAAGAGGTAACGGTAAAATTTTAATTCCAAATTAAGTTCACATTATTTATAACAGATGTTTTAAAACGTCGATCACGTAGAGCCGCGTTCACGAGTTTGTTTTACAATGTTGATCACTGTCATAGCGCTGAAAGAACAGCTTACTTTAAACTAACAGGTCACGCTTTTAAATAAAATTGTAATCATAATCACTCACCTTCATGCCTTGAACTCTTTTGATTAGCTTTGAAAAGTTATATGTAAATTTTTTTCGAAATTTCATAAGACGCGCACATTTTCCTCAAAGTTGAAAACAGTGTCAGGTAAAGGTCAAAATCTATCTATTCTTCCCTTGAATGACATAAAAAGCGATTACAGGAAAAATACCCTAACATTAGGCTTCACCAACCCGTCTGACTGTACTGTAAGAGACTGTACATCAAATCTTCCATTTGACTCCGGTATTAAAGAGGGTCGTGCTTCTGTAGTGAAGGCTAATGTTGTTATTGATGATGACTAATAATGTTACTAAGTAAATGTTTGGTGAACTTATAACCGACTGTTTTCGTTTGCCTACACGCATCCGAAATGAGGTGCATTGTGATCGAGGCCCTAGTAATTAGTAAACACATAGCAACAGTGCATAATATTAAAGCTTGGCGAAGAAACAATAATACGCTTTGGGTAATGGGGTCCCGCTTGAACAGGATGCTTAGAATTGCTGTGAGAAACCTTTTTGTCGTGAGCATTGTGATGCTTATATTATTATGCATATTAGATCTATGCGACACTACGTTGATAAAGTTCAGTTTTTGTGTTGGCTGGTTGTGTGGTATGTGGACGTTGATATTTTTTTACTGATGTGGTTAAAATTTTCGAATAATGTTTAAAATATTGCGACCTACCCATGTTCTAAGTTGGTTAGAGCTGTAAGTTTGTGACTCTACAGTACTAAAAGCTGTGAGTAAACGTGGTTTCAGTTTAGATTTTGGTCTCTCCTGAAAGTTTAATAGTTTGGGTAGACGAGGTTATCGTAAGTAAGGTATTTTTGACCGACTTCTAATAGGTATAGTATTAGCTACAATTTATTTAATACTTGTATTGCCTTTTTGGTCAGGTTTTGTATGACAATTTTCTAGACAAAATTTACAGTCGACAAAATCGCCTCATGTTACGGTTAATGTGATAAATTGAAAATTATTAATAATAACCGGTTATTATGAATAATTACCGACAGTCGCGGTAAAAGTGATAAATTAATTACATTTAACAGTGATTATTTAATAATTCAACCTTAGTACTAACAAATTTCATAAAAGAGAACAACATCTTGTGTACGTGCTCGTGTACAGCCAAACTTTTGAATGTTTTGATATCATATATTAATATAATTTGGCATAATGAGTTTGGAATGTTTCTTGCATAATATTACTTTTCCATGATGCCTATAACATAATGTTTTGATTTAAAGTGAAAAATAGGTTAAGGTGCGGCGGGGGTGGCCCTTGGGCCACCCCTAAGCCGCCTATTTAGTTTTATACACACATAAATAACCTCATATTAATCACATTTACCAAATCATTCATAATAACCGGCGATTATTCATAATTTTCACATTTATCACTTTGACCGTAACATATACAGCTAAATAAAACCTTTTTTTTTTTTGTTTTTTCGGGGAAAAATGCATTGAATTGCATACCTACCCTTAGGGGACAGGGTAGGTTATGTGGGGCTCACCAAGTCAGAAGAACAAGGCATACCCACTAAAAGACCCCGGTGCTCCATCATTCGCCTTAAGTGGGAAGGAACTGTGGAATTCCGGACAAAGCCTTCACTACCACAGTCCCTCCCGGCGATTGCCCGCCTACACGGCGGGCCCTACAGGCCCCCCAGGACGGGGGGCGACGGGAGCAGCTAGGAGCACACAGCTGTTCCCGTCCGACGGTGGTGGTGGCCTATGCAATGCAGGCGAGGGCGTCCCCACGCCCCCGGCCCGCTGGCCATCACCGAGGAGAGGATACTGGAGGCGATCGTACTGTCGCCTCCTCTGACCCCTCCGCCGTCGCCGGAGCGAGGGCGCGTTTGGATCATCTTCGCGCTCTCGCTCCGCGGCCTCTTTCTGTGATATCACATCTTCGCAGAAGGAGGCCATTGCCGCCCAGGCCTCGCTGCTGCCCAGCATAGCTTCAACTATACTGGGCAACACCAGGTCCTGGCCCACCACCGCGATTAGTGTACTGCGCTGCGATGCCCACGCCGTACACACCGCAAGGGTATGGTGCGCCGTGTCCTCCGCACCGCTGCGACACTCGTGGCAGGACGACGTGTCCTCCCTTCCGATGCGGTGCAGGTATGAGCCGAAACATCCGTGCCCGGTCAAAACCTGCACCAAACGGAAGGAGAGGTACCCGTGCGGGCGCTCAAGCCACCTCTGTATGGTCGGCGAAGCTAAATAAAACCTACCTTAGCCTTGATGAATCGTCCGCACATAAAAATGTCTATGATAAAATTGAAAAGGTAATTAAATCTCTTCCTACCTACGTATTACGAGTCAAGGTTGAATCCGACCGCAGGAGGCGTTGCCCTCGGCCTTGGTCGTGGCGTTTAGTCACACTGTACGCGTCCAGATCAAGCGCAGCTGTTGGCCTGCTTGGCTTAACCGCCATTAGCGTCACGGCACAAAAATTTACGTAAACGCCATTGATTGCTAAATTAGACGAGAAAATATTTTATTTGCTGAATTAACGCTAATAGAGCTGTGCGGAGTATGAAGCTGAAGGGCATAGCAAACGTATGAACATGTAATAAGTACCTACCCAGTGAAAAATCATTAGGCTTAAATGTTTATATGTTCCGTGCAGATCTTTACGAGTATACTCGTACTCCTAAAAACCTAAATCCGTAGCGTAACATGCACTTTCATCATAGATCAACTTCTATCTTTCAGGTACTATAGTCTATCCAATATAGCTTGATTAGAATGACGGCTGTCAAACGAATGTGACTAGTGATGGGTATGTTTCGTACGGTTCACATAGATGTATCGATAAGTTTTCGAAAAAATGATATGAAAAAATGCACCCAATTTTTCTTCATATATCTTTATTCATAAAAATGACAATTATGATTTAAATTTAAAGACAGTAAAATTTAAAATTCATGTCAAGGGTGTACAACCTAAGTTGTAGTCATTATCATCAGTGTTCTTCAGTGGTTTTTTCCTCTCGCTAGAGGGCGGTGGGCATCTCTTCTAGAGCAACGGTGCTATGAATACCCAAAAAATTACCGGTGATTGATTTCCGATGTTTGATTATTTAAGAATGAAATGTTTTTTGGTTTTTAATAGTGAACATTTAGAAAAACGTATAACTTGACTTAAATATGTTAAAAAATTAGTTAGAAAAAAATTTTGTTAAATATGTTAAAAAAATAGTTTTAATTTAAAATGACTTAAAAACTAAAATTTTAAAATTACTAATGATAAAAACTATTTACAAAATAAAAAATACTTCACCCCCAGCGCCGCAGTCAGGAATGGTGCCCAAAAGGCTGGCAGCATTGCCACGTTGAATGGCCAGGCTAATTCTCTGGCCGAAATAGCTGCCAGCCTTTTGATCACCGGTCACCTCGGTGAGCCTCTTTGCCAGTTCCTTATAAAAGGAACGAGCGCTTGGACCCCATGGTTTTAATTTAATATGACATTTGTCGATATGTCCCAACACTAACATTTTTGTAACTCGAGATAACCTTGTAGAGACGTCGTTAATACTCTAGCTTGATTTTTATAATTTCGAATTACTACTTATTGGTGTAATTTAACGCTGCATTTACACGAAATTATCATTTTTATTGGAAGCACTGTCGTCGAAAATATTGTTTGTAGGTCAGACGTGAATTATTTCTTGTCCGCCAATATTTAGCTCTCATTGATCGCTACTACAAAGTTATGTCGTTACTTTTGATGACAGCTGTCATTCTAATCAAGCTATATTGGATAGACTATAGCAGCTATTTTCTTCGTCAAATAGAGCTAAAGGCTACACCTTTCATCAGTTTGGTAACTGTCATTTTTTGTAAAGAGTGGTATTAGTAATTTCTTTAGCTTACTATTTTTACTATTATGTCAATTACTTAGGCATTCCTTCATGCTACAACTTATTCCTTCAACGTTGTCGTATTTCCGTATCTCCACTTACACTTTTACTCACACAGTTGCTAGCTTAGCGTAAGCGATAAGATCCCAAAAAAATACGGAAATGGTAGAGTATTCCCGCAGGCTTTTGCTTCTTTGTATGAACAAAAAACGTGCGTGGAAACCAGATTTATGAGCTACTTTGAGATACGAAAAGCTTATGTGCAAGAACGTGGCTTTTAAGAGAATGGCTGAGATACTTGTATGTATTTTTAATTGATTCTGTTTAGAAAAATAATATTAATGTTACTGCAAACAATACTATAGTAAATGCCTCTAGACAGTATACGAGTACGTAGAAGGTTCGTAGGTTTATTCAGTTTAAATAAAGTAACCCTATGACTGAAGTCAGCCTTTTCAGTCATTTGATTTTCAAAAAGAAAAACTTAAACACATTTTTCTAATAAGAATGCTTATTTTATGACCGCATTTACTTTTTTATCCTAAAAACCCGCCTCATCACTTTTCAGGACTTGTCAAAATAAACGACTAACGATTTAATTTAACCGTTCCAGGAAAAAGTTCAAATTACGAACACAAAAAATTGGGGTTGCAACGTGATGGCAATGGATTAAATGAAAGAGACCATGGGGTTCGGCACGATAGGCGCCCCCATTGGCCCATTTTCGACTCCCGTTCATTCGGTCAAATAAATGGTGCACGAAAATTTATGCTGTCGACTTCCCTTGGCCCAGATTTCTTTGAAGGCTCATATCGCGATCCCTTGTAATCGCAATCCCACGGTCGATGGCGCTTCTTTTTTCCTTTCGAATCTGAATACAACCTCCGAATCCACGGCTGATAACTTTATTTGAATTATAATTATTCATGTTTTTATTTAAAGTTTTATGAGGGTTTTTTGGAAAATTCCAGTTCCAAAACTATAATTTTTATTTGACTATCAATGGCAGTTTAGATTTTAATCTTTTCGAAAAACAATTTCTAGAATGGCTCTCTGGAATCTCTTCGCAATTTTACGGGCAATAAACCAATATAATACATTAAGTTTCTTCTGTTTTATTTCTTAATTGTCTCCACCATAAAATAATTTAAAGTTATAGTGGTTTAATTGTTTTTCCAAAGGTTCCTCAAATTAATAAGTTTTGTAAATATTACGTAAACCCCGCTGGGTAAATATTAGCGCGACATGGTTGGAAGGCGCAGGAGTTTACACAAGACAAGTTCTCGACCTAATACTTGTATGAACACGTGGTGTTTTTAAGGTAATGAGACGAGTTGGTTGGTTTCCATTATCTTTATACGGCACTCAAGTCGTTTTGACCCTCCAAAATTTTAATACACTTAATTTGTATAAACCTGCAGCTTTTAAGTGCTTCTGTTAGGGTCTGGATGACAAGAGTTCATAATAAAATGTTTTATTTACGATACTAACTTTAAGGCTGGGTTGCACCATCTTAACAAACGTCAAAAGTCCATCAAACTCCATACAAAAACTGATTGATGAACAAAAACCAATTATGGTTATACTCGTAGTCACGGTTAAAATAAGGTGGTGCAAGTCAGCTTTAAACATTACAAACATTTTATCAAGTTATTGTTTGATCAAACGGTTATGAATGTATGCTGTGGGTTTTAAATGTTAAGGATTATTCATTTGAATCATCTTCAGCCCACACTATTTCAGCATAGAAGGTCTTACAATGTCTGGTCCTTTGCTTTGTGTAAAGTTCAATTTAATACACACGATGTATGTACCTAGTAAAATCTTTTTGCTTTTGTTGGAACTTACATACTATTTTTCTTGTCTAGTCCTCGAGCTATTACCTATAGTCTGGCTGTTATGTCCTTTTATAATCATATAATTTACCAAAACAGTGACATGAACATTAATTAATCAACATAACACTTCCTTTTATCCGCCCACCATCTCTATATTTATGCATAAAGGTCCAATTTCACGTAGCTAAGGTAATTTTCAGCAAAATAATGTATCAGGTAACTTGGTATCATCTCTATCACCCGTTTCCGCAACATCAGAAGACTTGTCGATGCATTTCCTGCAGTTTGTAGGAAGTTGTTTGTACCCTTTTTTTTAAGAATTTCTTCAATCAACACCGTAGACCGCATTAGCTTCGAACTTCTTTGTGATTTTTTACTATTTACGTTTCAGTCATTTATTGATGTGTATCTTAGTACCGTATCATTAAGACGTTCAAGCCTGTGATCCGTTTAAATTGACACAAGCCTACTCCATGTTTGGGTTGGAAGAGTTTAACGTTGTTTCAGAATTTACAATCCTTTTTTTGCCAACCCTTTTTGACTACTTTTGCCAACCCATCAAAACACCGAAATAAAGAAATCCTTTAAAACCCAACCATTACAAAGTTAAAACCCCCAAGTTGTTCACAAGATAAACATAACAACCTGACCTAAAAACATCGCACTGAAGCCGGTGTAATTTTAGCGTACTAAAAATAGTCGCCGGCGCAAAAGGAAACAGTTCCCGCGGTGACACGAGGTGCGCGCGCGCTGTTTGCTTGACGCTTTTTAGTTTTTGGTGTTCCGCACACGAATACGGAACTTACGATTTGCAGCTGTACTAACTTTTGTGGAAAAGTTGTTCTAGACTGAACGGCTCCGAACAAACTAAATATCACCTTCTGATTCGATCAAAGTGATTTGATTGATAAGGAAGACTCAAACCTGTAATTTTCTTTTGGTTTTTGTCATGTCGCATGAAAGCACTTGAGTTGATAAGCTTTAGTGATGTTTCTTTAATTTATGGTAATCATTATTTTATGGTTATTGGTAATCACTTTTAGTGATTTGTAACAGTCCGTCAAAGTTTTATGTTAAAATGTTAAAGTATTAATCGTATCTGTAAAATATACAATACTTTATTGTTTTCTTTCTTGATTTATACTTCTAGCGATTACGAAGCTTAGCATAATCTTTACAATAGACCTCTCATTTCAATAACCGTACCAACTACGGAACTCTTCTGTCTATCTGGTACCCAAACTTTTAAATGCCGACGTCGTAAATCTAAGGTGCAACATAGCTTGAGTACATAATTGATAAAAATCTAACGCACACAAACTCATAATGAGATTGTAGTGACAATACAGCCTGTGTGGTTGACACTGGCGCCGGTTACTATGACACTAAAATAAGATACATTTTAAAACAGTGATCGTGATACCGGTTTATAAAAACGAAAACGAACAAGATTACCCATGTTAAGACCGATGTCGATCGGTTTGTGGATCGATAATCGGGTGTTGTTTAACACTGTTTTATTCAATGCATATTATGTCGATGTAAAATTTAGACTTACCTATTACTGCTGCTACTAAGGTGATGGTTTGTAAAACTATAAAAGTTATAGGTATTTCTTTTTGTACTTTTATCTTGTACTTTATAAGGTGCAAAATTATACTTTTTTGTCCCCAAATATTATCTAATTATAGTTTCTACAATAGTCAAAGTTTCAAAAAGTTTTTCAAATCATAACAGGACTTTCAGTACTGAGGTTATTGAAATGCTTAAAAACTTATTTAGTTATCTAAAAAAATCATGCAGTAACATTTACTAAAACAGTGCGTTTTTATCTGCCTATTAAAGCAGGTGACATCGACGTGGCATAATTACAAAACTTTCGATCAACAAAAGCCTTGTTCTATTTACTCGATTATATCATTTGTCTAATCGATTATTGAACTAATGAATCAGAATTATACGGCGGTCAGGTCAAGAACTTCAGACTCTACAATATTCCTAGTGTTTTTACGTTGATTACAGGTTTTGATACAATTGTAATCTTGTGCGTAAATAGTTTATTTTGAACCTTAACCGTGACCTTTGCCCTTGTTTATAATAATAATATGATCATGATCAGTTAGTTATAATACAAAATAAATGTAGAAAGTTAAAACTTGTGTGACCCAGCCGTTCTAAAATACACTAACGTTTAGAAAAATAGACCAAAAATAGACTGCACGTTGATTTGGGAGTAAAAAGAATTGGTTCGTACTTTTCTATTTTGTGCCTTTGTTCATCCGTCACTGGCTTTTTACGACTGCAATTCATGGCAGTTTCTATCTGCTATGTTTTTTCACTTTTAAACTCGTCAATATAGCTCGAACTATTATCGTCCATATCACACACTATTTTACCAGTTTCGTCAGCATTATCTTGAATTTGGATACTTTTGGCCTATGCCTTAGAAGCCAGTTATCTTTTACGCACATTACTGGCCACATTCTCATTAACGGACTGAAGAATACCGAACAAATTTTGGAGGGGGTGGTGGCGGGGTCGACGCTCGCGTCTGGCACCACGCCAGCCTGCCTCAACTTCTCTATTTGAACAATTTGCACTTAACGCCGCTGTACAGGCATCGCGAAAAACACATCCCTAATTCTATCCTTATACCAACGCAACAAAGCCTAATATAGAAAGTAAATTTCAGCAGCTTCAGTATCTGACCGTACATCCCATGCTGCTGCCAATTCAAATTACTTTTAGTGTTGTTTTTAACAATTATGAGATCGAAATATGCTTCCTGGTAGCCAAACGTTGCGTAATTCTGCATGCTCATTACTGTGAAAGCGGTAACGTTTTTGAAAGCTACCATACTACCATTTACAAAAATGTGAACTTTTCCAAACAATACTCCGAGACTTTAAATTTTATATTACCTGCTTGTTACTACAATACAATACTCTATACTGCTCTATATCACCAATATTTAAGATTATCAGTAATCGAAACCCCTCGTTAGGGAAATAATAAACACATCATACCAGTCTTACAATTCGCAATTTAGATAAATCACTTAAAAGAACTTAAAAGCGAGTACCTAAGATTAATCTAGAACTGCGTAGTTACGTAAACAGCCTAGTAAAGTAGTCATAAGCAATCAGATTTAGTCCATAATTGTCAGACAAGTTTCCTGCGAGGTTTTGCATCTAAATATATGTTTGTATCGTTATTTCATTGATACGAGTTAAAGCTACGAGCGCAATAGCATCTGAGTAGCGTTTAATCAGCATTAAGCTTTTAAAATTAAGTAGCTTTAAGGTCTCTATTTAAAAGAGTTCTTGTAGTTGTTGTGGTTCTACATCAAGCTTTAAAAAGTGCAGCAATTGGTGTGAATCTCAAAATTTACGCCTCGGGAAATAAGAGCGCACTTGAGAAGTGAGTTAATGTATTATTTGGTCTGGCATCAATTTAATTTAATATTTCATAGTCTTTAAAATTCCCATCTACACCCCGCTAAATGTGAGTTGGCGTTAATTAAATAACAACTCACTTCTCAAGTGCGCTCTTATTTCTCGAAACGTAATTTAATTTTTTACACTGACCCAATATCTAGTTGGTTGTTGATCGAAGGTTTTAAATCAATATTTACGTTCGTCTCTGTCGTCTATTATTAATACAGCGAATTATATGAATTGTAACTTGTAAGTACGTTTCAGGGATGAACCACATCGTCATTTTGTATGAGCACTGCTAAGACACGCGTATTCAATGCGACGAAACGCAGCGTCTGCTAAGAAACGCATATTGTGAAAATGCGTTATCACAATGTAATTCGAGTTTATCTTTGTTCAATTAAAATAAATAAGCTTGCAGACGTTATCGTATCTATTGCTGTGACACGTCACTAAACTGTAATTACCTACTGACTGGTCACTATCGTCTGCTGTATCAGCTGTTATAGAAGTTTATTTCCTTTGGGTAAATAGCCAATGTGTAAAAACGTATTAAGTTCTCAAGCCGTCTAGAATTAGGTAATCCATATTAGGATAGCATAGATAGAAAGTAGTTTTTTGCGTAGTAAACTACCTATTGTGTGACTTTTTTCTGAAGTAACTTTTAGTAGGTAAGGATAATATCATATGTAGTAGGACGTGTAAAGGGCTTTTTAAAAGCTTCTTAAATTGCAGAAAGTAAAATGGCTTTTAGGAGATTTTCTCATACGGTCGGGTCGGCGGCACATCGAGACCAAATACAAAAATGTATACCTAAGTCCTAATATGATAAGTCCCTGATGCTCTACCAATTACAGACGATTACGTAGAGCTTCATGAAAATACATTGCTATTTATTAATGGGTCTTCGCATAACTCTGTTCGCTTCTATTGTTACCTTAATTATACCTGCAAAGTGTACGCAACACATTACGGGCATTTACAGCGAGCGAGAACAAGGTAATACGGACTACTTTTACTATTAAGCATATGAAAAAAACAGTGGTCGTTGGTACAGAGGTGTTATATTTAGAGTTTAGTAGTTTTATTAAATGCTATTTTGCAACAAAATAATACTAAGGCTGGGTTGCACCATCTTATTTTAACTTTAACAAACGTCAAAAGTCTGTCAAACTCCATACAAAAAGCACCGGTTCTTGTTAAAGTAAGATGGTACAACTCATCCTAATTGTACTTTTAGCGGACCAGAAATTGTGGTTGTCATGAAGGCAGATTTAGCCTCAGCTGCACTGGAATAACAGTTATAATGATGTTTTTATGTCTGGTCGGCTTATCAAATCATTGATTTTCATCAAAAACACTTTTTGCCAGGTAGGCAAATAAATGACTATGTGAGTATTTATGTAGAGTTGTTCAGCCAAACGAATAAACTCTTCCTTATAAATTACATATTGTAAATATTTTAAAACATTTGATGAGCACATTAGCCTCTAAATAATGCACATGTTAAAAGCAACAGACTGAATATGCGCAAGGACACGTTAATCCCACAATGATAATCCTTGAACCCTGTACGATGTCAATAAAGGCGATTTTTTCGTGCACCGTAACGACACTGAGCACCGACATAACAGGACTCTCCACTGATTAGCGCACATGACTTGCTGCTTTATTGACTCTCCGTCGGGCGTGCATAATAGGCTCAACGTGACCGACCCCACGGAAAGTGCATGTTAATGCCCTTAAATTAAGTTTCATCAAAAGAAAGGCTGGTAGAGTTTAAAAAAAACCGTTATTTGCATCGATTTTTGTAGAGCAAAGATTAAAATCGTACAGTAAATGCCAAAAGTATTTAAACTTATTAATATCTACTTTATGAAAGCAAACGTAACCACACTTAAGTAATTTACCTTTAAAAATCACAAGAAACAGAAAGTTAAAAAAACAATCATAGCGTGGTAAATGTATTTTGACTGAAACTGTCTTAAATAACAGAACGTAACAAAATAAGGAATACTTACATACATAATACATTACGTAATCAGTTTTTCTCAGCATTGTCCTGAAGCTATGGATACAATATACTTAAACATTTAAAAGTGCTTGAAAATAATTTCCAATTAAATTCGGTAATTATAAAAAAGTGGACAAAACCTTAGGTAATAATGAAAACGTATAAAATAATCGTTAGGTTAATATTAATAACCAATAATGTTAATTTAACGCTTTCACTTAACATCTTATTGATTTTAGTCATTATCGCGCATCCAACGAGAACCTTGACCTTTCATTTTATATAAGTCAAGAGCATTATTCAATGTATAATATAAACAAATTAATACAACAGGCGTAATGATCTCCTTAACGACTTGTTATTTGGACTCGATGTGTTTTAGGGATGGCACTGATAAAATAAAAATCCTTCATATGTAAATTAAATTTAAATATTTACAAGATCTTCGTACATAATACTTAAGGTCTGTAACCACTGAAGGATTCATAAGCAACAAACATCGTCACAATATTTTCCCCCGATAGGATGCAAACCTTAAACCACATGTCATAGTAGGTATGTCAATCATCAGTGTCCATTGATAAAGTACCTAACATTCGACTTTGATTTGAAATTGCAATCACTTTGCTACATTACCAAATTCGCATACATAACTGTCTTGGATGTTTGGATTACTTATTTATACGAGTTATTAGACATAACACCTCTTGATCATCGTCCGTAAACTACTTCAAAGGTTCACGATTCAACTGATCGCTATCATCTCCATCGTAAATACAGCAACGTTTAGAAGTACTTAAATGTCATTTTTTTGATATTTGTTACATTTTTCGTTTAATAATGTCTTTAACGAATGTTTTATCTAGACGAGCAAGCCCACCGCCAAAGCATAACATTTTAAAATATAGCTCACTATTATAGAGACGGCCCTCGTTTGCAGTCGTTGTGTCACAAAGATAGAACAAAAGGTGGTGAAGCTACGGTCCCTTAACTCCTTACTTTCTCGCGTTAAAAAGGAAGTCACGGAGTAAGGTTCGTTGATCTTCAAGCTTTAGTTTTTACTCCCTGTATAAACAAAGGCACTTAAATCCGAGCGGTCGTTGTGTACAAAAGATTGGACACATCACGGTAAAGACCCTGAGTAAATGTTTAAATAACGATTAAAATATTTTTAACAAACAAGTCAATTACCGGTATATAAACAACGGATAAACATGCTTAAATATACTTAAGATTTATGTAATTATAAATATTATGAATATACAATTATGTCAATAGTTTTAAGAAACAATAGATATTTAATAATGGACAATTTACCTATCAACACAAAATAGCAACTTAGAAACTTTATGCTTTAGCTTTAAGTAGACCTAATAATAAAATCTTTCTATTTATTAAAAAGATTTTAAAATTATTTATCAAAATGCACTTAAACAATCAAGGTGAGCACTAAAAATTGTCAATGAAATAATGCAAGGAAACCTTTTTTTGAATCGCTCTACTAAAAATCGGTGTTTTGAGACATCCTTTTCATCTGGCCCAACAAATCATGAATTTTAGAAGCGCATTTCTGAGTCAAATTAGCATGTGGTAAATTCAACCACACACGAAAATGAAAGTAAAATATTCAGATGAAAGAAAGTTTGTGGATAGACCTTGTCTTTATTAACCGTATTTTCATGGTAATTTACGTCAATGACTGAGAATGTACGAGTATGTAGGTACCTAAACATTTCCATCTATTTTACTCTGAGGTTTGAAGAAATGGGAGCATGCGAGTAGTACAACTCTATTCCGACGAACGTACTTTCTCTACAATAGAAATGTTGTGGCATTAGCAATAAAAGACTACGAACATTATAGCAAAACGTTTATCATAAGAATGGCCGTCAATAACTTGTTCACGAGACAAAACATGATACATATTCAATTAACTCTCATATCTTAATCTAAAGATACATGTGTTAATAATAAAATTATATGTACAATGCATTATAAATAAACAGTAATACTCGTTTCAAGCAAAAAACACGTTCTGTCACAAGATTAATTCCACGCGACCACACATTTACATTAAGAATTAAATTAACAACTTTTTACTCAAAACTATAAAGTAACATAGTTAATACTATTACGATAACGAAACTCGGAGTTAATGATCATAAATGCCTTCATATTATTAAACAACGCGATAAACAAGTCGGGGTAAGATAATGTAAAAGTTGCCCAAGTAGTGTAGTGATTATTTTTATCTATACAGTCATGGCTACTTATATTAATGAAGCAGAAGGAAACAATTTTGTATTCATAATTACTTACCAGTAGCACTATTCGTAGTACTTAAGCTTATTATCACTAGGCTTACAGGGGTTTGCGGGTGTCCGATCCAATAAAATCCCTGCTTTAGAACTTTTGCTTTTAATTCCCATTTATGAACTTTCAAATCGTTTCATAAACTGTTAAACATAACTTTTTACTGTACCATCAATTAATATCTACAGTTACGTATATCGTAAATTATGCGAAGTAATCTTAAAATTCTATAGCATTTTTATTATTGTCAGACGATATAGTGTAAGGACATAACTCTGGTTGCGGTGACATCGTAAATTAAATATCCCATAAAATCGGCTGTAAACTTTACGTTGTGTTATATTTTTACATTAATTACTTTGTTGCAAATGTAAAAGTTATGTTCGAGTTATAATTTCTCGGTATCGAACTTTATTATAAAAGCACGTTTAATCCGAAGTTAGTGTGTATGCTGTAGCTAAGTACTTTCACTTTTTTGTAAAGGACTTTCCTCACCAGTATAGTGGGTTCATCATAAAATTGCTGAAGTCATCGTTGGGCAAATCGATGATCGTCCAATCTCTTTTTAACGACTAGACGTGATTGGCAGCTGTTATGTAACCACTGAGTCGTCTATGGTGAAAAATATATTAACTTACTGGAGAAATTACAACTTTTGTGTATCACCTTCAGTCAGCAATCAAGCTGTTATAGAAGGTTTTAAAATATAAATAAACTTTATGTGCTGCCATTGCCTACAGCTCATTTTGAAATAAAATAAAATAATAATGCGGTAATAACCGTCAAAGAATAAAATATTCAAGAATAATACGGATTTAAAACAGTGCCCCAACACTGATTACCTTAATAAACTTAAGTATGTACTAGGAACTTGGTACGGACGGTCAAGTTTTTACTCACTGTATACAGCTCATAAAGAGAAGCCAGCTCATTCTTTCAACCTCTAATTCTCCTTTAGACTACAAAATTCATACTTAAAATATTATATTGTTAATGTCAAGCCTTTTTATATTGATGTAGCCCATTTCAAATGTCTTGTACCTTTTACGAATCTCAGAACAACCTAAAGCCGGTATCAATTAGTTAGTTATGAAAAATTAGTTATTGAATACATCACATACTTTTTACGTAAAGGCGCTATGTACTTAGACCATTGAAATGATGCTGTCAATGCATTGACAGCATCAAGCGCAATCATAAGGCAGAGAGCAGACACAGGCCAATTTTCATTTCCACTAACATCAGCTACAACTGATTCGAATGTAGAATCAGGTTAATCCCGGATTAACGCTAAATAGATTATCTGAATGGACTATTCGTTCTCCCCGGGCCACTTAATCAGCAATTAACCGGCTGGGGAGCATATACCACCTGCCAACTAGATTACTCAGCCATTATGGCAGCGATTTATAAGAACCTGGAGCTTTCGCGGCGCGGCGCATCGTTTTTGTATGACTACAGTTTATTTCCAATGAAATTAAATGGCTTGCTTATGGTACAATCACGTCATGCAATTAGTGAACGCGTCGGCACCATGGTCGTGATAAGTAACGGCTATTTTAACAGTGCAGAATCGAGGGTAGAGTTATAATAGAGTCTATGGTCTAGCTACTCGTACGTCTCAGGATCTACGTTATAAATGGTTAATATTGTACTAAAATCCTACTAATATTATAAATGCGAAAGTTTTGATGACTGTATGTCTGGATGTCTGGATGGATGTTTGTTACTCTTTTACGCAAAAACTACTGAACGGATTTTGATGAAACTTTACAGTATTATTCTTTATAACACAGAATAACATATAGGCTATAAATTTATGACGATCTGTGACAAACCAAATTTCACGCGGGTGAAGCCGCGGGCAAAAGTTAGTGTTAAATAAAGCTTAATTTATGTAGGTACATCATAAGTAAATCAGGCTACTTACTTAAATACGAGTACAAAGTATTTAACTTTGTATTCGGTAGTAAAGTCCTAAATAAAACCCTGTCACTATTTCCATAGTAATAGACAGAAAGAATGGCACTAACTAGAACATTAATAAAATAACGTAAGTATTGAAAAGAAACATAAATATAATGCGATAAACACATCATTACCTATTAGTCTCCTTAGTAACAAAGGTTGAAATAAAATGCTATAAATGTAACCACACGTACTCACTTATGTCATCAGTTCTCAATTTGTCAACGTAATGTTCTCTCGCGGGTCGTTTCTTCACCCTCATTCTTACATTTGTTCCAAAACCCCCGATCGGCATTAGTGCGTGAAGTTGGATAAAAATCCTTACTCTTAAAAATAGTATCGAAAAGAACTAACAAAAATGTACATAAGGAAAAATACCACCATAGAGTGTTTTTCGCGCGAAAGATAAAACATAAATATTCAAGACGTTAAGTTACCTACATACAATGTACAGGATTGTACATCAGTTAAATTCAATATAACTCAAAGTAATTGATATTCTTTTAGTATGTAAGTCCTTTTCAGGGCATTTAAATAACACGTCTCACGTTGGTGACTTGCCCTACCATTAGATTGTATGTAGATTACCCTATACATGTCGTTAAACGAATCAAAACGTAATTAGAGCATTTACGTTAACGTAAACCTAACAAAAAACTTACCGACTTCCACCGAAGAATCACGATCAATAGCGACTCTACACAGGTATTTACGGACATTTTTTGCGGTCAAAAGCGTTTTGCACGCGTCCCGTCGCGTTTCTAACGCCTAGCTATGTCGTTTGGGATGACAAGGGCTCAGTACGTAGCAGGCTTCAGAGCTAAACTTGTACTCATTAATGAGTTCCTAGCCGCAAAAACAACAGGGAACGAATCGGGAATGCGCTCTGGATCAAGCTTCACGTGTGTTGCTAGCTCTACTGTGTTACCCCGTTGACAGTTGATAGCCCTTCATTTGTTTTTTGTTTTGACAAAGTTATGCTTCCAATTTCAAATTTAATTTCTTTTTTATTTACGTATTTTTAATAACCTCTCACGGGTGTTTCTCTTTTACGAATAGGATCGATGTCAAACAATCGTTGATCCCTCGGGAAAATGATATCCCGTAAAATGAAAGCGAGATGGTTCTCATTTCAACGTTTTCGAGATCACACGGCCGATTTTAATTTAGATCGATGTTATCCGGAGCTAATACAAATATTTATTTGCTGAAATATCCACTGAAATGGATTTAACAGATACTCTATATTATATCGTTTTGAGTTTTATGCATTGAAGGACCAAATAAATGTCTGTATAAATTTATTGATGTTCGCGTATTTGTCCTTTTTTTATTGCTGTTCCTTAATTAAAAACAAGTAGCTAACGCCCGTCTTCACAAACATTACTATGAGATCTCACAGTGCGCTTGGACGCACACACGAACCAATCACAGAGCTTTATTCAACACTGTGCGTTCGATTTGCTGCTTCACTTAAGCAAGCATCGTTTGTGAATACGGGTGTAAGTATAATAGGTATGTACGTGCCGTTTCCAATCCAATAAGGCTTCCCCATTGTTTCTCGATAGTAATGAATGAAAAATTCTAATCGATTCATTGGAGAACGCCTTTTATCGAGTGGCAACCCAAAGACAGAGTCCATTAGGTAGTGAAACAGCGCTGTGTCCAGAGCTCATTTGCGATGAATAGCTGCCGACCGGCCGGTTCTATGTTTTAATTACAATGTATTGTTACTGTACAATAATATTAATTTGAAACGTGTTTAAGTGACGTTATGGCTCATTTTGCTAGTAATAATAGTTTACTACTGATACCTCTTTATTTATCTCATTCTTTATGCCAGCCTTCACAGAAAAATATTCAGTTACCTACATCAAAAGTGATATTAACTTGAAAGAAGCCATCTTAACCAAACTAATTTGACATTAACATGACAAATTGAAAGTCTCAGAATATTTGGTTCACTTAAAAGGCATATTTATAAAGATGATGATATTTACTAAAATATATTTTCACTGAAAAAAATACTTACAAAATTCATCCAAAGAAAAAGGTGTTACTTTTGTCAGTTTATTTTAGTATTTAAGCAGCGGTATAGGTCCCCAGAAAGGTAAAACTTTCAACAAAAGCAATAGCCCTAAGTAAACGATCCCTTTATGATAATAAGCTTAACGCCTATTGTATTGAAGATACAACACCTTGAAGTTATTATTAACTTTCGTACAAACACAAGATGTGGTATGTAAATATTTTTTTCTAAGTTTATTGGGCGTTATAAATAGCGGTAAACAAACAAAAAAGGTTCACTTGAACGTCTAAACAGTCGGAAAAAATTGACAATCGTTACAAAATATGAAAAATATTCCCATGCTTCATGGGAAGTAAGTAATGAAGCAATTACACCGAAGGGCGGATGGGCCGGCACCACTCCGAAAGTAATCTTCCTGGACCATTACCTTCGCGATGATCGTCATCTACGAAGACGAAGCGATCTCGTTTATAAGCTATTTGTATTAGAAAGCATCTTGGCACATAAGCCAAAATCATATTTTAGAGCTTTTTCATTACGTCTTCTCTCTGCAAAATTTTGAGTTGCGTGTACGGTAGGGTTCATTCCGTTCATTGATGTTTGGTAAATATGTGTAGTTAAAAGCAGTATTTTTACACGGCATCAGATCTAATAGTAGAAAAAATCAAGTTAAAATGTAAATATACCACTATATAAAAATAATTAGAGGTCTTTATTTACTTTCACTGCAAAATGACAAGTTTCATCGGTTATAAAAATAACCTAAAATATAAAAGTGTATTGTTGCTAAGAGATCTCAATTTAATCTCTAATTAAACCGCTGTTATGGTGCATTTAGCATACGCTTATGGTAATATCATTTATATTGCTGATTGTGTTTGTATCTAAAGTGAACTATTGAATATTAATGGGTCACAGTAGCTGCAGGTGTGTGTCCGAGTGGGCTAACAATTACTGGCCTCCAGTTTTTATACAGGTTTTGTATGCAAAAACGATAGAGACTTGCAGAGTTATCGAGTCTTGTGACAGTACATAAGCTACTGGGTTAGTCAGGTAACGTGTGATAAAAATAGCCAAATAATTATACAATGCAGGGACTGACATAAAAATTTGACTACATTTTTCCTCTATTTTTAAATAGCATTCTTTGCATCGTATCTTATCGTTCTAAATAATAATAATAAATAATCTTTGGACAATTTCACACATCACCAGCTAGCCCCAAAGTAAGCAACTTAATGCTTGTGTTATGGGTGCTAGCTTAACGGATATACTACTTAATGTTTTGTTGGTAATCATCATCTTCCTTGTCTCTACTATTTACCTGTATAGTAAGCTTCAAATAGTTCGTGACATGGGTGTCACGAACTATTTGAAGAATTATAGCCACTTTGGGAAGTGGCCAAAAAGTTGATAACACCACCTTATTCCAATTTTAGCAAAGACAAGTTGCAAACTTAATAGCTACTTTGGAAGTTAAAAACTATTTGAGGCTGACTGTAAAAACAAAAAAAAGTCAAACTTGCAAGTTTCCATTAAACATGAATATTATAAAACTTACTTATTCAGATTGCCTTCGCAATGCGCACCACGTTTGGTAATATCGATGCGTATGTACGCACTTTCTACACGCACCGTATCGAAATATGAAATCGAATAGTAATACGAGTATAAGTTACATTGTTTAACTTTAAACAGGATGATTTATAAAATACTTGGAAGCAGTTCAACGTTTCCTCTTAAATATACATAATATAAATAATAAAACACATAATTAAAAAAATAAACAAAACTATATCAGAAATTATTGCGGTCAGATTAAAAAAGCACGATTATTAAATGTTCTTGTCAGTCAAAAACAATATGCATGATTATTAAAACAAATGAACGAAAACTCAAAACAACTGACTGAAAAAAATATCAAGTATCTTATTTTCACTTGATACTTTCGCATTATTCGATATTTATTTTATTCTCCAGTTCTCTCCGGGATCTGTCTTGAGACATTTTGAGCTGGGTCAAGACGATAATTAAGTCGCTTGTTTGCTATAATTCCAATGACTTACCAATGTCTCAAGTGGAATTAGATGGAGCTTTAGGCATCCCTTCGCTACTTTGGAATCGAGTTCAGTACCCAGAGTACGAATAAAATTAAATATCGTTCTCGTTATGGTATAGTAATCGTTTAATTTTTTGTGTGAAAAACAAGGATACGATTGAAAGTGAGTAGGTAGGTATTCTTGCTCTGGTAGAGTTATTCCCGTTTTCACTAGCAATCCCTAATTTATAAGTGACCCCTATGAACATAAAATTCCTGTATGTGTTACCATAGCGGTCACTTAAAAATTAGGGATTCATGGTGAAAACGGACATTAGAGAAGAGTAGAGAGTCAGGTTCACAATTGGAGTATTCGTGTTCAGGGTTCCTGTTCCAAAATCTTTACCAGCCTGCTGGTAGAGATTCTGTTGTCTATGGAATTGGGTGCCTTGTAAAGCCACGAAAATACATTCAAGCTCCACTTGATTCGAAACTTTGTCGTTTAGCAGTAAAAGTACGTGACATACAAATATTCAGTCATAAGAAATGCCCGCGTTTTTATTCCCACTGCCCTGCGAGCTGAATAAGAAAATGGAGCCGATGACAAAGTAAATAGAAAAAAGTAAGTCTATTGTCAAAGTCTTGTAATATTGGTTTTACGAGTATTTANTTTTATTTACTTTCACTGCAAAATGACAAGTTTCATCGGTTATAAAAATAACCTAAAATATAAAAGTGTATTGTTGCTAAGAGATCTCAATTTAATCTCTAATTAAACCGCTGTTATGGTGCATTTAGCATACGCTTATGGTAATATCATTTATATTGCTGATTGTGTTTGTATCTAAAGTGAACTATTGAATATTAATGGGTCACAGTAGCTGCAGGTGTGTGTCCGAGTGGGCTGACAATTACTGGCCTCCAGTTTTTATACAGGTTTTGTATGCAAAAACGATAGAGACTTGCAGAGTTATCGAGTCTTGTGACAGTACATAAGCTACTGGGTTAGTCAGGTAACGTGTGATAAAAATAGCCGAATAATTATACAATGCAGGGACTGAAATAAAAACTTGAACTACATTTTTCCTCTATTTTTAATATCTTTATCACTATAACAAGTTCAATGTATACTTTAAATAGCATGCTTTGCATCATTTTTCTATCGTATTTTATCGCTCTAAATATTTTGTTGATAATAGTCATTTTCTTTATTTAGTCTCTACTATCGGGTTAACGGGACTATTAGTAATTTGTGCAATACAAATTGCTAATATTCTTTTTAAAAAAAAAAAAAAAATAATTGTACAGTCAGCCTCAAATAGTTCATAACTCACAAAGTAGCCGATAAGTTTATAACTCGTCTTTGTTAAAATTGAAATAAGGCTGTGTTATCAACTTTTTGGCCACTTTCAGTGTCACGAACTATATGAGACTGACTGTAAAAACTAAAAAAAAAATTCAAACTTGCAAGCTTCCATTAAACATGAATATTATAATACTTAGTTATTCAGATTGCGTTCGCAATGCATACCGCGTTTGGTAATAAGTATCGACACGTATGTACGCACTTTCTACACGCACTGTATCGAAATATGAAATCGAATACTAATACGAGTCTAAGTTACATTGTTTAACTTGCAACAGGATGATTTATAGAATACTTAGAAGCAGTTAAACGTTTCCTCTTTAATATACATAATATGAAAATTAATAAAAATAAACAAAACAACATCAGAAATTATTGCGGTCAGATTAAAAAAAAAACACGATTATTGAATGTTCTTGTCAGTCAAAAACAATTTATATGATGATTATTAAAACAAATGAACGAAAGCACAAAACAACTTGACTGAAAAAAATATCAAGTGACTTATTTTCACTTGATACTTTAGCAATACTTGATATTTATTCTCCAGTTCTCTCCGGGATCTGTCTTGAAACATTTTGAGCAGGGTCAAGACGATAATTAAGTCGCTTGTTTGCTATAATTCCAATGACTTACCAATGTCTCAAGTGGAATTAGATAGAGCTTTAGGCATCCCTTCGCTACTTTGGAATCGAGTTCAGTACCCAGAGCACGAATAAATATCGTTCTCGTTATGGTATGGTAATCGTTTAATTTTTTGTATGAAAAACAAAAAGGATACGATTAAGAGTGAGTAGGTATTCATGCTCTGGTAGAGTTAAGCTCGTTTTCACCAACAATCCCTAATTTTTAAGTGACCCCTATGAAATCAATATTCCTGTTATGTGTTAACATAGGGGTCACTTAAAAATTTGGGATTCAAGGTAAAAACGGACATTAGAGAAGAGTAGAGAGTCAGGTTCACAATTAGAGTATTCGTGTTCAGGGTTCCTGTTCCAAAATCTTTACCAGCCTGCTGGTAGAGATTCTGTTGTCTATGGAATTGGGTGCCTTGTAAAGCCACGAAAATACATTCAAGCTCCACTTGATTCGAAACTTTGTCGTTTAGCAGTAAAAGTAGGGGCATATTGTATATACGTGACATACAAATATTCAGTCTTATGAAATGCCCGCGTTTTTATTCCCACTACCCTGCGAGCTGAATAAGAAAATGGAGCCGATGACAAAGTAAATAGAAAAAAGTAAGTCTATTGTCAAAGTCTTGTAATATTGGTTTTACGAGTATTTATTAAATTTAAAAATTACATTACAATGATCTCGAGGGCATTTTATACACAGGGTGGAATTTTGTAATGTAGATAGAAAGATTTACTCAATGAAAACATTCCTTTATTTTTAAAAAGAAAGAGGTGCCTGGATGCGGGCGGCGCAATACCGGTCTTTGTGGAAATCCTTGGGGGAGGCCTTTATCCAGCAGTGGACGTCATTAAATTTGGCTGAAACGAACGAACGAACGTATTTTAGTAAAGACAGATCGTTTACATAAAAACTGACAAAGTGGTTCTACTGTGCCTTCATGTCTTACGTTGTTTGGCGAGGTTTTCGACTTAGATGTTTTATGTTATTGTATTAGCCCCTATTGCGCAGTGCTTCGACCCTCGTTCTAGCGTAATGTTTATAAGAAAACCTTTCCTTTTGTTATTATGTTTGTTTTTATTATATTGACCTCAGCCTTACAAACGAGGGACAAAATACTCTTACATTCAAAAGAACTTGGGGCTATGATTATGACTTTGAAGGTGAGTGCAAATAATATATAATAAGTTTAATTATCATACATATCAGTAACTTTACCTAAAGATAAGATATGAAAAGTTCTAAATAGATCATAAATCCCAAACGAAACATTTTCGTGTACCATAATAACTGGCTACCATATCAAAAAGTAACTTATCAAATCTCATGTAGAGCCAAGCTTCTTACTCTACGCGCCTTAACTCTATAAGCCCTAATTTTACAGTTCTACATTTTAGTCAAAATATGTGACTTATGCCTGTTTTCACCATATATCCCTAATTTTTAAGTGACCCTATGAAAACAAAATTCCTGATAAGTCCATATGGGTCACTTAAAAATTAGGGATTGTTGGTGAAAATGGGCATTAACCATTTACTTAACTTTTTACTAACTTAAGTAAATCTTTATAAAATGTCTACGCCGCTCGCAAATTTAACACCCAATTAGGGTATAATAGTATTTGCATGCATACTTGATTCAGCTTATTATTGCGTCAATAAAGATTCAGTATTCAGAGTGTAAAATTTCGAATGACTTACTACATAGCACCCTGTAAGTAGAGCGACCTCGAAGGTCGCGCGATCCGTACTACGAGTTGCGCGGTATCCGCATAGCTCGCCGCCGCACCAGGGTGACCATACGTGCGGATTAATCCAGACTAATTGTGCTTAAGTAAGTCCTCACGGTCACGTGGTCAGCGATAATCTCAGTTTCTTATTGCTAAGAACTCATAAAGCGGTAAACTTTTAATTTCAGAATGCAGAACTTACAACAGCTTAAAAAAGCAATGTAAGTATTACTTCCATCACCACAAACGAGTTTAGGATATATATCCCTAAGCGTTTATAAATCACCACGATGGCATGCAGTCCAATCAAGTCATATTCAAAGTGAGATGACAAATCCTATTTCGGAGACAGACACCCTAAAACCTCCGCCACAATGTTGTCAAGTTTGAATACCGTTATTATGAATATGATTGCGCATTTAAATTCCAACAGAGCTAGTTATTTCAAATATCTGGTCACCCTAACCGTACCACAGCAATTATACAACAATGCACTTCTACGCGCTGTTATTTTGTATACAGAATTATGGACCTATTTACCGGTAATTAGAGTTTTTTCACTTCATTAACCAACGTGTAGTAATGCCGGCGATCGCGATAACTTGTGTACACTCATATTTCAATTAATATCCTAGTTATTATACATTAATTCAAATTGACGAGGAACACTTCAAATTCGTGCGACAAAAGATTGATGTTATTTTGAAGCCGCAAAAAGTATCAGTTTTGCATAAAAATGTCGTTTAGCTGTTTAATTGAAATCCCGACTTGCTAATTGAAATGTGACATGTAGGAACAGTAATCACATATTAGAATAGAATAAGTAGAATGTATTTAGGGACATACCTACCTAGCATAAGCTTATTAAGATGAAATTAAGCGTAACGTAGCTTTACCCAGTTAAGTTTTTTCAGTAATAAATGCTGAAATGCAAAAGGTACCCAAAGACGTGACTGACGCTTCTTATTCTCAGCACTGGACCAAATTTAATGCCAAAACAGCTACCATTGCTAACTGGCTTAGCTAGCATTGTAAAAGCACTTTACCTATACATGACTTTTATGGCTTTAACAAACTTAATAAAACTCAAGTAGGTAACTGATCACGCAGAAATACCGATGTTACTTCGCATATCAATTTATCTGTGATAAATTCAATTGCGAATCACGCCAATCATCAGTCAAGGTCCAAAGTCATAGGCAAAAACCTGAAATAACCATGTACAGTCGCCCCAACAATTAAGACTATAATTATTGGAAAATAGCACTTATTGCAACCTACATAAGATGCGACGTTAAGCTTAACGTGCGGTCATTCGTAACAAGTAATCAATATTGTTGAAACTACGGATAATGAGTCGACCACGAACGAAATCGTCCGGATGTTCAAGCATTCCTCTAGCCTGCTGACTCGCTCGGATCCGCAATGGCTTCATACCGACACTTCCGATTGTCTTCCAAATAAAAAACACATCGATATTGTAACGAAATCGATTCTCGGAATCGAACCATGACTTTAGCGAGAAAGCTTTGTAAATTATCTAGTATCTAGGTATGTTCATTTATTTTCCTGCTCTTAAAGCAAAACAACTGATATTATGTAGGTAGGTAGGTACGTCTTTTTAACATCTTATTTAATAGAAGTTTAACGGTATTTGTTCTTTATTACCGAGACGGTCGGCGGCTTGTGATTCTAAAGGATAATTACGTCACAGTAACTTGTACACGACGATTAAACATTAAGATTAACCTAACGAGTTTCAAGCGAAATTATGATCAAGAAAGAAACCGTAAAAATAATTTCTAGTAAAGAAACTGCTAATGCTAGTGACCATACACGTGAAGATAACACTGGGTAGTTTGTTAGCGAACACCTTCAGCGATTTAATCATTACTTTAACAGCTTACTTACAAATTACAATATTTACCTTGAACGCCAGCCACTCACTTGTCCGTCATTACACCAAGGAACACTGCACTGGATACATTGCTAGTAGTTTTGCTTGAGAATGTGTTACATTACAATTTATTTATGCATTTTTCCCTTGTAAGGTGATTGACCGGTCCTTTAACCGTTCAGTAACTCAATATAATAATCCTTGCAGATAATAATCGTAGCAGCTTTTGACCGTGGATTTGCTCGCGTAGATTTTATAAATTAGGTACCTATGTAGAGGTATGCAACAATGTAGATTCTAGTGAAATAATTTTCAAATCAGTTAAGTATAACAACAACAATACTTTTAAACTCACAAAATTACAAACTCTACCTCTTTATAAAATCCGCTCCTAAACTCTTAGTAAAACAGTAAAGTGACGTAGATTCTATTAAGTTATTGTTCATCAAAGATCTTCAAATGTTTGCAACAATATTTGCTTACGTAACCAACATTGTTGGAAACTGGCAATTTGCCACAATTCCCAACCGGTGTATATCAGTGGCATCTGTCAAATTACCAACCAAATCGGAACTACGCCCACAGACAATGCGCGCCGTAACGAGAAGTGTGTCGCGTGCGCAGTCTGCGCACCAATCATTCCGTTAATTGGAGAGGATCATTGTAGAAAGTCCGCAAAACTGACGACAGCACCATCAGGCCTTTGTGCGGATATTGTCAGCATTTAGCTGCTGGGTTTAAGTGAAAACTCAGCTTTGGTAATTGCTTGGAATTATGTAAGAGATTATCTCAATTGTCGTAACTTAATTATAGTTATTAATAAGCGATAAGGCAAAAAGCGATAATAGGCCAAGGAAACTGTTAATCATTTACTAATTTTAGCTAGAGTTTACTAGAGTTACATTGTATAAGTAATATTTATTAAGTTCAATTGTCAGGTATACTTTGTTGATTATCGCCTAGATTTTCATATCCGATCATAGACACATTAATAATTTACTAGTAAATTACTTTAAAGAGGTTAGGTTGCGATGTAAGGTGATTTTTTGTGGAAATACCTAGGCATTTCCAACGCCATTCTAGCAATTTCGCGGAATCGCCAAATTTAGCTTTTTTTTTGCAGATTTTTTTTAATCTGGAAGTTTAAATAACTTTAGAATAGACACAATATCAAGATATAACAACAACTCAACTTGAAGATTACATTGATCGCGACCTTAAATAAACACAGCGGTCTATAAGTTCTTTAACTTCTGAAAGCAAGATCAGAATGTCTAGATGTTTTGATGGAAGCTAGAGCCAGTAGCCGTCCGTCAGTCAGCTATGCAATGTCAACTCGCAACGCGGGTGCAACAAACTGCGGCCGGGTCATTGTCGTGGGTATTAATTTGTGCACTGATGCCACACCACGTCCGCTCATGTCCACACCATAGTCACCGAAAGTAGATTTACCTATCACGCTCTATGTGTTACTATCTTATGCCCGCTACTTCGTACGCGTGAAAATTGTTTGAATAATATTTCCGTTTTTGCAACATTTTTCTTTACTGCGCCGTCTCCATTGGCTGTAGGGTGATGTAAATAGCCTAAAGCCTTCCTCGATGAATGTGCTGTGCAAATCATTTTTTTTTTTTCAAATCTGACCAGTAGTTTCTGAGTTTAGCATGTTCGAGTAAACAAAAACTTTTCAGCTTTATACTTATTATCCGTACTCACAGTGCGCGTGGACGCTCTATTAAACGCTGTGTGTTCGATTTGCTGCTTCACTTATGCAAGCATCGTTTGTGAATACGGGCGTTAGTATAGTGACACGTATGGCTGTTATTTCCCTGCATATTAATGCAGCAGGAATCACGATTATATTCTGTTTACTTACTGATGGTAATATGTGGATAATGGATAATAATTTATTATAGCACGTGCGAGATGAAGGGAAATATTCCATTGTGTGGCATGCGTTTGTACAAATAGCACATCAAGTCAAACACTGTGGCATCTAAATTAATTGCAATAAGTGTGACTTTGCAACAAGAATGTAGAGTCTAATGCTGACGCTGCTGGCTATTTTTAATATATTATTTACGATCAGCGTTGTCTATAATAATGCAACCTTGTGAAGTTGTGAGGCAATTTTCCAATACATCTTAAGTTACCTATAAAAATATAGAAAATTTCTCAAAAGAAACAGTTAAAATATAAGCACTTAAACATTAATTAATGCAATAAAAGCTTGATAATCGCCATTGACATATAATTAGAGAAAATTAAGTCGACATACGCATAAATGGAATCCATTAGGTGGCATGTCAATATTTTCATAGCAATAATTATAGTACATTAATAACACATTTCAGTATAATTATTTAATAGCGTGTTAAATAGCACGTTTCGCTCGGCCACAGTTAATGAAATCATTTAATATGGTTCTTAAGTACACCGTAACTTAGGATTAGAAGCCATAACCGCGATCGTAAAACCTTTCACTTAACAGACCTTTTAAATAAGTAGTCTAATAAATACCATCTTAACAGTAAAAGTTAACTAGCTCTTATTTATATTAAAAGTATAAAGAAATGGCCCTTTTGTAGATTTTCGCGCTGAAAATATTTTGCCGTAAACGGAAAAATTGATTTTTCAGAGAACGGAAGTGAAACTGCTAATATTTTTGTGAGAACATCTTATTGTAACTGATACTACTCAAATAAGTAGGTATCATCCGAAAGTATGGGGCAGACAGTCCTCCATCGCGTTCGGTCTTGAGCTTCGCGTTTGATCTCGCTCCAAGTCTTGCCGATTTGCTTCGTCTCGTCTGCTACGAAAGTAGGTAGGTACGGACTACGAATTCGTTCGTAACGAAATAATATTGTCTGATGTGCGGTCAAGGGTGGAGAACATAAACAAAAATTATCTATAATAACTTACGCATATTTTTTAATTAAATCGGAAGCGGAATTTAGTAAAATATACTCTTATAAATAACCGACATTTTATAGATAAATATTTATTGGTGCATGTTACGATGATTGATTTAATAGTTAAAAGTGAGAGTGAACACGTGATCACTTATGTTTTAGTCATAATATGTACTTATAAGTGGTTACTTATGCAAAGTACATCGCATTTGTATTAATTTGTCATATTACGTAAAGAGGACCCCTGCTGTTACGCCGTACTATTGCACCTCATAAACACATTCTAAAACATAATAAACTCGTACACGTATCTAGTTATCAACCTTGGCTATGAACATCAAATACACCTGTCTCTTTTGCTTCCTAATAAGGCACGGTGTCTATAGAAATGCAAATCAATCAATAATTACGTCATGTTTAAGGTAACCATGTTTCATTGCATAGAAAAAGCAAGACTGATACTAACTAAACTTGATAATTTTCAAAAAACATTCGCGCGTCTATTTTTGCAATATGTTTGCGATCGTTATTTTTATTTTCAAATAAATTCGTTATTTCAAAGAAATTTTCACATTCCAAATTCAAATTATGAAAAAGTTTAACTTTTTAATCAAAGAGGTTGATTTTTTTTTTCATTTCGATACACTTGAAAGCTGCTGTGACTTGTTTTTGAGGCTAAATTATAAATTAAAATAAAGTAACGATTCCAGGTTGAGTCAACCTTCCTCAGATGAAAAAATCCCATCAAAAGCCACACGTGTGGCCACAGCACTGATATTCAGTCTAAAGATGTATTGATGAAAGGCGCGTGGGCCGTGTATGGCGCTGAATAGGCCCCGCTGAGTCAGGGCCCTTCCGTCGCCTTTTGGGGAATGTTACGTGGAGGACGCGCGTTGCAGACCAATGCTGTGCCGGTTCGTCTGCCAGAGCCACTTGAGCGGTATTAAGGTATAGTTTCGTTCAGATGATAGCGCAAAACAGACTATTAGAACTTCAAAAGAGATTTCAGTGTGCTGTCGTCTGCTCTGTTAATAAATTAAATAAATTGCAAACTCTTTATTAGTATGTTCAGGGCGGTGAATANAGTGAATAGGGCCCGCTGAGTCAGGGCCCTTCCGTCGCCTTTTGGGGAATGTTACGTGGAGGACGTGGGCTGCAGACCAAGCTATGCCGGATCGTCTGCCAGAGCCACTTGGGCGGTATTAAGGTATGTTACTTAAAGATGATAACACATAGAGCCATTTCAGATTATGTAGTAAGTTCATGGCCCAAATATAGCTTACTTTACCATTACTTAGGAATCGTACTGAGAAGTGGTGGAAGATTCTAACCTAACCTAACCTAACCTAAAAAAGATTGCTTTTTCGTATCAAGCAGCCTAAGCCCGCGGATCATAACTTTTGTTTTCAATTAAAAACTATTTGTAATTGACTCGTTATACGAATCACCTTTATGTCACGAATCGGATTCATTTATGAATTATTCAATCATCATAATAATAGTTATGACACAAAGATGAAAAATACACTATTGCGTCAGGATAAGTTTATAAAAGTAAGGCAAGATTAATAAAGCTAACTTCAAGAAAAGAGCAATACTCGTAATAGCCCCAATTCCAACTTGAAACGAGAGTTTGAAAGCTATCGCTATTGATTCCCAAATGAATCCTTTATTGATATTGTTCGCAACTCCAAGGCATGATAAATTAACGGCCAACTACAAGTATCTACAAACTGCGGAGGACGAAACGAGGAAATAACTTATGGATTTCAAGTATAGTCAATTCAAATAGAAAATAACTTTATGTTATCCATATTAATATAATAAACTAGCTTTTGCCCGCGGCTTCACCCGCGTGAAATTTAGTCTGTCACAGATCGTCATAAATTATATCCTATATGTTAATCTGTGTTATAAACAATAATAGTGTAAAGTTTCAGCAAAATCCGTTCAGTAGTTTTTGCGTGAAAGAGTAACAAACATCCAGACATCATGACATCCAAACATTCGCATTTATTATTAAGTAGGATAGGATGGGAAAAAGTTACTTAATTTTCACGCTTAAAAAAAGAAACAAAAAACACGCTATTGTCCCGGGAAATGCTCCATTAACTGTGACTAAAATTCATGAAATTATGCAGTTTCGCATCACTCTCGCGTCTCTACCTCGTACGGTTTTCGAGAAATCAAGCGTTACTATTTGCAAAAAAATTTTGGCCCATCCTTTAATTTAAACAGTTTGAACCCCAGGGAAAAACAGTGTAATTTCTATCCTGCCCTTCTCAGCAACTGGCCCATTTACTGCATTGTGCCGGAGCAGTGGTAGGGTTAAAGAGTTCTGGGACGTGTAAAAGCGCTTTTTAACAGCATACTTGCAGAAAATAAATGAGTATGACTTTATCCCTTTTTGTAATAAGGGGACACATGCGCGAAGACTTTCTGTGACAGCTTAGGCTGAAATTCACGTGGGCGAGGCTGCGAGGAAAAGCTAGTCTTGGTGTGATTCACTAAAACTTCCTTGTTGTAAGATTACTATGGTTTCAATTACCATATCCAGCATAGTATCTATGCAAAGCGCATACTCATGTGCATTCATTTATTACTCATTTAATAGAGCACGAACTGTCCTTTGTTTACTGTTTGTTTATCCAATAAAGCCGAACAATAATTATTGTCAGTCAATGAATGTGTACTACGATTCAATAGATAGTTTAAAATCAACAACCTACTATAACGCAAGAACGTAAAACATTTTAACTAACACATGCTAACCATTCAGAAATAGCAATTTTGTTTTGTTTTCCTAATTTATATACCTATTGGTTGTGTCTCCAATACCAATGAGCTAAGTAAAAATACATACCTATTGGAAAAATAAGTGGAAAAATAACCTAAGAATTTAAGGGCCATATTACAATACGGTGCTAAAATCTCGATTTAATATCAAGTATGAGATCAAGTTATTAATTTATTAACGAGTAATTACATTAAGTATTTAGGCCAATATTATGATAGGATAAATCTACTCTTAAAGTTAGAATCGAATTTTACATGTAGATTTGCAATAGAATTGGATTTGTACTCCTACGAGTACAAAGATTTTCTTTTTTTATGCAATATCAGGCCTCTTTCAAATAGCTCTTCCTCACCCAAATAAAGTTTCAGAGTTCCAAAAGTTGGTTTCATTGTGCCTATTGATTACACAATGCGTCGAATATTTGTGTCAGTGGCATTACATACCCGCACGCAGTCCTATTTTTATCCTGCCTATGATGTATGTGTATATGTATGGATGTATAGTATGGAATACGTCGAAGAATGTCGCAATGCGTTCGCCTCTCGATTTGTCAACGTCATACCGCATCAGGGAACGTCGGCTGCACAATAATAAAGAAAATATGAAATAATAGATGAAAAGAGAAACACATTTGACTTAAGATTCCTCTTTATTTAGTTGCGAGTTTTGTAACGGTATTCGAAGTCGTTTCCTGTCAAATATGAATATGGCATGATAATATCTCTTCCATTACGTCATCTTCTGAGTGTGTTCAGTCATACCATTCAATTAGGTAACTTCGTATTGTTGTAATGCCACGTTTCATTTTATATTTGAAATTAACTTAACTCTTGGTGAATTGATCTTTACTAAAACAGCAAACTGGGCGTGAAAATGGTAGTTAGGTTGGTCATTTCTTTAAGCTCTACTACATCTTAACTAATGCCATTTTTTACACAAATGATCGGTTTAACTTAATAATCTTAATTTAAAATGAGTTATTACGAGCAAGAAAATTATATAATTATAAATATTGATCGCCACGATCTAATCAAGAGATAGGATGATAGTTAGGGGGCGTCCATAAATTACGTGAGACAATTTTGGCCATTTTTCAACCCCCCCGCCCCCCTTGGTGAGATTTGGTGAGATTTTGCCTGACCCCCTCCCCCACCCCCCTAATCTCACGTGATATTTAATAAAATGCCTATTTTCAATGTCTATGCTTAGAGTCTATTAGATTTATATGAAAAAATCAGTAACCCAGTGTCGTGCCACGCGCAGTGCAGGGTTCTTGGCATCAGGCACTTGGCCAATTTTTTACGCAATAGCGATGCCGATGACGTTTTTTTTTTAATTTCGAATTTTCTTAATTTCAACATTTATTCTGCATCTTTAGTGTTCACAAATGCAGATGGAGGCATTTTTAGTTTAATTTGATTAGACGGTTTAGAATAAATTGTCATTATCATCATAAAAAAAATCATTTTTTTTTTACTTCAATAACCCAGTTTTCTGGCAATTTTACTCTATCTCTTGCGGGAAAAATTACGTGATATTTTCCGAGACCCCCCCTCTCCCCCACGTGAGATTTAGTGAGGTTTTCGTTGACCCCCTCCCCCCCCTAAAAGTCTCACGTAATTTATGGACGCCCCCTTATCTCATAGAGTCGAAGGCAGTGGTGGACAATTTGATCGATATCACCGAGTAACGTATATATTTAGCTGGCCTTATTTTAACAGGTATTAAATAAATCAAGTTGAAGTGCGCGTTGTCAGGATAGTAAGGCTTTGGTCACACTAATTTCACTTAAAACAGAGACTACAAAACACCTTTAGTATAGGCACTAAGATTGGATAACTAACTGGCTTTTATTAGAATGAGTATATTGGAGCAGAAATCTAAAGAATCCGAGATCTTCTGAATGATAAGACATAACTTGATTAATGAAGGGAAGGGTAATTAAGTAAATTATAACAACATGGAGTGCAGTTGAGAGCAGACACTATAGATTCTTCTGAGTTCATTGCTGAATTAATGTCCTACACAAAAATATGAAAGTTCTAGGATAGGAATTCTTCAAAAAGTTGTTAGCTAAATGTAAAATACATGTAGAGCAGTTTACATGTAATGTTGATTTTCCTTCGATCCTGGAAAGTAGTTGTACCTAATAGACTCGTTTGCGCTCTTTATTCAGCAGCCTCGTTTCAGTAAATGCGAATGAACTCATTACTACCTCAATTTAACACATTCTCTGTTATCCCCGCCCGTGTACCCCTCGCCTAACTATTTTATCCCGGAGCAGATGTCTAGCCCGCGTATTTGCCGAGGATGTCGGGCGACATTTTTCAGCCGGTTAATTGTTGACGACCAAACCGAGCTTTTTTGACGGCACAAGGAATCCCGTCGGCATAACCGCACCTGTTCTGCAAACACTAATTGTACTGAATTCTGAGTATTCACATCGCCAAGGTATGATGGGAACAATGAGATGATGAATGTCGAGGATCTTGAAATAGGGCGGATCGGTCTAAGAATAAACGATGGTTACTTATTTATTGCATTCTTCGGGTACGCGTACTTCTTTTTAATTGAACTGTTTGGTATTTATTTATTATACAGTGTTTCTTCTTAAAGTGCACACATGAAAATGGGTGAAAATCTGAGGTTATTTTTGACATTTTTTCCTTCCATAAAAATGGGTCTAGTTTCCCCACTTTCATATGTGCACTTTATGAAAGCTCACACTGTACACCTACTGAATATAATCAAATACCTACCTATGTCAAATCCGTATTTAAGTAAAACAGACAAGAATGAGATGTTACACTATGAATATTACTGGATTTTGACAAAACATTATGTACTCTCTTGAAAGCGTTCAAGCTCATATTAACATTCCAATCCAACTCACTGGGGTGGGGGGATCAAATTGAACTCATGCAATTTCATTAAAACTACGACTCAAGTCTCAATAAACTCCGTCTCAAGAATGTTATGTGCAAGATTGTATTATAAATGCATTTTTAATACAAAGATGCAAGATATAAGTATACACCGCGTAGGTACAGTCGCGGAATGAAAAGGTTCGTCAGTTTTCAAATTGATTCCTTCAACGAATCGCGAGCACATATTACCTTTTGAAACTATGTTACTGAATAATCTCGAGTTAGAGAAAATAATCTTTAGCTGTTCGACAGTAAAGTTCAAAATTATTCAGATCAAAGTTGTTTGACGATTTATCTTGTCAAGGAGATTATTATGATTGATAAACTTAAACCTTCTTGTTGGTTGAAACTGCCATTATTATTTCTATTAAAAAAAACTACATTTTGTAACATTGTACTGATGGGATGGAAAAATAAACGAGCAAAACCTTATTCGTTAGCAAACGTCATATTTATTTAAATGTTAGCAGCACTGTTTCTTGCACGGTTATGTTGGCAAGTTTGACTCTTACAATATCTAGTGCAAGCGAAAACCGACACTAAGGTGACGAACCTTTTCATTCCGCGACTGTACATTACACACAATATCTGTTTAATTGTTATGTTCATAACTAATCTTTGTGTGCCATCTCAGACCATCTTTCCAGTTACTAAAACCTATACTATTGCTAATGCATTAAGATAACGTAACTTTAATGTATTGACCAATATTTACATTGTACTTTTATATTATTTGACATGTTACATAGCAAGATCAGATAAAATCCTTCCTAGTTGCAGAAATAATTAAAAATTTAAAATACGTGTTTAATTATCATGAAGAGAGAATGTGATTATGAATTCCACATTAAAATGCAAAGAAGGTGTTGCCTAATAATATTTAGTGTTGAAGGACATTAGAAGATATAAAGCGGGTGAATGTACGTGAACAATGTTATAAAATTGTTGCTAATTAGTAAGTAATTAAATCAGATGTTGACCAACTGCGAAGTAAAATTTAAGAGATACATAACCGGATTTATAATGATAATAGGCGTAAAAGATATGGCTAATAAGTTTTGTTTGCACTTCACTAGTAATACTGACTATTACTCTAATATTAATCTGTAATACAATTCAGTGGGAAGAAATAGTGCAAACCGTTAAAAGATTGTAATAGATATGAGACATAAAGACCGTCACTAAAATGGTATATTATTTTATTTATCGCACAAAATCCACAACTCACTATGTAAACTACTCGAACCACATTTATGAATGAAATCCGCAATGTCTAATGACAAAGACTGATATTGACTAGTTTCTATTACGGCTATTACTTCTGTAGTGATGGCACGTGTGATGGTGTTAGAAAATTCCGTCTCTTTATACATAGATAAACTAAACATGTTTAACTCCTAGTTATCAAATTAATTATGTGCGCCAACATGCAATAGAATTTGCATCGATAGCAATAATTGATTAATTTAAGCTCAAGTCAAGTAAAAGTACCTTACCTACCAAAAGATAAATAATAACAGAGAAACATCCTCCAAAAATATGAAAGTCAATATTTTGCAAAATTCATACCATGTAGGTATAAATTTAAGTATCTCTATGTAGTTGTTAAGTTTAACTATGTAGATAGAATTGATAATTATATCCGGAGAGAGCTCCGGATGTCGATGTAGAGACATCACTAGTTTACGATAACACTTTGTGTTAATGTCGGTCATAAAATGTCTACTGCAGAAAAAGAAAAGTGCAAAAAATCAGAATGAAACCATTTGCTCATTTGAAAAAATAGTTCACGTATATCATGAGTGTGAAAGTCCTAAAAACGAGATTTCCTTTTAGAAAATCTTAATTGAAAACTATATTTCAGTCGAATATCCATTGAAGTGTCGATTTGATAAACACAATCGATATGATTGCTGTTAACGATGAGAAAAACAAAAACTAGGTATTAATCATGTTGTCTTTGTTTTTGTAGATCTTTCATCTCATAAAAATCAGTGCATGACGCCGGCTGGCTGAAAAACTGATCTGCTGAAGTTTGCTACTTGGCTAGAATAACAACGGTACCTACATATCACAAAGAGTAAAAACTTCTATGCTTAGACACGGACTAATAAGAAAATGAAACATGAGACCATACTAGTAACAATTGTATGTTTCTTTCCTTCTACACTGATGTTTTATTTTTGTATTTTCGACATAAATTAAAACTTGTCTAACTTAGGTAGGTTAGTTACTTATAGTGATCACCTGTTATTGCAAGAGTTCGTTATTTTTCATATTTAGTTTAAAATTAACATTTGTATAGAAGAATATAAAAGAATATCATGAACCTACCTACTTTATTTAACTTTTTGCAATGATCCAATTAATAGACTCTATCAGTTAGGCTGAGTTGCACCACCTTATTTTGACCGTAACTTTGACGATAACCGGTGGTTTATGTATGGAATTTGACACTTTTTTGACGTTTGTCAAAGTTAAAGTGGTTAAAGTAAGATGGTGCAACCCAGCCTTAGTGTCGTATCTACATTTACGGCCCTATGTCGCGAGAAATGCATGACCTAGAACTTTTGTAATTCACTTAAGGCCATGATTTCCCAAATTGTCGATATTTGACCGATTTTGTTTGCAGATAGTTTCTAAAAAAAAAGATATTTTAGCAAACAAAAAATTGTAGGAGTAAGTTAATGTCTTTAACTAGGGCGACAACTTTTCCAAAACACGATATTGCATAGTTTGTCCGATAAAANCCCCCCATACATAAAGACCGTCATTAAAATGGTATATTATTTTATTTATCGCACAAAATCCACAACTCACTATGTAAACTACTCGAACCACATTTATGAATGAAATCCGCAATGTCTAATGACAAAGACTGATATTGACTAGTTTCTATTACGGCTATTACTTCTGTAGTGATGGCACGTGTGATGGTGTTAGAAATACATAGATAAACATGTTTAACTCCTAGTTATCAATTTAATTATGTGCGCCAACATGCAATGGAATTTGCATCGATAGCAAAAATTGATTAATTTAAGCTCAAGTCAAGTAAAAGTACCTTACCTACCAAAAGATAAATAATAACAGAGAAACATCCTCCAAAAATGTGAAAGTCAATATTTTGCAAAATTCATACCATGTAGGTATAAATTTAAGTATATCTATGTAGTTGTTAAGTTTAACTATGTAGATAGAATTGATAATTATATCCGGAGCTCTACATCACTAGTTTACGATAACACTTTGTGTTAATGTCGGTCATAAAATGTCTGCTGCAGAAAAAGAAAAGTGCAAAGAAATCAGAATGAAACTACATATTGGCTCATTTGAAAAAATAGTACACGTATTTATGAGTGTGAAAGTCCTATAAACGAGATTTCCTTTTAGAAAATCTTAATTGAAAACTCAGTCGAATATCCATTGAAGTGTCGATTCGATAAACACAATCGATATGATTGCTGTTAACGATATGAGAAAAACAAAAACTAGGTATTAATCATGTTGTCTCTGTTTTTGTAGATCTTTCATCTAATAAAAACCAGTGCATGACGCCGGCGGCTGAAAAACTGATATGCTGAAGTTTGCTACTTGGCTAGAATAACAACCGTACTTATCACAAAAAGTAAAAACTTCTATGCTTAGACACGGACTAATAAGAAAATGAGACATGAGACCATACTAGTAACAATTGTAAATGTTTGTTTCCTTCTACACTGATGTTTTATATTTTGGACTTTAATTAAAACTTGTCTAACTTAGGTATACTTATAGTTATCCCCTGTTTTTGCAAGGGTTCGATATTTACACAAAATTTAGATTCAAATTAACATTTGCATACAAGAATATAAAAGAATATCATGAACCTACTTACTTTATTTAACTTTTTGCAATGATCCAATTAATAGACTCTATCAGTTAGGCTGAGTTGCACCACCTTATTTTGACCGTAACTTTGACGATAACCGGTGGTTTTTGTATGGAATTTGACACTTTTTTGACGTTTGTCAAAGTTAAAGTGGTTAAAGTAAAATGGTGCAACCCAGCCTTAGTGTCGTATCTACATTTACGCCGTATGTCCGGAGAAATACATGACCTAGAACTTTTGTAATTCACTTAAGCGGCTCAACCTAGGTCAATAGGTACACCTATATGCAAATTGGATTACAAACGCACGCGTGTATGGAACACGTAAATCAGCGTTTACGCTTCATTCGCTTGATGCAACGCTTGCGTAATACGCGTAAGATACAGCGTAATGCAATGTAACCAAACGTTACAGCGGGCCCATGCGATGTAGCTTGACTGTCGCATAGTGTTTTGTATGGGCGCAAACCTTTTCTCAATAATATTATAAGCGCCTTACTCATCGCAATTGCATACAAGCAGACAGTACTCGTAAATATATTTTAACTGTAGTGTGTAAATCAGGCTTCCAATTAATGAAATAATAATAAAAATACTATTGTACAAAACGCAATTGATTATTGATTAGGTATTATTCGTTACACGTTACAGTACTCTGCTATGATTTTTTAGTCGTCAGAACACTGAAAAAATCATTACACTAAACATTAAAATGCATAACAGTCGCGAGAACACCGGTTATCAATTTCTTATGACTTTGCTTCTAATTGAAACTTGTTATTACAAAATTGTAACTTGTATACTTATTGCAAAAAATACTACTGTTCAAATTCGGTGGATTAAGGCTATTTTCAAGTATCCAGCGCACGACTTATTAGTCTGAAATTTTTTCACTAAGCTCATTTTAGGAAATTCGATTGAACAACCTAATGCCCGCTTTCACGTTGTTAATCAAACTGTCTGCCTAGATGTTTTTCATTGTCTAAACACATTTCTAGCTCAGACGGACTGAACGCTTCATTGCGTTAAAAGGTTACCAATAAATAAAATTCCTAATTGTTCGTAACCTATTGTTACAACGCTTACATGTAGCAAAAATGTGAACGGTGTAAATAATTACGCATATTACTTGTTTAATAAACTTACAGATGTACCTATGTCAAACATAGGTATACTTATTACTTCATATTAAAAATACTTATGTTATTCTGAACTTTGTTACGTCTTATTTGAATAGTGTAATTGGTACTACCGTTCTATTCATAAATAAATAAATGTAAAACTTAAATAGTTATTTTTGTAGTATATTTTGTAAAAATATATTATTCAATGAATCATTCACTAATGAATGAAATGGATAGTATCTTATGTTATCGTAATATTTAGACTATTAAGCATGTAAGTAAAAATCGACCAAGCTATTATTACACAAATAAAATATTCGACTTAACGAACCATCGCTAATGGGTTTTAACGCAAACATACATTCGATTTCATTAATGATCGAACTATCGAACATTTTATTCAAAAAAGTTGGCACAATTTGTAGTGCTTCACACATTCGTCGTTAGTTTCAATTTTATGGCTAACAGCCAAATATTTTTTACTCATCAAAAAGAACAATAAGCCACATTCAGCCTGATCATCACTTACCATCAGGTGAGATTCAGACAAAGAGCTTCCTCGTTGCGGATAAAATAAAAAATAAAAACTTTTTTCAATGAAACTCCAAAAGAGTAGAATAAAATATAAGCTTTCCTGCTTAGTGCAGAGACCGCCAGAATAATTTGTATACAATGTGACATCTTTTAGTAATAAATACTTTTTTACTTTTTACTTTAACTTTTTTACTTTTATATTCTTACAAGCGATTAACCTGCTATGTTGCATTTGAATGCAACTCATTATGAACCTTGAAAAAGTAATGCATAGTAATACTACGCCATTAAAAGTTGCAGGGCAGAGGATATCAACCGTGTTGCAAGCGAGGCGCCTCCGCATTGCCTCATGCGGTAGGAAGCCCGCGTGTGGCAACCCCTGATAATGATAATTTAGGCCGATACAAACGTACATTATGCATGCATACCGTACTATTTTCGTAACCGCCAGTAACATTTATATTTTATTGTATCATTTCTGTTACATTAATATTGTAACATGAAAAACTTGACAAATATAACACAGTTTATACACTTATTCAAATGTGTAATATCTGATGATTAACTGCAACAGCTAACTATATTTTATATAGTTTCAAACGTTACATGACATGTCGCTATAAATTAGTTCCTTTTATGTTACAGGAAACTAAAAAACCACAATTGCAACCAATTTAAATTGTAAATTAGTGTACATCAATAATGATATGCATGATAGATACGACAATATGACTTATATGAAAACACAGGTTTTACTGGTTCATGGGCGTAGGTACTACTTATTTTTTACTATTAGACAATGTGATGATTTATCAAGGAAATTGTCAAAAGTAATAATAATAATAATAATAATAATANCTAGGAAAATTATAAGTTTAGATTCCCAGCTCTCGCCGCATTGTGGGATATATTTTTTGCGGACTTATTATGGGTTATTCATGATTCTGTTTCGTTGAAGGAATACAGAACTAGATAGAAAGATGTACTGGGAAATTCTGGCGAACAAAGGTATTTTCGAATAAAGGTGTATCTGATTACACAAACATTTGAAATAATTGAAACGCAATACAAACAAAATAATTTAAAATTAATAGAATTCAACCTTCAATAAGTACGTAATGTGTTTAAAGTTGTTATTATAGGTTGGGTATTTTAACATTTTGTATATTATGAAGTTTTGGTCTATTTACGTGGGAAAATGTCAATTAATTACATACATACGTACGAGTGACAAAATAATTGTCCTAAGATATTTCAATTAATCCGCCAATTAAAGTGTAATTAACAAAAACAGATATAAATCACCTGTAACTAGATATAGCAAACAATACACAATGATGTATCAATTAACTTATATTTAACAATATTATTTAATTTAAAACGTGTTTTGTGCAATCGTGTACACGTCACCATTTTTGTCATAATATTGTCATCATTGCATGCATTATTTGTGTGCGTGAAAGTGTGTTGTTGGTAAATATTGGTATATTTCAATAAATAATTAAATAAAATACTTTAGATATATTATTTATAATATTTTTTTACAGTTTTCATTTTCAATTCCCTTTATTTGAAACGTTTTGCTGCGTTCTGCATTCCGATCGACTAATTAGGTAGGTATACGCAGTTTACATAGATTTATAGTTCCTCAATTTGTTTTTATTTGCTCAGTTTTATTGGTAAGTAATTAAGCCTGTATTTTATTAGCGCCTTATCTTGATTTCAAATCACCATCGGTATGCTAAAGGAGCACGAGCGGAAGAACTCTACATACTACGGAATTTCCCAATGAAACAACAATGTAGACATTATCGTTTACATTGTATATTAAATCATTAAATAACTGGCAGGCTAACTGATCACAAGAAAAATATTTCTCATGTTTTTCTATTTGGTTCAAATTATTCTGAAACGACGCAGAAAACTCGTTTCATACTCAAGACAGTGATTGATCTAAATTTTTAGTTCAGCTTATCGCTAACTTCATTCTTTGCTTGAATTTAAATCGAGCTATAAGTTCCAGTCAATATCAACTTAATAGACCAGCTTTTTCGATAAGGTACTACTTACTTAATAAAAATAGTTCATATGACATCACTGAGTGCCTAAAAGAAACAGTGTGCCTGGCCCATTTCCATTGTGCTTGCAAGTTTAGTATGTAAATGCATCTAGGTACNGTAGGTACAGTCCACGTGGATAACATTTATGATTAGATTTATGAGTGACCAAAATGTTGTTACTGTGAAATTGATGATTTTCAATAAGCAAAATGGAGTGTTTAAAATGATAATAATGTCTGATAAAATCAATGATAAATTAGTAACAAAACTGAAACATTATCCATGAAGGTTAACTTTTCATTCATATTCTACCCATAGATACTGCAGTAGTACTAGGTATGCTTTTTTGTTCAAAAATTTTAAAAAAATTCAAAATTATTTATTTATCGATAAAAGTCTTAACAATGATGTTGTGAGTCTCATCCTTTTAAGTTTATAAAACTTGTGTTAGAATGAGACTGCTCTTCTGTATGATAACTTGGGCCGGGTTGCACCATCTCACCCCAAACCCTGACAGACGCCAAAAATCTCTCAAACTCCATACAAAAACACGGTCATTGCCATAGTCAAGGTCAAAGCTTGGCGGTGTTTTGTGTAAGTATTTTCAGTGAAAAGACAAAACTGATGCGGATTGTACCTTCCTGGCACCGAACTCACTAGTAAAGCAACTGTGTAAAGGATGATGNCTAGGTACAGTCCACATGGATAACATTTATTTATTAGTGACCAAAATATTGTTATTGTGAAATTGATGGTTTTCATCAAGTAAAATAGAGTTTAAAGGGATAATAAATGTCTGATAAAATCAATGATTAATTTAACAAGATATTAAACAAAACTGAACCATCATCCATGAAGGTTAACTCTTCATTCATATTCTACCCATAGGTACTGCTGTATGATTTTTTATGTGAGCATTTTCAGTGAAAAGTTAATATTGATACTGACTGTACCTTCCTGGCACCGAACTCACTAGCAAAGCAACTGTGTAAATTTGTTTAAACCACTTGGCTGTTGGCTTGGCACCCTACTAACTGCTCTGCATTGCATTCCTGTTTAAAATTTTAAACATTTCTTCTTGTTCATAAAGTAAATTCACAGAATTAAAACCATATAAAGTTCATGGTGCTAGTAGTACCTTCATCTAAATATATAAAACTCAAAGGTTGACTGACTGACTGACATAGTGATCTATCAACGCACAGCCCTAACCATTGGACGGATCGGGCTGAATTTTGACATGCAGGTAGATGTTATGACGTAGGCATCCGCTAAGAAAGGATTTCACGAAACTCTACCCCTAAGGGGGTAAAGCGGGATCCACGCGTTCGAAGTCGCGGGCGGCCGCTAGTTAAATTCATATTTATACATTGAAATGATCTTCATATTTGTAGTGCAATAACGTTAGGTAAGTAATGTAAGCACCTTAAATAAATTATGAATTGAACATTGAAATCACAAAATTAAGTAAAAATTATGACGTACGTAACTCTACTAACTTAATATCAATAAGAAATGTTGGAATGGTTGCTGATCCCTACTGAATTGAATGACAGTACAAGTAAATAATTAAAATTCAGCAGAAGTTGAGGGATTTGATGATTGATATATTTAGATACCTAGTAAAACCACATTTTCATGAATCAGAAATACTTACTTTGAATTACTTAGTTTATCCTATTTCTTGTTTCTCATTATTAGTAATTTGCTTGCCTTATACCTAAATTATACCAAACATTTTATGAACAATATTTTGGTGGATTGAGCTCTGTGACTATGATATTGCCCATCTTTACAACTTGAAGATAACTTAGTCACATAGACACCGCATTATAATTCAATATCCAACTACAAAACAAATTAAAAAACAAAAAATGTATTGGTAGAGACACAAAAGAAAAGCTGACTTTCATTACTTACTCTTCTTTTACAGATTTTCTATTTGACTGTATGCTGTACCTATCCATCTAATTATGCGCATATGAAAGTACCCTAATGTCATCATATTTCTCACTTTTACAAAGAATAGGTAGGGTCGAGCTAATACTCCTACTTATACCAAGGTTTAAGGTATATGTGGTTCATGAATATCTACAACATTAAGAATATAAAATATACTTCTTGCCAATGTCTTATTAAAAATGTAACTCAAGCAATAAAAAAATATTTTTTTTTTTTAATAGACCGCCGCATTTCCCACTTTTCGTGATTTCCAAATTTGAAAAAAGAGTCACTAAAATTATCTTTTGACCAGAAAACACGAAAAGCGGCATCTATTCCACCGTTTGTCTGCGCCAGTCACATCCACATACCAGAGCGATGTCGGCCATATTGTGATCCGCGATTGGTAAACTTCTGCAACTTATTGCCGGAATAACCCTCGGGAAGACGCGTATTGTCAACGTATTGAATTACAGAATTGGGCACATATTGTTCGTATTGTCTCCGATGTTGCTCCAGTCTGATGAAATATGTCTATTACTGGTAGGTAATAAAGAGCAGCCTTTGGAACTGTGCCTATTTGGTACGAGGCTTATGAAATCAATTCTGCTATATTCTTATTAATAGCAACAACAATATACTTCATGGTTGTTGTTTTTTTTTTCAAATAATGAACTTTTAGCATGACTCAACAACGTACAGGGCTAGTGATTTCACAAGATACTACTGAATTCTGGTTAAAAGAACTAACTCCCGTATTCACAAACGATACTTGCTTAGGTGAAGCAGCAAATCGAACGCACAGCGTTGAATAGAGCTTTGTGATTGGTTCGCGTGTCACCCTGTGCGTCCACGCGCACTGTGAGACCTCATAGTATTGTTTGTGAATACGGGCGTAAGTGTCATTTTGTATCAGACATTATTTTCATGAAAAGTAATTTATAATTATTTTAGAAATTAAACAACGTTAAATAAAAAATATGACAATCTGAGGATAATAATGGCTAACAATCTAAAATCAATTACACTAGCGGTTTCCTTTAACACCGTGGTTTTAAAAATGTAAATTTGATTCACTATCATAATAGAATCGTACTCTAGGCAAGGGTTTTCAAGAGTGGGCGTTACTTCCACTTTACAAAACTTTTGATTATTAAACTAAATTGTCTCTCATTCGTACTCGTACTACTGAATCATGAAACAAAGTAAGCCGAATCAACGGTCGGTACATTGTCCTAATTCCGTTACACATATCCATTAATTAAAATTCGCATGTTCGTCTTTTCAGCGCCTCTGGTAGAGCGCGGCGCACGCGCCGTTATCTTCCCCATACGTAGACGAGCACTTCAAGCTATACACTGATGAATCTTATGTGCTTGTATTAGGGTCCATTTTGCCACAAAAATGTCCAGTTCGATTTGTTGTTAAATTGTCTGTACCACTCCAATTATTTCACACTAAAAACCGCATAATTTCGCAACAATCACGCTACTTAATACGCCACAGAATAATAAGTGTAAGTAACGTTAGATAATTTTTATGAACTGTTTCATTTCTAAATACAGTAAATAAATGAAATTCTTAGAATTCGAAACCTACACCATTATAGTGATTCATAGCGGTAAATAATTCTAGTTATTGGTGGAAAACTCATTGTTTCTCATAAGAAACTTAAATAAACTAATGGTCAGCTAATTGAATTAATCAATTTCCTACTAACCTACATAAAAAATACTTTCATTAGGTAGATCCTACAAATTAGTACAAACACAAATTAATTGTTATCGATACAAAATTCTTCTTGACAATATTTCTAACAACCAATTCGAATGGATCCCCATCACGAAAATCTCCTATAAAACTTTCAATTTGAAAAGAAAATTCTGGAAATAATTGATACTGATGACAATGTAACTATCACTTCTACTATCGTTCCAGTCAAGAAAACAATTCCATTGACGATGCCATCATAACATTCCCCAGAATGCTTTGTAAAAATAACATCACGATAAGGTGAACAAACTCAAGCCACGGCTATATTAGAGTTTGTGCAAACACAGCGAATCTCGAGTGCTTCGCAAACAAAACGAATTCCTATATCAATAGAGTTATCAACAAACGGGTGATCCGTCAATAAATAAAAGCTCAAAATAATATAGCAAAATGTAAGGAGAAAATCAAAAAGTTTATAGAACTCTACCTACTTAGCGCCATGAAGGTAAATGGTAATGAATGAGATGAGTAAAGGTAAAACATCTTTCAAAAAATTTTATTTCAGCAAAATGAGGACGTCACTGCTGGACAAACGCCTCCACCAATATTTTCACCACGACTGGTTCTGCACCGAGTTCGTGAGTATCACCTAGATGCGGGGAACATCTAGGTGATAATCGCGACCTTCACCAGATCGTCGGTTTACCTAGTGACTCTAGTGAGATGCCTACCCACACTACGTCTTCTTGTATTTCTATCTTAGCGGCCAAATTGGTGAATTTTACCCCCTCATTAGCACTATAGCACAGTAATAAAGTAGCTATGACTAACTTTCTGTTTTTCTAAACGATACCATTTTGCGACGCCAGAGTAACCACTAATCACCGGTTGCTGATCTATTCCGAGACACACACTTACAATAGTCAGTTCCACGCCAATATGTCCGCTGGAATTTTGCTTAGAAGTAGACTATCCATTGTAACATATACTAAGTTAGCAGATAAGGAGTGCATGGCACGTGACGTGGTGTAACGAACGTGCGGTCTGCTAGCGTTGACACATGCCGATGTTATGAATTATTTGTAACTGATAGATACGATGAAATAGGCCAAGTTCGGTGTTTACTTTTGATAAGGTCCACTTCTAGGTTTGATTTTGTGGTGACTTCATGAAAAATTTTTATCGATTCCTCTCAAATCTTAAAATGTTCGAGGAAAAAATGCCTATGTTATCAAGATGTTTTTCTACATAATGTTAGGATGAAGTCATATTTTTGTTACTTAACTGGATGTGAAGAATACCGACAAAAACCCAAATGACTTACATCCGTTGGTAAAAATACGAAAATTTGTCAATGCAAAACAATTTCATTTTGCCTTCACACACAGGTGCGTACTTACTACATAGTCTCGCAACCGACAGTTTGGCCCGTACGAATAAACAAAGCACGGATTTAATAAAAACGGAAAAATGTTTTTATAATGATTATTAGGAAATTGTAATAAAACTACAAAGAAATTACTTTTCACAGGAAAACCATATTTTCCACCCAATGGCGTTTTTTGAGGGGGACCCATGCCTACAAATTAACTTTTGTTGCAAGAAGATGAAATAATAATAAGTTTTTAAAATCTGTTGGTTGTAATAAAAGTAGCTAATTCACCAGGAGTTCCATTTATTGTAGTTAGCGTAAATTACATGCAAGTAAAGGTTTTCTTTCTAAATCTCCCATCGAAATCAAAATGGTGGATTATATGTATATTTTACCTACTATTGAATGTAGTATTTCAAGACCGTTCCCAAATTGAAGACAGCTATAGTAATACGAAGCTTAAACGTAGACACATTACAGTAGCTATGAACGCGCATGATTTTAGCAACTAAACGCGGTTAGGTAATTGCGTGCAAATTACTCGTATAACTGTCCGTCGGCGCACAAATTGCCGATGACAAAACAAATATTAAACATGCTCGCTAATTTCGAAGGACAACTTTTAATTAAACGAATAAGGCACGAACGTAAAAACCGCGATCAAGCTCGTCCGACCAGTCCACAATAAATTCATAATTGATTTCAGACAAGAACTAAACAAAATGCCTCGAATGAAAAAAGATGGGAACTACACTCGCAACCAAAAGTGTGGAATCGACGCTATTTTACTAATTAGTAGATATCTAAAATCGCTCGGACACAACGGTTCCATACTACTATTCTAAAATGATTCCATACTATTGTTCGTAAGTATACTAAGTACGATTTTTGGGTTAAAATTAAAATATATGTATAAATTATTATTGAAAAAAATGCATACACTTATTTAGAGTAAGTAACTACAAAAGACGAAGTTAATGCCATATGACATTCTCTTCCTGGAAACCTTTGGTCCAAGCAGCAAATTAAAGTACCTAGACAGTGCAAAAAGATTGACGCAATATTTTGTACTTTAAACATTATTGAATCATTGTTTTGCGTATTAATGACGAATAAGGACATTATTTAATAACAGGAACATTATAATCACGACTTGTGTGGTCACAGTTGGTGATGGACGTCGTGACACCGAATCTAATACTAATTGTAACAATTACATTAGCGTGTTTGTTGTTCTACTTCGATTAATTAACCAGTAATAGGTGGTTCGCAATTTTATTTAAGTCAGCTAACAAACACAAAATTAATCATTTCGTTTCAATTACTTGTAGTTATCGTTAACTAATTTATGCTTCAATTTAAATCTTCTATTAATAGTCTGTAATTGGTAATATCTTTGTTGCCTTAATCAGCACAAATCAGTTCATAATATTACCATGCTTTGGCAATAACCAATCATATAGAATAGAGTCGTCATCATCATCATCAGCCTATAGCAGTCCACAACTAGAGATAGGCCTCTCGCAATATGGGCCATTTTAGAATTCTGCGGCTGGTCGCATTCAGCTTCTGCCAGCGACTTATTAGGCGCCACTCTACCTAGCTAGAGAGCGTCCTACACTACGCTTGCCAAGTCCTTACGATACAGTCATAATACACTCGTACANTTTGTTGGCCTTTTTTGTGTACTTTATGTATTTTTTTAGTATTTCCTGTTATTCAACATTATTACTGTTTTTATTTTATCAGGATATACCGCTTAGTTTAAAAGTTATTACGTTTTCTTTACAATAAGTAATTGGAAGAAAAAAATTCTATAAAAAATTTAAAAAAAATCTCAAAAAAAAAATTGACCTCTTTTTTGTCGATAAAAATAGGTCTAGTTTCATCTATTTTCATACATATGTACACTTTAACGTGACTCACACTGTATATTATTAAACCACGCAGTGACTGCGAGTGGGCAGATTCTGAGGCGGTGGAATCCAAAACTCTAAATCCTCATAACACCACACCATTTGTCATTGCTGCTGTCCTTAAACAGCCTTAACCTTTTATCGACGACCTCCACGGGCGCTTCGAAAATGTTTTTATTATTCATATTTTATTCCGAAGATTTGCATGTCCCTTTTATTTTGGAGGGAGTGAGAATTAGTCACCGACCCAAAAACCATTAATGCCTGGATACATTTTTGAGAATCTATATATATAAAAGAAAGTCGTGTTAGTTACTTCGCTTATAACTCAAGAACGGCTGAACCGATTTAGCTGAAAATTGTCAGGGAGGTAGTTTAGAGCCAGGAGAAGGACATAGGATACTTTTTATCCCGTTCGAAATTAAAAAAAGTCTGCTTATTTATTGCCATTAAGGCGGAACAAAGTTCGCCGGGTCAGCTAGTATTTAATAAATATTCTAAAATATAAAATGACTTATCAATAAAATTCATCAGGGAACCCTTTTTACCAAAATTTTCCTTATAGGGAATTCAGATTTATTATACAGAATTGAAACGACTCCGAAGCTTTATGAATTTACTTGTTATTTTCAAGCATCAGCCTCTACATTAATAAAGTAAAATTTTCATTACTCATACATTTCCGTGAAACAGGAATCAATGTAGTAAGAAAGCCAATTTTAACGCCAGTAGTCTTAAACGAACGTTTAAAAAAACCACGCCTCCAAAACGACCAAAACCAAACGAATCTGGTGTTCCTCTGTCTGCACCCGAAAAAGTTAGCGTAACAAAAACCGTGACCACTCGAACGTGCGGTTTGGCAAACCGAATGCAGATATGAATGGATGCACTTGTCGCGGGCTTATCTTGGCCCTTCCCCGCTCAGTAGCGCTGCGCGCACCGAGCCGCCTGCCCGCTCGCACCGTCTCTCGCTCCCGGACGATCGATTGCTCGAACCACCGTGACTTGTGACTCCAGTGCCCTTCAGTGTTGTGAATGACATGTGCTCTCGTGTTGACTGTACAGGAACGATTGTGTGATCCGATACCGAACTCTCATACGTAAGTACGCGACTGACATGATCAGGTTAAATAATAACAAAAACAATTGATAAACATACATCTAAAAGAGTATTAGCGCTGCCAAAATCAATTTGAATGGTGAAGAAGTCAAAAATGACTTATAAAGTGAACAGCAAAAGAATGAAGCTTACAATGATAACAATATTGTAAACACCTAAGTAATGCCTACAGTCAAACTGTAAACACAAATAATGAAGCAGCAGTAAGAAGCATTGTTGCTCAGTAATCTGCTTAGAGAAATGGATCAAACATCCCTTGATTAAATTTTCGTACGAAGTTGAGTCTCAACTCCCGACATGCCAGCCACGTAATTTGAAATTCAAAATAATCACCACAATGAAACAATGCGACAATCCTCTAAAAGAGGGAATTCTGAACGCACCCGCATTTACATTTAAACATGCCCGAAACTCATCAGCATCGGTGGGAGCAGGACTGAAGTGGTATAAGTAGAAACGTATTCCCAGATGCTAGCGTCAACACACGTTATGTATATTTTTATACCCCAACTGAAACTTAAAAGAGTTACCAAATGAAATGCTCAGAACAGCTGCTCTAAATGAAACAAACTGCAGTTTATTGCAGTAAAAGCTTTTACCGCGTCTGCGTGCACATCCCGCGTGTTAATTATTTTTATAAGTATAAAGTGAATGTGTGCTACAGTAATACCTATTTTAGTTCTTATAATGTCTTTACAGATCACTGTTATTTCTTATTCCATTACTCGACCAAATGACACACTAAGTGAACCTCTGTCGGCGACTCCCCGATTCCCATGAGATCCATCAGTGACTGGCGCTTTTTAGTTCGATGGCTTAACGACTCCTGCCTACTATTAGTTTATAATAAATACCCCTTGATGACCATAATTATTATTATGTTCAAAGCCAGAGTGCTTGGATAGGGAAGTAATGTTACTCACTCATTAGCTATTGCCATGTTTGATGACATATGGTTGGAAATTATTCGTGTACAGCAAGAGAACCCTTAAGGGCAGTTACAATATTTTCTCTCGATGCTCATAGATCGAGTTCGCGAAAATCAAATCCCAAAAATCCTCAATAATGAGAAACTTTTTACCAAAAACAGTTAAATGAGACCAAAAATGAACTTCTTAAACAACATAAGGTTATGGGAAAATGGTATTACGTTAATTTTCAACGAAGTACTTATTTAAGAAAATTATGAGCCACTTCCTCACTGAAATCATAATTACAAGACCTATGAATACGCTACCTTTTTAGTTTTAAAACATTATACTCGTAACTTACTAACACAAGCAATTGTTTACTTTTGCACCCAATAAAGAACGCGAACAAAGTGTTCGCTAGAAAATTTTAGACTGTCAATTTCAAGGTGACTTGTTGCTAACCACAAATCCACGGATTTAATAATAATTGCGCAAAGAACCAGAAATATATTTTAGTTGCAAACGCATTCACGTTTACAAAATCGCAATATATTACATGAATATGTGCATTGGGAAACGTTCATAATTAAAACATCAATAACAGTCACCCGCGATCCACTAAGCAATTCTAAGACTGAAGTGGGACGTTAGCGTGTTGCTGCATTAAAACGCGTGCTACTTACCTATCCACAGTATGAGTGTATCTGTTAATCTGCAAACATTCATGTTTTTATACGAGATGAGACAGAACAGAGCTCATTGAGACCGTCCGCCATGGCCCGTTTAAACGTATGGCGCACGCATCTGCGACCTGGATGCCACCAGACCGTCTCGCGTCTTAATCTGGTCAATTCATCAACGCCGAGCTCAGTAATTAAACATCTTGTCGAGACAACGCTCCGAAATATTGACCACTTTGAATACCACCCTGACGGTGCAACATTGTATTGGACGTCAAAGTGAAAAACTTATCGGACCAGTTAGCAAATGAACCACATATCAATACAAATGTCTTGCAGAACACCTCGGTATCAGGGGATTTTAAGAAAATATTTACAAATAAACGAGCGTTCAGATGCAAAAAGTGAACGCATTTTTGTAGTTGGATCGAACTCTGATCATAATAATTTGTTGTTCTTAAATGTCACTTGTCTCTCTTAATTGTCGTTATTAATACTATGTTGAATAATGAATACACGATCAAGGTTGATGCATTTGACTAAACATAAACTATAATAGTGCTATTGCTGCTCATTTCTGAACAAGAACCAAATTACTGTATAAAATGTAAAGACAAATACTTTAATCAAGATACTTGTCTGAGATTTAATACAAAAGAGAATCCAAGAGATTGGAAACCAAAGGAAAGATCGAGTACAGAAAAGAAAAATAGATCCAAAATAGGACTGTTTGGATAAATCATGATAAACCGTTTTATCATTCACGTACTTCCAATATGGTGCATTCCTTCGGTCTTATCGTAAATAGCTAAGTTATCGAAAGGGTAAATATCTCGCTTCCAAGTATATTACGATCATTGGAAAAATCTTATCAATCCATTAGTTCTCAAAACCGGTGAGACACTTTGTTGCAAATTCTTTGCAACTCATTAGAATCAAGTACGAGTACATTTGTATGGTCATAAAAAATCAAGTTTAGTTTGAAAATATTGTGTGATTGTTAATTGATGTTTGAAAAAACATTATTTAATATCCTTCGAGATTTTAAAAAGTCAATTAAAATTATATCATCAATGGCAAGTTATAAAATATATCCATTAGACATCCTCGAAATGGGCTATCAATTTTATTCTCCAATTGTAAATCTGTCAAAAGTATTTTCACATTGGGTATTTTATGTCCTATTCCGAATCAGATTTACGATGTTACATTTGCTCGGTTCGGGTGCCTAATTCTATACAATTATGTAATAAGAACCGTGGACGGACCGTTAAAGAGAATATTAGGCGCCGGACCGGTCCGGCGTAACTCCGGAAGCGAACAGGTTCCTCTGGTGAGATAACTATTAATTGGAATTTAAATTTTTACTAAAGATTCTGGTAATTGTCTCTTTGGTCGTGAATCGGTTAACTGTTACCGTGGATTGAGTAACAATAACGACTTTCACTGTGTAGTACAAGGTAGTTATTACAATCGACACACGCAACGCTTTTTAGGTAATCCAACACAATTTGCCGATCGTTTCTGATTGTGTTACGGTGAATGCCTTAAAAGAAACTATGAAGATGGCAGAGATGCTTAGTTGAGCCATCCACTGATTACAGAAAAAAGAAGAAAAACATCTAACACAAGACAAAGATGATCGCATCGTTGGAAATGAATGAATGAAAAACGTATCTGTATTGTTTTTATAAACTTCCGAGGCCAAACGCGCTGCACTAAAACAAAATGACTAGAAATATTTAAAAACTATTTGGCGTTAAAAAAAAACATTGTTTCCTGTATCGATTTCCAAATGTAATTGATATTTTACGATATAACTTTGACCGTGGCAATAACTGTTTCCTATGCTAATCGCTGATGATTATTGATAGAGCAACTGTGTACCTACCATGAGTTTACGTAAGGTGTGCTCGCTAGCGACTGCGTAAAAAAATGACATTAATTGTATGACATATTGTGCAGCGCCTCTAGCGACTACTTTCAAGAAACAAAATCTTCATAGAGATTTTTGACGTACTCGCTAGCGAGCTAACCTTTTTTTTTTTTTACGGGGAAAAAATGCGTTGAATCGCATACCTACCCTGCGGGGACAGGGTAGGTTATGTGGGGCTCACCACGTCAGAAGGACGAGGCATACCCACTAAAAAGACCCCGGTGCTCCGTCACTCGCCATAAGTGGGAGGAGACTGTGGGTTTCCGGACAAAGCCTTCTCTAACCTAACCTAACCTAACCTAACGTAAACTCATGGTAGGTACACTGATCTAAAATTTTTCGAATATTTCTATTTAAATGGCATTCCATTCATAGCTTGGTGTTTTTCTTTTACGGAATAATCTGATTCATACCTTTTATGAATGTTCGTGACCATGGGGCATAAACAAATGTGATAGCTCTCATTAGCGAACTCTCCGGATAACGTGGAACTAATCAAAAGTTTTTTCCGGACCGTAACTGGGTTTCGTGATGCGATCTACTTGTTTTGTGTATTGCATGCTCACTACAACAACTAAAATATCAAGAAACTTTCAAATCTTAAATGCAAATTGCCAGCTCGGAGCCCAATGATGTTTGGGTGGAAGTATTATCGTAGAGTCGTTAAAGGTTTGAGTACACATTAGTTTGAGAAAGTGATATGAGTTTCGTAACAAACAAGCGCTTTTTGTACAAATAACAAACAATGCCTATTTACAGTAAAAAACATAATTACGTTCAATTAATCGATATTTAGCTTTAATTTACCTCAAACATGTTAACGTAAACGAGATTTACCCCCGGGTCTACTATAATAGAATATTAATGAACGATTGTTAGTACTTATCGAACAATCACAGGCAGAGAGTGGGCAATGTTTTAAGCTGTTAATTTTTGTCACATAATTCAGAAACAGAGAGTAATCTTATTTCTGACCTTATCATCCTTAAGCATGTGTATTGAGTACATATGACAAAGCAATAGAGAAAGATTTCTCTTGCACAAATTACTTTTATGCTAATTTGTAATCGTTAATACTATCGCCTCTCACTCGGAGACAATTTCGAGACAGGAAACAGTCAAGTTTGTTTTATTACCTGCTATTAATGTCGCTTAGTCTAACGCGTTTGATTTACCTCGCTGGACATCGTAAGGAGACTCGCTTCCGACGCGTCGCCCATATTACTGCATCGTTATCTATTAAACCATTAAGAACATTGACCCTCGCTTATCTCTTACGTAATAAAACTGAAAATAAACTAATGGTATTATCCTTTTAAAACAGGAACAGTTTTTGTTACGAACCAGATCCGCTCTTAACAAAAGAGGCATTTACAAATTGTTGTTGCATTGTTTTCATTGTTTACTTTCGAAACCGTGGTATTGTGAAGGTGTTAAAATTTTATTGAGGCACGTTTTGTTGGTTGTCGTAAAAGCCGCATCTGGGTGTAGGTGGCGCGTAGTCGCGAGGAGCATTTCCTCGTGAATGGCCGCGTCCGCCCACGGCCAGTGCGCCGCCCGCCCACTCACTTGTAAATTGTCCCCTAACTGTACCGGCAACAAATTGCCCATGTTACATACGTAATTGAATGCGCTTAGTTTTAATCATGCCCTTTGAACAATAACTTACATTTATTGTGGAGTTGTGCTACTAAGAACCGATTAGCCTAGCAATTTGTAAGGCGGACAGAGAGTAATTTTCTATTTAGATAATGATGCTGTTCATACTCGTAGATCTTATGATTTTTTCTTTAAGCAATGTCTGTAACCCTTCTAAGAACACATACATCATTCCATATCTAGGCCGCAAAACATTGTGGCACCACGCTAAGAATTAATTTCAATCAACTCTGGATGAAACAAGTTAGCCTGTCCATTATGATAACTGCTATGATAAAATATGATATCCGAAGTCATTAGAGCGGACAGTAGTGGGTATTTATATCTAATAGGGAATGCATAACGACACAAAACATTAATGATGTCAATAAATCTTATATTAAACCCTTCACAGTTGCGTATATGCATATTGCAAGCTGCCGATTAACGGCATAACACAGCTAATGATCTGCAAGCCAAACGGTACATTTGTACTCCACTGAAATAATGCGAAAAGCTAAGCATTAGCTTACAATGTAGGAGTAGTTAGATGTAAGTTTTATTGGGCATCAAATTACTTTCGATTGCCTTTCCCCACGTTTGAACAAGAAATCTTGCTCAATACGATCCGATGTATAAAATATAAATTGCATGTTTACAAGTTATTCTACAAAAACATTATATAGCGAGCGATTGTGCGATCTGAGAAGTAATAAAGGTAAAGAGCTTTTTTCATAATACTTTAAGTAGAGTGTAGGCTTGCAGTAGCAATGTATCACTTCGATATTTAACCAGGAATTTCGGCACTTTTGAACTTAGAAGATTTAGGTCTAGCTCTACATAGAGCATCTCATGGTCCAGATCATCTTATTTGAGGTAATGTATGTATGCGTGTACCCTAATTTCCATGACAATACTTTACACGTACTAGGCTGTTCAAAACGGCAGTTCTTCGTTAAACAGAAGTAATTATTAATTAATTCCTTGTAACCATAGGTTCTATACCTTGCCATATTGGTATTTATTATAACCTACGTTATGATGAGCACGTCAGTTAGAAACGCGATATTTATGACTGATATAAGTACGNGAGGACTGATATAAGTGCGTACAGTCGATGACTGTGTTCATTACAGAGAAACCTTATACTAATGATCTTGGTACGCATAAAATCGATACGTTAGACGTTACTCTGCTGCAGAATATAACATCAAACATTATGTTACTTTCTCTGCCGAATATGATCGAATATTTTGCCTTACATATTATTATTGCTGTGTTCCTTTGATCCTCGATTCGATTAGGTAGCAGAAGGCGAAATAGTTTCGCAGTTTGGTTTGTAGGAAATTCCATTAACTTGATTAGTCGATAATACAAAAAATGATTCGGTCTGATTGAGTTATGACAGGCAGGCAGCCTCATATAGACTGAAATAATTACCGTAATAGCCTACACTATAAGAATACCGACTCTGAATCGCAAACTACGGAAGTAATTCCGTAGTTTGCGATTCAGAGTCGGTATTTATAGAGCAACGTGTAAACGTTGCTCTATAAATAATGATCTCATTTTCTCACATATTTATTAATTAGTGGTTAAACCATTGAATATTTTTTATGGAATAACTACCGAGTATTGTCTTAAGCGTGTAAAAACAGCACGCACGATGTTAAGGTACCAATTAGCTATAATCTAGGAACATCTACAGTCTAAAACATATTTCCGATTTAACTTTATACATAGTTCGATTGTATGATTCGTCGGCAAATCAAATAAGGCATATATGTAAAAGGAAATGTTATATAACTACCTCATTATTAATTAAATAAATAGACAGTAAGTAAAAGATAAATCAAAATTACGTCTCACGTTACACAAACAGCTTTCAGTATTATTTGAAGTAAGACAGAAGAGCAAACATGATAGCTCCTTAATTTTATATCAAAAGAATTCCCCGAAGGATCTTAAAAGGCACAAATAAATTAGGTAGCGCTAAACATTGACGTAACAGAGTAAATTAAATTAACTCAAACGGATACAATGTGAATGGTGGACTAGAAATAAGTTGTTAATTAATGCTTTACTTAAGTTTCTTAGATTCAACAGGCTTTCTAAAGTTATAGCCGGCAAAAGAGGAAATGAGCAAACTTGGTAAGGGATAGGCGATGCTCTGAAGTACACTGCAGTTATATAAAAAAATCCTGGTCATTTATTTATATCAATCGATTCAATTAACATAAGTATTTTATACCTATTCCAAACAAAAGTCTCGTGATTCTTGTGAAAAAATATTGCGTTAGGTAGGTTTTTTGTTGGAAACGATCAGCAAACAAGGCTAAGAAAAAGTTTTGGGTAAATCAATGTGCCATTTGTGCAAATAAGCTAACTACGAGTAAAGCAAATACTAATGTTATCTCTCAACGCCAAAAATCTGATAGAAAAATAACACGCTTTCGGACACTGTTGTTCAAACATCAAAGACAATGGCAAGTGAGAGCCTACTATATGATGCATGCATGTATGATGACATAAATCAATATTATTATAAATCCTTTGTTTGCTATGTAGAATGTGTTAACCTAATCAGTAAATCCTCAGTTTTAGACTTTATTTCTTAAAGGATAAGCCAGGTAAAACGTGTGACAATGGAAAACATTGCCTTTGAGGTGCAAAAGAAAAACACAATACAAACACTTTTGTGTGTTGAATGTCAATAGCGCCGGTAAGCTCAAAAGTTTTTTTTATTTTTTATAGCTGTTCGTAAACAATGTAAAAATATTGGCAACACATTTGGGTTTATTTGTACTTTTTTTTTACATTTTGGATGGTAATTTAATTGTTAGTGTTAAACGTAAAGCAAAAGCTATTTATATTATACCTAATCTTGGAAATCGTAAGGTTCAAAGATTTAGTAGTAGAGCTCTCTCTCTATAATAAATTAATTGAATATTTTGTCGCATCCTCCGATCCACTTGCACGTGGCATTTATGGGACACCCTGAATATTAAGCGCAATTTGATGGCAGCAAAAGTTAAAACGAGTGTTGCAAATATGGTATTATTTTATTATGCGTACCACGGGAGGTTAATAAATTACAATGTAACCAGAATCTGTGCTAAACTGCGTGTGCAGGTAATTTGCAAAATATCACGTTCCATTAGTATCAGTCCAATGATTTAGAGGCTCCACGTGCCCCACCCTTTCCGACGACGAATTCGTGCTTTTAACCGCTAAAAGGCATGTTTGTCTTGCACGTTTCCACAAACAATTTTCCATTTCATTGAGTTTCCTTATTTCCTGCTAAATTAGTAAACAATAAAAATATTGTACTATATAGTCAATGTTTAGAGTTTACTTCATTGGTTATTTTGCAGTTTCGCTGGCGTAAGCTCCAGTTCATCATTGTAGGAAACAAGTAATTCCCTATACATGTTATCTCAACGAATACAAAGATAAAATTAATCGAGAATTTTAGGCAATCCGCGAAATAATTTACTGATTCAGATCAGTCGATACTTACAACTGAAAACGACAATATTTTCATGATTTCTTTTGTTAATAGGCTTCGTAGCCAATTTTGAAAAAGACACCCAAGCCCAACATTCTTGGTAAGCGTTACGTGGCTTCTAATAGCACCACAGCTATTGTTCAAGGCGCGTGCAGACGACGTGTGTAATGGAGCCGGTGTGGAATGGCCTCAATAACGTCTTTTGTCCCGGTGTCGCTGCCAGCAACCCCCGCCCTTGGTCGCTAACTGGATTAAATGTGGTAGAAAAACGTAATTAGAATTCGTTATCCCTTTACGAAGGTACGGAGGAGATAAATGTGGCTTTGCAGATAGGTAGGAATAAACTGGTAAATCAAAATCGTTGTCAGTAGCTTCTGCTGCTAAACGTATTTACCTGTAACTGAAGTTTTTGAGTTTTGACGGTCTTAACCTCTATTTACATGGTATGAAAGAGAGATGTAATGTGGGTAGGTATACAGTCAGCATCAAATAGTTCGTAACTCCTAAAGTAGACAATTAAAATTGGCATAAGGTTGTGTCGTCAACGTTTTGGCCACTTTGGGACACACACTTTTCCAACGCGGCCCTATTGTCCTGCAATAGATGGCGATAAAACATTCTGCGTGAAGGAATTTTTATATTTCCGATTCATACACGTCTTTAGAATTATAAATTAAATAATACTTATGCTGAGCTTTCAAAGTGAATAAACTTTTACCAACTAAATACTTTTACTGAGTGGTTGGCTTATCTTTACATTAATTAAAATTCAATTTATTATAAACGTGAACGTTTGTGAGGATAGATAAATGGATTTTGATAATAATAAATGAAATTGAGGTTTTGAACTAGACGCATACCTAAATGTAGATCCGAAATAATTCAATCTTCAAATTGCGTCTTAACCAAGCTCCCTAAGTGAAACTGAATTAATCTTGTAATGCTGCGTTCAGAATTTTGGTTGATAGATAATGAAGTCTAAATAGAATGGATGGAACTGAGGCTTACGCAGTTTTCTAGGAACACAAGATAATCACAAATAATGTCTTTAGGTATTGTTATGATTAATTATAAGAAGATTGATAATCCTGTTCGCTATTACGATAGCTACAAGTAAAAAAGCGCATCAGAAACCTAATATCTGAGTGGATAGTGTAGCTATCCCGTGGTTTGAGATTGGCTTACCACAAGGTCGCGCATTCCTTACTTAGGGTTATCGACATGCCCGAACCAATAAGCAATCATGTGCCAATCAATATTGAGTTAACTACATTTTACTATCGTTATTTATTTTTATAAAACTTATATGCAATTAAATCATAGTACATAAGGCAAACTTAATGCCATTCAGCATTCTTCTCCAGGTAACCTTAAGGCCAAAACCCATACGTTACTATGACAAATGATAATTTTATCTGCGTTTTTCAAATTGTTTTCTATTGAAAGAGAGCCATAATAACTAAACGTATCTTAAAAAATAACGCGGAAAAGCTGAAGCAACTACGAAGCATTTTTGCATATTAATGTATTATTGTAATTTTGTAACAGACAGTTTACATAATACCTATCATGAAAGTGTGTTTATGCAAAAACACTTTACATCGATGGATTGATTGATAAGAAACGGAAAAGTGGCGAAAGAAAAGATTCCACTTGCTGGAAATCCTGAAAATAAAACGCGATTAGATTACATTGAACAAAAGTATTGAAATTGATTCATTTCTAAATTATATAATTGAGATTTCTTAACGTGATGAAGCCGCCTAAGCTAGAACATAAGATTGAATTCTTCTTCTAACGAAAACATGAAAAAGTTATACAATTTGAAATCGTTTTTTTACCAATCTAATAATGACGAATAAAACCGTACAATCCCGACTGTTATTATTGGCATTTTTTCCAAATTTGTTCATCTAGCCGGTATGTTATTTCAGAGTGGCACGCGCGCGGCCGATCCGCGCAGTTAGCACCATGTGCGCTGCCCAGAGGTGAGTCATGCCACGCATATAAACTGTTTACACCCGCATTGCATTCACAGATACTTTTAGAGCTTTCGGTTAAGCTAAGTTCAACAAACGATTCAACTTATCCCATTCAGATGAAGCGGGCGTTGAACGGTGCGGAGATAACTGGGGCGAAGGAAAATTTAATTTTATAAAGCACACGCTTTGATGTATGGGAGCCAATAATCACAATATTACTCATAAGATCACATGCTTTACAAAATCACAGCACTTTCAGCTTAGGAAACTTCATCATCTTCAGTTAAATATAGACTAGACACTTAACTAGACATAGCAAATCTTCTTTCGTAGAATGTATAAAATGACCGGCATCTAAGCTATAAAGGGTTATTTTTATATCTTCCTCGATACAAGACAGGAGCGTACGTCTTTAAAACGTGCGACACGCCATATTATCGCGAAGGCACTCGTGAGCGTGCTATTAGTTAGTCGCACACCTGCCTCGCGACTTGATGTCAATGCCCGTCAAACGCGGGCCTAGCATAACACTGGGCCACAGACAGAAACACATTCCCATTCAAATCTAGCCCTTAAAACAACCTCATAAGGCCTCACCATTGAGGTATGCGCAAAGCCGACCGTACGCAACTTATTAAACAGCAAACAGTGTTCCACGAGCTATGCTTAATTACCTCGGTACTATTCTCAAACAAACTGTAATGTTTGCACTAAGGTTTGTTGCGAGGCTGGGCTGTAGTCATTTTTTGTTTTGATATTCTGAGCAAACTAGCCGAAAACACCATCTTTCAAAATGCTAGACGATGTAAAAGACAATACTTATCGTAGAGTTTATATCATGTGCCTGACTCTACAATTGAGCAATATTTTACCGTACATCTCTTTCAAGTCTTTGCTATGTCGGCAAACACTAAAAAGGTGTTAAACCTATCAATTATTACCACTGTTTATTGANTCTAAACACAAAAAAATGCGCTCTTGTGAGCGTAGTAGTAAGGTGCGATTTCGAATGCACCATGTGCGTTGGATATTTCGCATTATTATTATTACCGTTAAAATGTCGGCATCTGATCCTACACAAAGGAGTGCAATTTCTGTTGCTACTATTATGTATTCTGTGCTAAAACTTTTAATTTCACATGTCTTAAGTATAATCTGGTTAAGTCTTCAATGATACCTTTATCTGTCAGATAGCAAACTGAAACTTTATCAGGAACCGCGGGAAATAAAAACTGCCCTTCACGAGCATACGACCCACTTACGAACCGCACTCGTTTACAGTTCTGCATAGTTGAAGGTCCTACCCTCGCTAAATTACTAATGAGACGGTCGTCGGTCAGTGTTGTTTGCTCAGAGATGGTTGAGCACCTTTATGGTACAGCATAGCAGTATGAAAAGAGTTTTATTTTATTTGAGTAGGTACCTAAAAATGTCTAAGGGCTGATTTTACCATCGTCAGATAACTGAAGAATAAGTTTGGCACATTGACAGTTTCAGTATGGGAAAGTTTTTTCTTCAGTTAAAAGTTATTCGACGATGGTAAATCCGTCTTATTTGACTCTAGTATTAAAAAAATAAAATGTTATAAGTCTGCATTTAAAACATTTTATTCTTTAAATTTTCTTTATAAATACATCATTTGTTTATGGCCAGTTTTTAGGGTTCTTTTTTTAAATATTTATGGCATGCAAAAAGGCAAAGGAACGTTATGCTACGAGTAAGTGGTATCACAGAATAATAATAAAAACTACGTACAGAAGTTTTACTTCGCGAAGGTATTTAAAAAAATGTATGCTCAATGTCATTAACAATATGGTGTAATTTAGCCTGTCTCAAGAGTCAAGCACCATTTTGTTGACAAACGTCAGTGATTGGCACTGCGCCGAAGCTATAGGGCCGACTTCGGTAAAATGATGTGACGTGAGGTGCCAAACTGCGGAAAATGGCGGAGGAAATACATGATTTAGCATGAATTATCATGAATAATATTAACTACTTATTTACCTCTCAGTGTCTTGAGGCAACTTAAAAAAGTACATTCTGTGTTTTTATTATTATTTAGGCAGTTAAATACTGCACAGTATTTAGTACACCATTTTCTTTATTTTCTTCCATCATACACAAGAATACGCGTGCNCCTTCTCGAATAGTATCCTGTAGATGGGCCATCGTGCGTGTTTTGTTTTCGATGTAAACTCGCGGAGATGAACAGGCCTGGTGGTATGGATAATTGGATATTTCATTGTTTTAGGAACGGATAGTTGGTACTCGTGTGTAAAATGAAAAAAAAACACTACCGAACATAATAGAACCTCCGCCTTTTTTGAAGTCGGTTAAAAATAGGTAACATTGACATTGAAACTGTGGCATCTTCTGTGATTATAATAGGTACGATTTCCAACAAAAGTACCTACTTTCAAGTGCAGGCGTCCGTACATAACCAGGGTCCAGGGTTCAAAGCTATCGAGTATCAGTATCCGACCCCATCGGATGTGGGTTTCGGTTGTACTGCAGTTCTGCGGTCGTGCGGTTTGGCCATTGGATCGCTCGTGGCTTGCTACGGGAATGTAGACCTTATGGGAAAACAATTAAACGGAAAATATTGACGCATTTTGTTCCGATGCTAATATTAGTATGGGGAGAAGTGTTGTTATGTAATATTTTGCTACCAAAAAAAGTCGAAATATCAAGTTAAAGTACTTAATACATTTTACTCTTAGCCATTCATTTGTCATCCAATCTCTCCTGGGCCCGCGTGTTGACGAAGCTTGTAAGAGTATCGCCTGAGCCACCCCACAGTTGGGCTCTGCAGTGGGATGTATTTATGGCCAAGTAAGCCCAAGCTTGCTTACTTTCGCTTTGCTTTCCCATGTAATTGTTTACGAATCTAAACTTAATGAAGGTACTAGACCACGAATAAAATAGTTGTTTTTAACCAGTACATGTATAATATTTTTGTGTATGATGTAGCAATCGAACTTGCGAGCTTTGGCACATAGCCAAGTTTTAACCACTGCGCCAAATTATTTATGAACTGAATGTAGTTTGTAAGTTCTTTACTAAAATGCAACTTTTTCCTTAAGCTCCATCTTGATGAAGTTTACCTTTTATTTCATCGTCATAATCAACAGCCCCTTACAGCCCACTGCTGGACTATGAGCCTCCTCCACTATAGTGGAGGGTTTTGCCATAGTCCCCACGCTTTTATTTATTATAAAAAATCTTTGGGTAATACATATTTTCTAGTGTTCAAGCTTACGAGAGAACCTGTGGCTTTTATAAAACACAGTCATATATTATTTAGTTACATAACATCAACTTTAACGGATAACAGGGAAGTGAAGTGTAACTATCATTCCGCCTACGTAACGGTTTGTAGTTAGTTTTCTTATTCTAATTAACAATAAACTGCCTGATGCCTGATGACCCGAAAGCGTGGGACAGGCTTAATCGCCATTAATTGATCCTGCAATCGGTTGAGGCTTGGCCGAACACGAGCGAAATCTCAGCTTATAGGCGATTTTACAACACATAGTATACGCAACTACGCGGCGCGTGTATGGGGAAATACTTTAATTTTTTAAATAGTTCTTATTACTTCTTATGCATTTTTGTTTCATAATGTATTAACATTTTAGCCAATGACAGACTCCAGGAACTAAATTTTCCCTTCTGAACTCCTTTGATCTTCCTGTTTTCTGACACATATCGCAGCCCATTTCTATTTTACTGGCTGTTCTATGTCTATTCATTACTTTGATAAGATATAACAAAGTGTACCTAGCTTACCTTTAGGCTCATGTCATATATTTCCCCTGATCGATGAACCGTTACCGACAATTTTAAGATGAAAATTGGCAGAGGCTGAATAAACATTTGAAGTCTCTTTGGTGCTTTTGTGAGAGCACTGCAGTAATCCTATAGTGTTTTAAAATTATTTAACGCTTCTGGCATAGTTATCAAAGCGCAACTTTTATTACCTAGCCCGCTCCCGCTACCGCTTGTCTCTGGCCAAACCATAGACCCGGCGTGATCGCCCATTGCACAAACAAAAACAATATCCTCCCACTCTAGCCTATAAGTTGTCTATTGTCGGAACAATGGCAGCCTCTAACGACGTAGTTAATCCTTTTAAAACAATGCAATGAGCTGCGCAAACGCATCAAGTAATAATTAGGATTAGTTTCCCCTTTCTCTATATTGTGGTGAAGGTAGAGTAGAATACATTTGTCACCAACCCCTACTCCTTCCACGGGTGTCGTAAGAGGCGACTTAGGTACTACACATCAAACAGAGATCGGACAGCAGCACTCTCTGAAAAACAAATAAATAAATAAATAAACATCAATGTTTTAAACTGCGATCTCCAACTCGTCTGCCAAACGTGGGGATTATGGCAAAACCCCCCACTATAGTGGAGAAGGCTCATAGTCCAGCTGTGGACTGTAAAGGGCTGTTGATGATGATGATGACAGAATTAACCCGACTTTCTCTATGTTCTATCTTTGCGGGTCCAATGACAGTTAACTTTCCGCCGGGACAAACTCGACCTTTACTGGTTGGGTTTTTATTGGTGGTCAAGCTGTAGATCCTGGCTACACAGGAGTTGCAGCGGTGGGAACGAGAGGTGGGAATAGTCCCCTTCCTCTATTGTGGTAAAAGGCTGAGTGACGTTTTGGTTTTAATAGTTTTTTAACCTAGGGTTATTGTAGCTAAGTGGGATTTTAGTCATATTGTCAATTTTTGCGTCAAAGAGTAATAAACATCCATCCATCCATCCATCTGGACAAACTTTCACATTTTATAATATTAGTAGGAGAGGATTGGATTAGTTATTATACTAGTGATTACAGTGGTGTTTGTCATTCTTTCTTTTGTCGCCATTTGAGTCTGAAATATTAGCTCATTCAGAGCGATGCCGCGATGGCTCATTGTGTTACTACGAAACTCGGAAATATCCCTTTTGGACCATCTGGAAATGAATTTTCATTTGTATGCCCCACACTGGAAATGAACAGGAACTTGGGATTTCATCATTATTTCGCTCTGAACACATTCCCCGTTTGCCAAATACCAGCCTTTGAACGCAAACGCTACCTTTTGCTATTGTTTACGGTCTAACTGTGAATTATTTCCTCCATCTTTAGAGCTAACTCAAAATAAGGAATTACGTAAATAGCAGACATCAACATTTTTGCCCTGAGCGTTTCCTGTATTGTGCTAGACTAATAATAAAAACATAGTTTTCTAAATTGATTCTACCTGGGACTTAATAGGGGAAAGCTATTTCCACAGCTGAGTATTATAATAGTTATTTGTTTTGTGCAAAAAGACTTTTAAAAGCACTTTTACACGTCCCAGTATTATTTTAACCTTACCACTGCTTGGGGACAATAAATGGGCCAGTGCTGAGAAGAAGCAGCGCAAGAAACTCAGTCACTATTATGCGAAACTAATATTGTTTTCTAAGCGGACCCGACTAGGGACTGAACTAGGGATGAAATATTTCTATAAAGATATTGTCCTAAAACTTCGTTCGTGACGGAACATTTAATTGCAAGACTCTATCTTTAAAAGGGCACAAAATCTATTATATTGATCCCTTTTAGTTCTTTGCTATAGATTGTTAAATATAAAATGATATTCTTTCAATAAAGAGCTACGGCTTTGTTTTCAATCGTATTGGGAAGCTCAAAGCACTTTGTGATAAAAGGAAATGTCAAAGTTAGTCATTCGACACCACAGAGACCCTGAACATTCTAGAATTCTACAATGTCGATGTCGTGTGAATGCAAAGCCACAGTAAAAGGGAATAAGTAAGTCACGTTATACCTAAGCTGTTAGAGACGCTGACTTCCTGCCTAAATAGAAGTTACTTATAACCTAAGGGCTTGGTGTAAGTTTACATCAAACGTTCTCACTAGTGAGCGCGTTAAAAATATATATGTCGGCGCGCGGGGCGCAATAAATTAAATAACTTAATGTTATAGTTCTCACAACACTTTCAATGTGTTAGCTAGTTTATTGCTATGGAATTTTAAGCAGCGNTGCAATTGACGCGCCTCTGTGCCAGGGTTTTTATGTTCCTGGTCAGGCTATACTAAACAAATCAGAACCAAGAATGGCCTGCGAGGCATTTCTGTGCCCGCTAGGAATCTTAACTGGGTGGCAATCAGAGGATATTTAAGCCATTATCCTGGCGCAGGTAAGATTCGTTGCGCTCGTCAAGGCGTGGTTTGCTAGGAATGTGGCGAATTATGCACTTACTAGATAATTGCCAGCGTAATGATGCGTTACACACACCACCGTGGAACCGCTCCAAAATGTCTATTGCACAAAGTTACGTACACGTTTTGTAATAATCGCAAGAAAGAAAAAAGTGCGTGCAAGTTTTTAAACGCAACGGTAGAGTTATTATTAAAAACGCAAGAGAAAACGATTAGTCTTATTTTATTTTTGCTTTTAAAGTGCGGATTATCCACAGAGAAATTGATGAAATCATTTGTTTTTAATTAATGAAACTAAATATTAGAACAAGTATTTATAGGGTAAACCAGAGAGTGATTGCCCACTGGTAGTGATTGCCCGCTTTAAGAATAATATTGTCAGGAGCTGACTTTGAATCACTCTAGTTAGATTTGAATTTACTAAGTAGATGGCTCCGAGATCAATGTACAGTAGATTTAAAATTTACAATAGGAAAACACTAAAAAAAAACAGTTATGACGGATTTTGTCAAGACGGGTGAAAATGTTACTCAAACAGGTAAAGACTTTAACAATTTTACTAAGGAATTACTTGCTTTGAGGTTAAATTTTTTTTGCAAGTTATTTAATATTCAAGTAATGGTGTATAGTCATGATGAAATTATAAGTGTTTCCTCTATAGTCAATGAAAATAACTGATAAAATTTGATTTCTAACGGTCATTTTAACGGTGGGTAATCACTGCACGTAAATCTGTATATTTTTAGTTATTGCCCACCATCATTTCAGTTATTGCCATATGTTAATGTATAGTTATTGCCCAGGGCAATTATTATTAGAGTGTTGCCACCATGCAGTAGCAGTGTTTAAGTTGCTCATTGCTAGACTTGTTTTGCAATTTACAGGCATAAATATTGAAATGGCTTTTAATGTTTCATTTTCAGTATGCCAAAGACTCCAAAAGTTCAATATAGCATAGAAAATTTGCAAAAAGCGATCGAAGCTGTACAAGATGTATCCAACAATTTATCTACAAGATAAATTGCTGAAAAATATGGTTTGGCTTGAAAAAATTGATAAAAATTCAAACGCAAATACAAAAAATGAAAATCCTACGTTAAATCTACTAGTGAAAATGTTAATTGTAAGGAAATAGATACAACTTTAGGGAAGAATAACCAACAGCTAATTGAACATTCTGAGCAACCACTTGAACTGATATCAAAGAAGATAAAAAATAAATACATATAAAATTCAAATTTTTGCGTCGTCTATATTTTGAAGTAGATGATTCTATCTCTACCGATTCTGAGTCATCAACATCAGCTCAAGAAATATTTGATAATATAAGGCCAAACGCAATTTATTTTGAAATTTTGAAGACTGTACTACTAGAATTTAAGTTTAATGTTTTGTTTTGTTTATTTAAAGCCTATTTTGTCATTTTAAAATTGATTATTTTGTTTTAAGAAACTGGGCAATTACTGTGCTTTGATGTGGGCAATTAGTGTAAGTAATGGGCAATGACTGTACTTTTTGGAGGATTTTAAATTTATTTCAATATTTTCTAAGTTACGTAAGTTTTAACTAAAAACTGTTAATATTCTGTTTAACAGTTTATTGAGTTATAAGAAAAAAGTCATAAATGGTCAATAATTAAAATACTTTCTTTAATTTTTCATCTTCATGTGTTTGAAATCTTTAAGTGGGCAATAGCTATACGGTTTACCCTACATCACATTAAATTGTTAACCTGAAAATAAATAAAGCACACATTTTCTGCAAGCGCGGAACAATCATGAAAACTAGCCTACGTTATCATCATCATTGCTATCACTCTCATATGAATGCCCATCATTACACCTTCTCATGTCTTGCACAAACGCTACTTAGAAGTCATACCAGCTCCCAGTAAATGTAAGTAAATGCTGCAAACCAAGATACACAGTAATAGTGGTAATAACCACCCTCCTTTCTGATAGCGAAATGAAATTGCGTAGAGATAATCCATGTAATCTTCAAAACCATCTGAAAACACACCCGCCCTGAAATTATACCGCGTGGATACGGACGCACTGGAGTTATAATAAATAAAATCCATCCCAGCCGCTACTTCGATCGAGACGAGTCGTGTTTAATCCATTAACATTTCCTGTAACGGACTGTCCATTAAAATTAGATTGAGCGTTTCCTAAAGGTAAAGCTATTACTTGATGTCGCGTTCGTTTAAGTGAAAAATAAACCTGTAGATGTGAGCATGTGATCCAGAACAGGTTGGGATAGCCAGTTATTAGACAACGCTGGCGTCGCGGAGCCGCTTGGATTTCCGGCGGTTTAGTCTAACGACTACCTTGGCTGTGCTCCATGATGAGTCACTTGAACGTATTAGCGTGCACGCTAAGACGCATCTTATTTTATGGCGGTGCGCGCGTCAATCATGCAGATGTAATGATAGCCACGGACGGTCCGCGACTCTAAACTGTCCTGCGGTTTGCTTGCTCCACGTCAAACATCTCTCCGCTTGAGAAGGGATAATGAACTTGTTTTGCGACGTATCATTTTTATACATTACCTTGTTTACACATGAGTGGTGTTATTATCTTGTTCCATAAGTTTTTGTTGGCATTTCTAGCTACTGAATAATGGAAGGTGTTTGTTAGGTACTTCATGGTGAAATGGTACATAAACAATGTCTAACGAGATGAAGTGTCGTCAAGTTCTAATCAGATACCTTTCGTTTTGCTTCATATCGTGTAAAAATTACCCAATACCAAGCCCCTCAAAGTGACTGTAATTTACGATTAACATAAACACGTCTCGTTCCAGAGCCGGTGCGTGCGGTGTGGCGCGATGGTTGCGTGAGTGGTCATCATGCGCCTCTTCCGCGGGCCGAAGCGCAGGGAAGTGACCGCGCCGCGGGCCGTCGCGACGCCGTCTCCGCGCCGAGACGCCGCCGCCAGCGCCGCTGCGCACGCAGCTAACGCCACGCACACCTCGCACGCGAATGCTGCACACGATTTCGCTATCGTCACCGCTCTTCCAGCCATGGTCATGGAGGACGACGTGAAGGAGATGAAGAAAGGTACATTTATGGCCAAGAACACTCAAAATAAAACGTTTGCTTACTTACAGTGATAAATTTAAATTATATACTTGATTTTCCTTTTTTCAGTGTTCGCTACGTGGGGTCGTCGAATGGGAAAAAAGTTAGACATGCTGAAAAAAACTGATGCAAAAGAAACTACTGACCCTGAAACATCCTCTAACGGAGGATTCAATGAAGACTCTCCCACGAATTTAGCGAGCCAATTTAAGAAGAAACAACACTGGAAAATGGGCAGGAGCAGCTCTGACTCCACGTCTTTAAAAAAAGACAACGACACTGATTCTATTAAAAGCAACTCTAGAGACAGGTCACCTAGTCCATTTAAAACATTTTTTCATAGAATGGGCTCAACAGGAATGTTGAATTCATCAAAGTCACAATCACTAAATGCACATAAGACTAATGAAAATTATCCAGTCGCTAACGGACCCTCACTTTATCGAAGTTGTTCTACTTCACATCTATCGACCTATGTAAAAGCCGACGATCCTTCGGACGACATTGATTTACAAAACGCTGATAATGAGAATAAAAGTTCTCCCACAAAACAAAATAATGTACTCTCTGAAGATACATTAGTAACAGCATCAACTAAAGCTATCAGTTGCGATAACATTCCAAATCTAGAAGGTCAAGGAAATAATGGAACTTGTAAGAAACCTAACTTTCCGTATGCTTTTTTAAGATCGAAGTTGTCTGTGCTACCTGAAGAAAATAGTATTAATTCACAACAAAGAGTCAATGTGGTGAGGCAAAGCTTTTCAGAACGAATAGATAGAAAATCACCTAAATTCCGCCGAGAAAGATTGTACCTAAATAATTCCAGGTCAGAAGAAAGATACCAAAGTAGTGATAGTATATCTATCCACGAAGATAACATGCTACTAAATTCAGCACTAAGAAACGATTATGACTTTTCAAGGAGTTCTATGAGGAGCATTAATGAAATTGATGGTACCATGTATTCAATGCGGCGCAATGATGATGTACCTAGGAGATCATCTATGATTTCACAGAGAGGTCCAATAGACTATGATCCCATGCTTATTCCAAGGAATAGAAATAGTCTACCGGTGTATGAATATAATTCGATGTTTGGGTCTGTGCGAGATTTAAAAACCGAATTAGCATCCTCAACACAGAGTATACACCATCATGGGCCAGAAACTTCCGAAGTACTTCAAGCACATCGTCTCAGTAACTATGTTAGCTCAAATGAATCTGGATATGATAGTGATGGACGACCGACTGATGAACATAGTAACCATTCACCACCAGGTTACTCCTGTCACTTGTCATCTGGTTCTATCAGAGTAGATAACGATCAAAACCCTGAAGCTAATCATGGTACTTTTTCAAGACAATTTAGTTTAAACCACAAAATTAATGTTAGCAGAGTTCAAATACCAATGCGTCGAAGTTCAACGCCTTGCGCATTATTTCCCATTGAAAAATCTTCAACGAACGAATATGAAACTGAAAACAGAGAAAATATAAATAAATACACAATTCATAATTTAAACTCTCATAACATACTAGATCATAGCGATGGCAAACCTCCTCCACTACCAAAGAAAACAATAAATAAAAAAGCACCATATATTTACAAAACCATCACATTGGATGAACGGGTGCAAACAAGAAAAATTAAATTTTTGAACTCGCAGTTAATACCAGTCGAAAATACGTCTTCTACAAACTCAATAGTGAATGAAAATCCGCCAATTGCACAACAAACCTCTGAAATTGATATTTTGGGTAGAGGTCCATGCACCAAACGGTTTAGAAAAATTAGACTTCTGAAATCTCGATTGGATGAAAGTTTAGGGGTTTATTTAGCACAGCACAGAGTTGATTTTGATAGTACTGGATCAAATTATGAAATTCGGTACATAGTGGTAAAACTAGATTTTGATGGAATAGCACACAGAGATGGTAGACTACGCATTGGTGATGAAATAGTAAATGTTAATGGCAGAGTTTTGCGTGGCTTATCATCTCTGAAAGAAGTTCAACACATTGTCAATTCATGTTCAACTGAAGCTGCTGTTGAAGATGGCGCGTTATTTCAAAGATATCAAGTTGATCTTGTAATGGCGCATGATGAAATAACACCTATTACGTTAAGTCGAATTATAAATAGCCAAACATGTGAACAAAAAACTGTAGCACCCTCTCCATCAAACGTGCCTCCTGATATAATTTCACAAACAGTTCATAAGCCTTCTTCATCAAATCAGATAACAATTGAAACTCATTTCCCAAGTGATAGTCAGTATTATTCCACGAAAAATATTGGACAAAGTTTTCATGAAAATAACCAACAGAAGCAACAACAATTGCACAGAAAATACGAAATGGGTGTGCAAGTTAACAATGGGCTAAGACAGCCAAGTCAAAAAAGTGACGATGAAAAATTACAGGAGAGAAATTGCTACACACAATCTACAACATCTTTGCAAAACATAACCAACATTGAAATTTCTATGCGATCGTCACCAGCGCCTAGAAACCCAAATGCCAACTATAGGCCAATATCGTTGCACCATCCTAGGCCACAACCAATTATTGGATATCCAGTTAGCAATGATAACGCGTCTAATGATGTAAAAGAGAACTCTTCCCATTACATAAAACATGTTCCACGATTGTATCAAAACAGATCGTTTGAGAGTATACCAGAACAGCTAAGAAATAGTAGCCGCAGTAGATTTTTCAGCAGAGTTGGATCACAACGATGTTCTCCAAATCACAGCTCCCACGTATCAAGACAACAGGAATATAATGCTTATATTCACCAAGAAGGTCAGCATGGGGGTCATTACTCACATAATTCCATACACAGAGTGGAATTTTGGAAAGGGCCAGGCCATAAGAGTCTCGGATTTAGTATTGTTGGAGGAACAGACTCGCCGAAAGGACAAATGGGTATATTTGTGAAGACCGTTTTTCCAAACGGCCAAGCTGCTGATAAGGGTACTATTTTTGAAGGTAAATATAATATTAAAATGAAAATATGTGCTGTGCTAATCAATATTATTTTATAAAATAAGGTCTTCATTAATTGATTTTTTTCATTACAGGTGATGAGATATTGTCAGTGAACAATATGCCAACACGTGGTCTGAGCCATGCTGGGGCAATTTCTCTTTTCAAACAAGTTAAAGAAGGAAAGATTGAATTGACGCTTTCAAGAAGAAGGTAATTTTAACAATAATATTTTTACATAATGTGAACCATTGCGGAAAACCTTGGGGGAGGCTTTTGTCCAGCAGTCAACGTCATTTGGCTGAAACGAACGAACGAACCATGTGTTGTGTAAAGTGTTTAAACATATTTTTGATAGTTTTCACTATAATTATAGTTTTAATGTCAATCCTACTTATCCATTCATTTACACGTGAAAAATAATAACGTTCTATTTTTTTAAATTTCAGAGCACCTAGGTCCAGATCGGTGGAGCCTCTTGGCAACTTCCGCGGCGACGGCAAAAGAGAGTAACTTTTGCAAACTCTAACTCCAAAGAGACAAACATTATTTGAGTGCAATAACTTTCATTCTACTTAATCATTTGTAGCCAAAGGCGAATTCTGGTAGACCTTAATTATTATGTACATCAATTATTATAAATGTTAAATTTTATACGACACCACGTTGTTACAGCGTAGTGTCTTGTATTATTATAAAATGCTTAATGTATTATGCATATGGTTTTTTGAAGACGGATTATTGGGTATTATTAACGTTATCCATTATTTTGCATGGTGAATGTTATATGGTACAGCATAAATGCTATGTATTAGTCATGTTATGCTAAAATATTTGTTAGCATTGTATATTGTTATTACGATAAGACTGTATTGTGTACTATAATTACTAAGCTATGATTTAAAATATTGTTTTAGCCTGTTACTCAATGATATTGTTACGATATTTCACTACAAACTATAGATCTCGTTAATGTAAATAACATGATCAGCTATTCTAACGAATATAAATATTATTAATCCAATGGAAACTGAATCGTTATAGACTGAAGTATTTCCATTACACACTGGAATACCTAACACTGCCAAAGCTTTAGAAGTATAAATTTTAAAATTTAAAAATGACTTCAATGAAATAATAAAAATAGAAATGTATGCCATATTTACTATCACATATCGTCACAATAAATTTGTCCATTGAAATTTTTGATATAACTAAATATGTATTTATATTACTCGTACAGTATTTATCTGCATGTAATGAATATAGTTATGTATTATAAACACTGCTTCGTTTTTAAAATATGTTTAAAATAATCGTGAATGAATATCAAATAACGCTTCCAAGTATTGTGATGACTACTTTTGCAACAGCGAATCCGCTCCGTCCAGTAAGATTGTTACAGCCGTTGTTTGATAGTATATTCAATTTTTAATGATTATAACGAGCTCCCAATACTCATTATAATCATTAAATAAATATGAAATATACTCGACACCATCCATATTGTGTATTGCCACTGTCTCTTAAAAATGTATATATTACCCATCCACAATATATCGTAAGTTACGTTTGACATGTTTTGTAAATAATTATTGAACGTAAATCCATTTACGAGTGAATACCTCGACATGTTCGTATCATTTCGCAAATAATAAACTTATTTAAACCTGAAATCTGATTTATTTCACGAAAAAGATAACAAAATAAACTACAAAAAATAAATAACAAACTATGACTAGTAGGTAAGATAGAGTACCTTTGGATAGCACAAGGCATGAGCGTATTGTATATTATGATTAAGCTCTGATTAAATATATTACCTTTAAAATTAATCTATAAAATCAATGACCGAGTGAAAACTGCGTGTTGGTCAATTAGTTTACTTGATGTCACACAAGATGGCGACGCCTCTCAAGATCCAGTGATCGGGGTTCTTGATCGTGGGCAGCCAAAGCGGGGTGATGAAAGTCAACCCGGTACGGACTGGCTTCTTGTATACGGGACACTACAATATACAAACAACAAATCACCAAACCATTATAGCTGTTTTTAAATTCAATACAAGCAAATATTAGTGCATAGCATAAGCAGTACTATACGGTAATTTATATCTCTACTACATAATAAATAGATTTATAGCCTATCACATAGCTTTAAATATGACAAACAAAGACCAAAACCAAGCTAGACACTGTTCCATAAGCCTAGGCCACAACCTAGGCGCAGAAGACCAACTTGTATTTTTACGATAGTTGGACCCGATTTTAATTTGTATGAAAATCAAATCGGTGTAATGTGCGCATTTCCATACATGCCCATACTGATTAAGTGCCCAACTAAACGTTCGGCCGACAAAAAATCGGTGGTCTGCGCCTAGACTAATAGCAGAGTAAATACAAATGAGTAGGTCATCTTCATGAAGATGACCTACTCATTTGTATTTACTCTGCTAATAGCGATAAGTATTGCAATAAAATTAATAGTCTTACTTAAGTAGCATAACAAATACCTGATAAAGCTTTGGGTCCTTCGGTGCAGTGGAGTTGATAGCGTAGACGTGAATGACTGGCAGCGCCGTATACAGCACTTTGAGGGTAGACTCGCAGAGGCGAATGTTACGCCTGTCCCACCCTGCACCATCCAAGAACACTCCATGGACGTATACTCCTTCCTAAAGAGAGATTATTATAGAATACAATAACTACACGCATAAATAATGCTGTCCGTAATTATGAACAAAAGAGAAGAAAGCAATTTTAGATATGACAAATTATAACTAAAGCTTTAGATAATTATGATATGATAAATTGGCAAATCATAATTTACTATGAAGATCTTGTTTTATATTATACTTTAAGTAAATGACTAGAATCAAAGTTGGTTACCGGCGGTGGTGCTTTAATTTCTTCGTAAAAATATTTTGTAACTTCGTTATGAAGTGACACCATGTCCAATGCCCAGCCCTTGTGAGCTCGAGTCACTTCTTGTCGCATCGCCGTCAGAAAACCTATTTTTTTATTAAGAAATTTAATTAATCGACAACGCAAGTATCAAGACAACCACGTGAAAGTCTAATTCTGATCGCACCTTGTGGATTGAAGAATCCCGTCATCCAGAACGAGAGAGGCCTAGCTTGGAAGCACCAACTCGAAAACTGGATATTCCTCTCCAAAAACTCGGTGAACCAAAAGCCGAGAGTTGAAGACGACCACGAGCTTTTCAACCAGATCTTTGGCACTTTCGCATCGTAGATGTTGTCAAGGGAATCACGAAGTGCCTGTAAAATTGTTTATTATTCACTTTGTTTTTATACTATAAATTTACTAGGTAGGTATTGATGAGCGTATTACAAGAAAAGCTCACCTCATTCATAATAATGGTACCATCAATAGCAAGGAGTAAATCTTTGAGTGTTACCCTCACTAGTGAAATGACTTTTTGCATACGATCTATTTCTTGTCGCAAGAAAATGACCATAGAATTCAACATTCCGTAGTATCGTAATCTACAATCAAAAAACAACGTTAAATAATAATATTAGATCATGCTCACTGTTATTGCACCAATTTGATATTATGTTAAATCATACCTTTCTTTAACTTCATGAGGATCAAAGTTAGGTGGCACTTTATCCAACATCTCCTTTGACTGTCTGTACACAGACGCCTCTCGGGTTTCACCACCTCCCGAACTTGACTCTTTTGGTTGAATTGACAGAATAGTATCCAGTAAATCTTGTGTAATACTACGCTGGTATCTATTAGATTAAAAAGGAAGAAGGTAGCTATAGCGTTTGAGCATTCGTGTAATAAGTATTCTTCGGGATTCTCCGGGATCCAGATCCTTAGCCTATTAACAAAACAACTATTAACAAAAATATAGGTAAACTTACGTGATATCAGCATTGGTATGCAATCCATAAGCCTGCGGCGGATCTACAGTTTTCATCTTATCAATCTCTTCTAAATACTCGGGGATATTCTTAAACTTCATAATCCCGTATCCCTTGTAGAACTGGAAATCCTCTGTGAATAGCTGATCAGAAAACCATACTCTGGTGAATGTAACTAACAGTCGATTGTCATAGTCATCCGTCACGCGACCTCCATACTGTACGGCAGATACCATATACCTGGGAAGTAAAGAGGTCTTAAATATCGTGAACATTCACAATTTTCTATCATCTTTCTTTTTTATCATTCTTCTTACCTCACAGTAGTCCAACTAATTCCCTGCCCAGGTTCTAAACCGTCCAAGTGATTCTGAACAAACATGCATGAAGCCAGCCAATCGGCAGAGTTGAACTCGTATGGAATGTTCCATCCAAGAGGGCCAAACTTCCTTCTCTCTTGCACGACCGTGTGCAAGAAAGAGAGCGTATATATCATTGGCAGATAAAACGGACTGTCACTATAATCTAGGAAGTCCTGACTCATTGAGTCGTAAGTTCTCATGAGGCCGGCTTTAATACCTGAAAATGAAATTGAAGTGGATTAATGAAAAATCTATAAATCAGTAACCATGAGTTGCCTCTTTAAATGTCTATTACTCGTTACTTACCCGATGGAGGCTCACAAGTGTACTTGATAGACATTTGTAATAAAGTAATCGGGAACTTGGGATGTGGTTCCGTAGTTATCCATAACCTGTAATAAAATACAATATTAAAACCATTCGCAATGTGCCAATTTTAAGAATAAGTTTCACTAACCTGAAGATATCATGAACCTTTTCTGGTTCCTTTTCCAACTCTGCAAATTGTTCAATAATCTCCACCATATACTCTAAACCCAAGTGACAGTTTTGAAGTAGAACCCACATACCCTGTATAATTATCACAGAAATAAAATTATTTGTTGAAATGAACAATCAAATTACCAACTAGGCCTTAGCTATTTATTCACCTCTTTAAGAGCACGATCAATAAGTTTTCTCGCGTGAATTTCTTGACCCTGTCCCATAGAAATGGAAGAACAGAGACATTCCAATCGCTTAGCAGTTACTTCTATGGACGGTGTCGGATCTGATCCCATGGCTAAAAAGCCGATCAACGGCACTAACGGTCGAGATTCAAGCACCATTTGCTAAAAAAACAATAAATGTATAAATAAGTGAAATCCTTTAAACGCAGCCTTAAAGCAAGTGCATACTGTTGTAATAAAGAAAATTACCTCATAGTTTACAATAACTGCTTCAGAAAATCTCGAGCCCATGGAATACATTACGTATTTTCTGAAAAAGTACATGTAAAATTATACACTGTTATTATTTTATTCCCTGGTTCATTCCAAAAAGAGGTACTTACAAACTTTGCGCAATAGTCCTATCTGGACACCAAGACCTTACAATAAGCAGTTTCCTAAAGACATCCAAGCTGTTGTAGCCATCTGGTAGAGGTTCATCTTCCGGGGCTTCTTTGTCAAACCTGAATCAAGAATGAATTTATTTATGTAGTATTTATATTTTCTCATGTCATCCACATAATATTGGGAAAACATTCCAACCATGACTTCCAACCCTTCTCGTTATTTGAAACCTGGTTGAGGATGTTAGTGAATTGCCGCAGACCAGACAAATTGACCAAATTCAACCAGGACATATCCGTAACCCATTTGAATGGTTTTGGCGGGCATGCATTTAGATCCAACGCAGCACCACCTAAGACAAAAATAATTTGTTATAACACACCATAGTGATAATAAGTAATTCCATGGGTATGTCTAAACTTCTTTATTATTGTATCTAAACGACAAAATTTACCTTTGATTAGTGTCTGGAACTCTTCGTATGTTACAAATTCCTTCTGCATATCAATTTTCAACGTCAACAGTAACGTGAACAAATACTTGTGTTTTTCATAGAAGCCTCTGCTTATGTATTTGAAGACGTCAAAGGTCTGGAAATATTAAACTAAATAACTGCCATCTGCTTTTCACCAAGTTACAAAGCAAAGATGATTTCAAAGAAGCACTTACCAAATAATCAATGATGAAGCCAATCCTCCTTGATGTAATAGGACTCTGTGGAGACCTCTCCATGGAAATATCGAAACGTTCCAGGAATTGCGCCAATGAGGTCTGGTACATATTACACACAAGGGACATATTGCAAATTAAGAAGTACAGGACGGAGCCACGCGTGGCTACTGGACGGAACTCCTCTCGAGCCAAGTTGATCTTGATTTCTGTTTCCTTAGCTATGTCCAGTTTTTCTCTCACCTAGTAGAAATCCAATGTACAATCCAATACGGTAATGAATCGGAATCAGAACGAAAATTACGTAAAAATCAATGTTTACCTCTGTAGCAGTAGCTTTCGTAATATTCAGCACTTGGATAAGCGATACGTCTTCGACTAGTGATCCTTGAATGGTGGTCAATTTATGCAACAAATTGGCCTCTAGTTCTTGCATCTTACGTCTGTTAGCCGTAACATCCATAATGAGTTGGGTTCTTTCGGCTTCCATCTCTGCCTTTTCCGTCAAGATCACTCGACCTAGCAGCTGATCTTCCAAACCTGCATTATAATGTTTATATTTAAAAGTTTGCCAGACATAAGATATAAGATATTTGATAAGTGGTCCTCTGTATTACCTTGCATGGTGACAGTGAAGTCAATAATAGAAGTTCTAGCTGAAATCTCGGGAGTGTAAGCGGGATTTGGTAGTTTCGTGGTTATGTATATTTTATGTCCGGCAGTAACATCAATTTCTTTGTCTCCCAGTTTCACCTACAAAGAGGGTAGGAAAAGTACTAAATAAGTAGGTGTATTTGTATAAAATACTCTTGACTTTATAATACACACAACATAAAAAGCATACTTTGTAAGACGAACCAATCTTGATGTAATTTCTCTCTAAAATATTATCTAAAGCAGGATCTAATTCTTCAGCCACATCCTCAATTAGCAACGGTCTACCCAGTGACACACAATCTTCTATATGATTTCTGTAAAAACATTGAAGACCGTACAAGAATATTATGCTCTGCAAATCTGTCATAGTATCGTCAACGTATACCTGTATCATCAATCAACTTACCTGAAGTACTTATGGTTTAGCGTGGTAACTATAAGTTCATTGAATTTCTCCATATTTTTTATCCATATCTTGCCTTGTGTCTGTGGATCAATCAACAAGGGAAAGCGAGATGCCTTCGTGACGATGATTCCGTTCTGGATAGACAAATCATCCGTCGGCAAACCGCATAAATTCCAGTCGCCGATCTGTTTGCACGAAATAGGTAATATTAATTCCATTATTACAATACTGTAGTCTGTACCTATCCCCCATTTTAGTGAAAAAAGGATATACATACCGTAGCTGTGTCAGTAAGCTGTTCCGTAATATTCAAATTCATCGAAACTGGTATTTTTCTTCTCAAAAGCTCGGCAAGCCAACAGCTGATGAGATGGTTACGGAACTCTTGATTGAACGGACCAGAGTATGACAAGAACCTTCAAAGAAATTGAAAATGCAGTAAGAAGATGCGAGTGATACCGGACAGTGCTAAATAGTCCTTATACATTTTCCACTGCTAGGATCTTACCCTGTAAGTAGTAATATATCCCCCACCAGTCGTTCAATCTCTGACTTGAACAACGCAGACTGTTCTGTCCATCGGACTCTTTCACCACTGAGTCCATTGATCAGCGCAGTGGCTGCGTCCATCTTCTGTTGACACTTTGCAGCATCATCTAACACGGCTTGCTTCAGAGACATGGCCTCGTCAAACTGCCTTTGCACTCCTGCCAACTCACGCTGTTAAGACAAAAACGCTCTCATTAATTGATGAAGAAGTATTTCTGTACACTTGTACTGTACATTATAAAAATGATTCAACTCACTTCTTTCGCCGCCAAAAGTGCCTCAGCCGCATCCAACTCCCTTTTGGCGGCTTGGTACTTGCCCTGCATGACAGCCAAGTTTGCCTTCAAAGGCAACACGTCTTTGTTTACAGAATAGAATTGCGCCATGGCAATGGTCCATGAGATCAGACCGGCAACATTGCCGCAAGCAACCTTAGCCGCTTCGAATGTGTATTGTCTAGAAACGGCAAAAAAAATTACAACCATTTACTTACTAGTTACTACATAATTGATGTCATTGTCAAATAGGGATTAAGAAAGTCTTCTTTACTTACGGAAAGTTAAAATAAGGTGCCAGTAGATCCAGCATCTCCGCATTGATTTCATCTTTAGGATAGAATTTTAAGTTATTCAGGAACCTTGAGTCCGCCATAACCTTGTGTGTAACAAAATATTTTTAGAAATAACTTGATACTCACGCAATGTAACGGTTTTCTATTTCTGAACATGTAAATGTTTATTTATAAGCTATTTACCAATTCGATTACCGTGATTCATTATGTTACGCAAGTTTTACATAATGTGTCTGAAAAAACTAGTATAAAACTTCAGACCTAACTAAACAAGAGCAGGTAAAAACCTGAACACATTTTTAACTACTTTCTTTTTTATTTACCTACGAGTATGTTGGTTAAATACCAAATTGGTCTGTACTTTGAATAAGTAATCATTTCGGACGTTGAATAGTTTGAATACCTTTAAGGACTCGGCCCACGAGGCAGTAAGGAAATTCCTCTCAAGGTCAGGTTTGATAGGGTCGATCTTTTTCCTGAAGAGCAGGATCACAGCGTCCATGATGAGGGTGATAAGGTACGGCGGTTTGCCCAGCTTCCTCACTGTCGCAATATCAGCGGCGTTGATAGTCTGGTAGAAGTAACTAATTTGTTAAATAATATAGCTACAGTTGATTGGAGTTTGCACCTCGTTTAAGATTTTTCAAATCTATAAATAAATTGATACTCGTATTAACTAATACCTAGCTATTTGATTACTATCGTAATGCAAAAAGTCACACAAAGTAATAATTATAGTCTTAATTTACAAAAAAAAAATATTTAACTCTACTGTTTTAAATGTAATACCTAGCAAACTAAAGTAAATAAAAACAAAATGCTCTTTAAAAATTAAAAATGATGCCGCCCGAACAGGGACTTGAACCCTGGACCCTTGGATTAAAAGTCCAATGCTCTACCGACTGAGCTATCCGGGCTGTGCGGAGAGTTGCGAAATTAATAAGCTTAAGGTCTGTACCTACTGATCCTGTTAAAACTTCTGCGAAACGGAGTTCTTACATTGTATTAGTTAGTTAGATTAATGTAAAACTGTGGAATTTATCAATATTCATTAATGTTAATTATATCGCGATAATTTAATTTTATCACCCGGAATATTAACTATGGCATTATTGATATTACTCATGTGCCTGTTGTTACGTTAATTAAATTGTCGTATGAATATTTTTTAACAAAACATAATTATAATCTTCTGGCACTGTGTATCAATAACCTTGAGTATTTGAGATCTAATAATAAGTTACCTTAACTAGATATCTTTTTTTTTCACAATTTGGCACACAATAAAATAAAGCATAAAATATAAAGTACGGCCAACTAGCAGCGATACGAAAGATCTTTTACCGTCGAGTTGAAAATCTATTCTATCTCTTCCCATCTTGTGTATTATTGTCGTAATGTCGTTCTCCCGCCAAAATAATTGTCAAATTCGGGACGGGCTCGTCAACATTCGGGCATCCGTTTTAGTATACTTAAGATTTTTTTAAACTAGTTATCTACAAAAATATGTAAACTAACTATTAAAAAGTTATGCACCCCTGCTATTCCTAATGACCGTGACATTTTGTTTGTTTACATTTGGTATCGCTTCTCATTGGCCGTACTTTAAGTTCCATTTTACCTGTAAAGCGGCTTCAGCGGCGTCAAGCGCCGGCTTGGCTGCTGCCAGTTTCTCCTCAGCGATCGCAGTCTCCGCGGCGATGACGCTCACAAGCTTCACAGCGCGGTCCTTCACTTCCAACACCTCGGTTTTCACCACTTCGGCAGCAGCTTGAGATTCTGCTACAGCTGCTAATACCTATGAAGAAACAATCGATCATCGTAATATCGATAGAAATATTGAGAACTTGAGCATGACATGAAGTCTATCAAACCTCTTCAGCCTTCGCTGTAGCCTCTTTAATTTCAATGTCCTTTAGCTCCAACTCTTTCTTCAATATATCCACACTTGCTGCTGCTTCTACCAGTTTGTCTAAACCAGTTGTCATTCTGCAAATTAAATTAACAGAGTGTAGTAATTATTTCTAAACAACGCCTCTCCTCTGCCGAAAAACTATCTACTTAAGTAGTCTATACTATACAGGGTGTTAGGTAAATGGGTATATGAGCCGACACTAGCCCATGTTAACATGGTCATATAAATGCTATGGTGAAGTCAGTGATATCATCATTTTAATTTTTTAAATTTTCATACAAAATAAATTTTATTCAATCCGATTTGTATGAAAATTAAAGTAATTAAAATGAAGATATCAATTTTCTGACTTCACCATACATGTTAACATGGGCTAGTGTCGGTCCATATACCCATTTACCTAACAGCCTGTATATTGAGCCGAGTCAAGCGGGTGCCCTTATTGCACTCTCATTTTAGTCTTTTCTACTTTACCTTCTAGCCATTTCCGCGATGTTCACGTGCTTTTCTTTGTACAATACTTTGTATCCCTCCAAAAAGGATAAGTAAGATTTAGGAGTGACGTGTGTCTGTCTCCTAAATCTGTCATAATAGGTAGAGCAGGTGTCAGCCACATTGTCCTGTACCATGCCCATAATCTCAATCAGCTGGGTCTTTGTTTCTGCAGAACACACCACCTAAAACGAGTTATATTAATTTTAGGTGTAAAGTTATATTGAAAATTCGAAAGCTACTTATCATGGTTTTTCAGAAAAAGAAGTCTGCAATGCCTTACTTGGAATTCATTCAAGAAATGGAACGCTACTTCAATCAGCGCCATCCTTGGCCACTTCTGGAACCAGTCCATCGTTGATCCAGATATGAGACCAGGGAATTTCAACGCTCTGCTTCTGAATTTCTCACCCACCTGTATTTATAAGAAATCATAAATTAATAATCTGGTAATACCGTAATTTTTTCCTTAGCAATTTATTTATAAACCGAATCAAAGACTTACCGGCGAGAAACATAATACCACGTGTAAGTTAGCTCTAGATCGCATGATAAAGTACTCGTACAATACGTCAGGCACTGGAATTCTGCGAGGCGCATATTTCTTCATTATTGGCGTTAACTCATTCAAGATTTCGTCTAGAAATATTAATAAAATCTATGAATGATTTGTAATTACAACAAAGCGTGGATTTTGCCGTAACAAAGTGTTATGTAATAATTTACCCATTTCATCCTTCGCAAAGAGATTGGCGATTTCACCCGAGCTGAGAATGTTGTTCAGGAACTCCAGGAACTGTTCATCTTTTATGTCATTGTCAGTAAAAATAAATGTTATACCACGCCCTTGCAATCCTGCCACTCGATACAACAGTTTGATGTCATCCATGAAATTATTCACGTTATAGGTTCTACAATAAAATTTATATTTTAGTACAGCGGAAAACCGTCAATTAGACCGACATATAATTGAAAGTAAGCATAACTTACCTGGTTAAAGTTATCTGATAAAACGAAAAGTTGGCGATGTAAGAAGCCAATTTCGTCAAACTCTGTTTACCGGAACCACCGACACCCACTAATAGAGCGTTACCACTGTAATGAAGAACCATGCTTCCAAATAAATATTCTACAAAATCCTATTAAGAAAAATGTTCATCATGTCAAATCACTGACCGTGGAGTATTGATGATCCTGGATATAATAAAAAGATGCACCATGGCATCGTGGAAGAATACCAAGTCCAAGTGTGCTCCTCTGATTTGCTCATTGAATTGTTCTTGGAACTGACCTAACTTCATCAATACGAAGTCCCATCTGGAGAACAGATAAAACTAATTGTTTCATACCTATCAGACTGATAACAGATCATCTCGTAATCTATTATCATAAGTTACGTTCTAACTGAAGGAGTTGTGTTGTTAATTAACTTACGAAGGCAACTCTTCATAAATTTTGGGTGCCTCAGTGCTGAAGTCTTCTTCTTCGTCCCCAGTCGGATCGACCGGTTCTCTCAAGAAGTTCACAAAGAAGGTTTCTTCCTTGGGGAAGTCATTAACTAAGTCCGGCAGTTCCTGGGCAGCTGTGCTCCAAAAGTTGGCCACAAACCAATCTTTGTCGTCAAATGTTGTGAATCTAAATAATGGTAATGCATACAATACAGTGAAGCCCATGATCTGAGGTCAAGCCCAATACATGCAAGAACATAGACTTTTAAAAAACCATATACCTGTCAGATATTACTCTCAAACATTCGTGGAACCATAGTTTTAATGCAGTGGTGACGGACTGCAGCTCATCCCTCTTAATGAATAGGATACCTTCCCAAATCCGAGAAAGATCTCGAAGATTGAACACATAGTGGAACTTTGCAGGCGTAGGCAACATTTTAACCTGGTGAAAATTAAGCGTTTAGATTAGATAATGATGTACTCACTCCAAAATAAACTATTTTGTTCTACTGCGTACCTTTGTTTGCTGCCAAATGATACGAGTGACAGGCACAAGTCTTGGCATGAAGTCTACAATTTTCTTATCAAAGCGAGTTTTACAGAAATAACCAGCGCTTATAGTTTCTGAAATATATCAGTTTAATGTTGTTTTGTGTGTTGTGCATGCATAAAAAATTGATGTACTTAATAAATCACACGATTACCAACCAAAGATTTTGTCCATTGAAATTGTGCTAGGCAATGTGCAATTGAAAATATTAAACTGCCTCTTCAAACGAGGAGGAATGTCGTTTCTACCACCACCTGCACAGAAAGATAATTAATTAATGTATTTGATTATGACTTCAATTTCTTCACTTCATGCAATCCGCAAGTAGGTACAGCGAATAGCAAGCATTAACATTGCCTGAATGACAAATTATGTGAATTTGGATCATGTGGAAAGTTACCCGGATGAATCATTGCACCAAACATTTGAATGTCAGCAACAATGATAAACTCTCCAGGCTTCTCCAAAGAATAGAAACCACGGCACTCCATCATTTGTCTTACAATTTCATTGGTGACCTTAAATCATCAATTAAATTATTAATATTCGAGCAAAATGCTTTGTTTTTCAATTCATTTAAAATTTTAATTAAATTACCTGATCACCCCATTCATTTACTACGGGCATGTTAATGTCATCTACGAACACAGTCATCGATCGTCCACCAGGCGGACCGTATGTCATACCCACTCGCTTCTCCACATACGATTCTAAAATTCTCTACAGGAAAGATATCAGTTATTTCAAATACTCGAGATTGAAATGTAGAACTTCGGATATGATTATTTTGAATTTATTCTCTACATTTCAAATTCAATCAAAAGTATTCATTCATTAATCAAAAGTACCTGGAACATGTTAGGCGTAGTAGCAGACGAGAAGTTAATCATCTTGAACAACTTGACCTCGTTGTCGTACTTTGCCATGTAGCTCTTCAACATCACAGTCTTTGCTGTCCCTTGCTCACCGATCAGCAGTACCGCCTTATTCTGCTTCGCGATCGTATCGATCAGGAACGATATGCACACGTTGTCGATATTTGGGACCAGTATAGACGCATATTCTGGTACGCTGTCAGTTGGGTATAAGTAGGCTTCTACGCTTTCAGACCTGAGACCAAAGACGAAATTCTCACATAATATTATGCATTTCGGTATGCATGAAATATTTGATTTGATTTTTTTTGTAATCTAACTACTTAATGTCAAATGAATGACAACATAGATTTAGGTAAAAAAATAGAGATATTAAACAGACCAATGCTGCCAAACGCCAGTTTCAGTGACCATAAACTCAAAAGGCATAATCCACTCCTTAGACTTGGCTCCTGGCCAGTCCATTTTAACTGGCAACTTGGTCATATACTCAGCCATTCGCGTACGAGCGTCTAACTCGAGAACAGCGCCCAAAGACCACATCATAGCGAATATGAAAAGACGTTCCAGGTGTCGGTCTGTATGCATTTCTAGAAAATAACCCAAGAATTAGAACTTATGGGATCTTAAAAATGAGACTCATGTCTTATGGAGTCAAACTTATTACTTACTTCCACCTGGTATTTCAATTTGTAGAAGTCCAATCAACACATCTATGGCCTGCCTGAAAACCCAATAAGTTATTGTGATGACTACACTCACTGAAAACTTTATTCATAAACAATTCATTTAAAAATTCGTGGGATTGTACTAATATTTATAAAAAGTATTATTATACTTACCGAACATAAATGGCTTCCAGCAACTTCATTTTAGCAGGCAACTTTTGCTGCACGAATGAGTGAACATCATCATACACTTTATTGAAAGCATTACGCAATGAATCCGATTCTTTCTGTGATCGTTTCTTCAACCATCCCTGCAATTATTAAAAAGTTGAGTAAAATAAATTTTTGGTCGTTCTAAATTCTTCCATCCAAACTAGACTTGCCTCTAAAATAGGTGGCCAACTGAGCACTGAAGAAGATAAGAACACCATGCCCATCCGACTAACGGTGGCTGGAGAAGCATTGTCCACGTTGTCTGGTTCAAACACCAGCTTGCTATTCTGAGCCATTGTGATACGATCTCCATTGGCCAATGTTAGCGTCTTGTTATCATCCAGTACAGAATTTAAATTCTCGATCCACACAGCATCTACTGGGCCATCTATAGAAACAATAGTTACACTTTACAATTTGGTCACTTCAAAAGTAATTTAGGTGGCTCAAAGTGTGCAAACAATTTTCAAACCTAACACAATCCACGTAGTGTCACTTTTCTTGACTTTTAGTGCTCTTCTCCAGAGAGTAGAGAATATTCCATCAGTCCAGTCGTTGGTCGCTACGTCCAAACGTCCGAACATTTGTGGGGCTGTTATGGCCTAAACAATTTGGTCATTAAAAATAAAAAAACAATAATGTAAATAATTGCATAACAAAACCATGTTACCTTAGGATTCATTCTCATTTCCTTATGCGGCCTACCAACTTCAGTGAGCGCTGCCATCAGCGTGTGAATACAGGTTGTTTTGCCAGAACCTGTGGGGCCCATGGTCATCAAGCCGTGTCGTACTAGAGACGTCTCGAATAGCTGAATAATCTTCAGATTCCAGTTAGGATGGTTTACGAGACCCGTTCGATCTGTCACCACAGTGATCGCTCGCTGCATCTCCCTAAGATTTTAAATTATTTTGTTTTTTTCAACTTGATATCCAAATTCATAGCAAATATTAACCGTATACCTATTCAAGTTATGCTTTACCTTTGGACAGTTTGAGTAAGTTTAATACCAGGGAACAAATCTTCTATCAGGGACACGAATAAGGGTTCATCTTCATCGACTAGTTTCGATACATTCATTTCTCTGGAAGATATCGTACGAATAAGAATTGTTAATAAGTAACGTTTTATAAATAGAATTAATTTTAAGAATGTCTTAAGAAATGTCTTACTTCAATACTCTCATCATAATGTTCTCCTCAGTACTTTCAGGGTTGGCTCGTTTCTGTGCCCCCATGGTTCTCAACACTGACAAGATATTACGAAGACCGAAATCGTAATGCACCTGTTTGGACAGTTGCTCCTCGCACAACTTGTATAGTGTGAAGAATTTACGGGCTGAAACATAACATTTAAAATGGTTATACATATTTTTTGAGTACATAGTAAGTTATAACGGAAGAGCTAACAATAATACCTAGCAAAATGTTCTCTTTGAAACCGCAGCTAGCCAGTTTTACTCGGATGATGATCTGTCTGTCTGGTACCATCATGGCTACAGAACGGAACTGGATCTTCAGATTTTCTGGCAACTCCTGACGTCCGGCATAACCCGGATTCATGGTGATGATGAAAGCGAACTCTGGATTTAAGCTCACTACATCGCCATCGCTGAAAAAAGAATGAAAGAATAAATTATGTTATAAGATATCCTATACGGCCATTAAAATGTATTAAACATACTCATACCTGAATATAAAGAAGTCTTTCTTCTCCCTCCTAGCTGTCAAGCAAATGTAAATTTGCTGAGCAGCCACAGATAATACGGGTAGTTCAATTCTATTGAACTCATCGAAACAGCCCCATGTTCCGGATTGAGCCAAGCCTTTGTAGATACGGCCCAAACCTAAAAGCGTCATCAAAGTATAGGAAGAGACCAAGAATGTAGACGAAAGATATTCTTTTATTTGGTATTATAACAACCTCTGAAGTCCATCTGATCCGAGCAGTTGAATACAATAACAAGCTTCCCTAAGGTTCGTGCCATGTCCTTCGTAGTCTCAGTCTTGCCAGTACCCGCAGGCCCGGCGGGTGCACCGCCCATACTCATGCCGATGGCTTGGGACAGCGTGATGTAGCAGCGATCAGTCAACGGCGTGATTACAAGACGCTCTGTGATACCCAAGTACTCATTCTGTTGAAGAAAAGCAATTTTCATAATGAGGTAACAAATAACTAAACACACGGAGCATTAAGATATAACTACTTACTTGATATAAGAAATCGACATCAGTAATTGATACTATACAGTCATCACTGTCTTCAAAGTAATAGAAGCGAGCTTGTTTCTGCCATTCGAAGTCTATTGGAGACTTGATTCTCATTCTTACTAGGTCATCGAAGATATCTCTGCGTATAATAACAATAACCTTTAGGATAACATATTGAAAAAATATCCCTAAATAAACTACTATAATGACTTACTAACCTTTGATGTACGTGAATAGTAATCATAGTCTCCACTCTTGTTCTATCCAATGGAGCCAAATCTGTTACGGTCTGATCAATAAGTCCGTTCAGTAAGTCTAGATTCTTCTGGTTAGTCAACCTCATGATAAACTTATCTACCCTCGCTTTCTTCAGAGCGTACTCAGCATCGCTCGTCCACAAGATTTGCATTCCTAATAAACCAGCCTAAACAAAGATTCTTATGTAAATGTCATAAATTTATATGAAGATACACCCAGTTACTCTCAAATTTTATTGAAATCTTTACCTGTCCTGGGAAGTGCCAAAAACCGGATAAAAATTCAAACTCAGGGTCTCCAGCCATTGTCTGAGAAATACTAGCGATCATATTTCTGACTGTATCCTTCATTGTGTCCAATAAAACATTCAGCCAAATCTAAAAACACCAGAGATTTAGAATCTTGAACTAATGTAAACCTGCTTACAAGACATCCGAAAGATCAGATACCTCTACACCTCCAATGCAAGTCACTGGACGATCCAATGGAATAGTTTCCCCGTTATCAGAGTTCATGTTTATGATCCTCTCCTTATCATCGAAGTCGACCGTATACATCGCATCGAAAATACTTGGCAGATGTGGCTGTGAAAAAAATATGAGTTTTTAATCCGTGGGTGAATGAGATCTGCCTGTGTTTCTTTCGATAGTCATTAATATGCGCTATAAAAGGTGTAATATAACTTTTCTGAATCTTACCTGAATCGAATGTGGATCGGACGCTTGTCCCAAAATTTCCAGCAACACTGGATCTGATACGAAGAAGAATCTTGGGAAAATCAAGCGCTTCGTCTCCAAATACCCAGTGAGTGACTTCTGACACGCTTCTAGTTGTTCAAATAGATGAGGTAGTAGTTGTTTTAATGTATCATCAGAAGTACACGTCTCAACGCAGTTGATGATGTCTCGAGCGCGATACATAATCTTTACGTAGGTCTTATCGATTGTCTGTCATGTGAAAAATATATATTAGATGAAATAATAACACCTAATGGAGTACGAAATTTGATATCAACCTAATCTAAAAAATAACGTACTCCAAATCTCTTAGCTTCAGCCGGCAGCTGTTTGGCGATGTCACCCCCAACAAACACAGCTTCTAGATACATCCACAAGTTCTGCACTTGCAACCACTTTTCCAAGATCTCGCTCGTACCGACTAGCTTATTGATCCACAGTATAATATCCTTCTTAAATGGTGCATTGTATCTGTTTTGATAGAAAATGGGTATTTTTTTAAAGTCTCATTATAAGTTAAAGCCTGGTCCGTGAACACGTAGAATTTTGTCCAATGACCCCAAGCTACCCATCCTTATCGCTCGCGCGTAATTATATTGCTGTCGCGACTGTACGACGGGCGCCCGCAGTGAGTGTGCGAGCCAGAGAGCAACATAATTACGCGCGAGCGATAAGGATGGGTAGCTTGGGGTCATTGGACAAAATTCTACGTGCTCACGGACCAGGCTTTAGATGTTTTGCTATCAACCAATATGACTTTAGTTACCTGTTTGAAGCCAAAGAGTTGAGTATCATCAACGAGTCTTCTAACATAGTGATAATATCCAGCGTCTCCTGAGGTTTGATGAGCAATTCTCCGCGATTCTTAAATGGTGCAAAAGTCAGGTCTACTACCGCCCAGTCTGCGATAACTTGCTTCAGCTTAGCCTCAATGTCCTTTTCTTTCACGGCACTAATGCAAATATCCTAAGCAAGTAATAATCACAAATCAGAAGATAAAGCACACAAATTAAAACTTATTTAGAAACAATCAATATCTAAGAAAATACCTCTACTTCTTCCTTGAATTTCAACAGTGGTGCCTCCATAACATTGGCTAACGTGAATGATTCTGACTCCACATCAAGCACGCAATCTGAAAAGCAAAAGGGGTAGTTAGGTACATATTAATAACATTTCCCAAAATAAAATTATTTTTATTAAACCATAATTAATCTTATTCTATAACAAAAATACTCACTCATGCATTTTTCCAGCCTTCTCCAGTGCCTGTCCTTCATGGACTTATCAGCCATCAACTCTAACAGCGGACAAGTCTGATTAAAGTCGTCGATCTTAGTTTTCAATTCAATAAATGCAGGCCAATCCTTCATTCCTCTTGGCAACTTTCGGCACCTAAATTACAAAATAAGGAAATTGTTATACTTGTTATTTGCTAGGTAAACACTTTTTAATTTTTGTTTAGTGACATTTCTTAATTTAATTTAAAAAAAAGCAATTTACCTGAGATCGAAATCAGCCAACTGTGCCACAATCGTCTCGATGTCAATTTCAACCCACGGCGTTTCAAAGTAACCGTCGATTGTATTCATTACCGACAGATATAAGGAATATCTGTAAAAAAAATGCAATATTTCAATCATCAATGATCGTGTTAATTTCAGATTATTTTAATAAGTTTATATTTTCAGGGCTTACAGTTTGCTGAGTAAGTTGAACTCCTTCTTCTTCTGATGTAAGATGGGATAGTCTTTTACTTCCATACCAAACAATTTCTCACCATTAGAATACATTTCAAATCTTCGCCATAGCTCATCGAATCTTGCTTGGAACATTATCACCCTGTATTTAGATAATCAGTTACAGTGAAACATGCTAGTTGTCGAAATAAAAACTCTACCACTTTAGTTAGACCCTATTTTTTTAAAGATGTAAACAAAAAAAATGTAAAAAATATACAAACAAAAATGGATTATTAAATTTTTAGCGTTAAGAGTCGCATCTCAAACTAATTTGAAAATTATAAATAACTTGAAAAAATCGAACTGCCTAAGGCGGGAATTGAACCCACGAATCCCGCAAATCGTGGGTTCAATTCCCGCCTTAGGCAGTTCGATTTTTTCAAGTTATTTATAATTTTCAAAAAAAAAAAGGATTATTCCTGGTATATAATTTCTAACCTGTCTGAAGCTTCTCTGGCGCTTAGTCCAGGAGTTAGTGGACCGAACGCATCGTAATCCGCATCGAACTTCAATACATCGGCATTGAACGTCGACACACCCTCGGTCAACTCTTTCTGAAGCGGGCCTTGCATATCGACAATCTTCTGCTGCACTTGTTGTGACTGCACCAACAATAAATTTTATTAAGAGTATCTACTTAAAGCTGATATTATGTTAAAACATGTGATATAGAGAAGAGACACACACCGTCAAAAGCATATTTTGGAATGCATATCGCAGTCCGTACACCATATCCGCGTCGTCTTTGGGAATTTCAATATTGAATTGATAAAACGTTGCATAGCTCTCTTCAATGAGATCTAATTCCATGTCCATTCTACAATGCAAACATTAATCAACGTGATTCGTATTATCATTCTCTCCGATCTTATCAAAATGACTAAAATGGTACCATACCCAATGAATTCCTCTCGAATCATTTCCAGACATAGCATAGCAAACTTGACGTCATCCAAATCCTTTATCTTCTTACTCATAGTCTTCATTCGATCATTGATGAACTGCATCATTTTGATCACACGCTCTTTGTACGCTTGACTGAGCAGCTTACCTAGGATTCTTTTCCATTCTATCGACTCTACATGTAGACCCAATTTTACGTTATCTACAATACAATTATCACCATGAGACACATCCTAAATAGTTTACCAGTAGGTATCATTTACTTCATCTTTATTTAGTTTTCTTACCCATATTGATTTCTATTGATCCTATAATGTGTCTTTCTGGTAAATTGAGTACCTCTTCAGTCTGATTTTCATACTTTTTAAGCATGTCTCTAATAATGACGTTCAAAGGATTCGAATCCACAAAATCTTGTACTTGTTGCACTCTGTCTTCAGCCCATAGATGAGCGAATCTTCCATAACCCTGAGAATATGTTTCATTGCAGAATCGTTATAATAGTATTGCGATTTTTATTTATTTATTAGAAAACAGTTACCTTCAATAACTTTTCAATGTCAGGTTTGTACATGTACATCATTCCTTGCAAGGCCATAACAGATCTTACAATATCCTTATGCTCTGATACCATCCTAAAGTAGTTTCTAATCCCAACTATGTTTGAACCTGATCTTGATCCAGCTATTGAACAAAAAAGGTTTTATTTTATCTTCAAAAATCACTACAACTCAGAATAAAAAGTTTTTAACTGCATAAACCCCATAAACCAACATACCACTAACGCTTCTAGTAGCAGTTAATGATGCTCCTGTCATTTTTTGATTCTTCATTGCCTCTTGTTGTCCCCACATGAAGACATTTCGATGAATATCCATGATGCAATTCAGCACCACCTGGCAAAATACACGATCGGTATTAGTTCTTTATTGACTAATTTATTACTTCTTTATTGTGTAATCTGTTGGAAATTGGGCAATACCTGTGAGAATGATGTTTGAATTTCTTCCAAAGTGGGCTTTATTAATATTCTAGGTATTTGTAAATACATATTTGTCAACATTAGAGGCTTCAATTTCTTTTGTTCCTCGGGATCAATTGTCATAGTTAGGAAACTGTAATAAAGATTTAAAAACAATAATTAATAGCCAGTTAGAGTCAATGACAGCAAATCACAATAAATAAAATACCTTGAAACGGAAGCTCGTCTCCTCAAAAGGTCTAAGCTCTGTCTGGTACACTTTATAAGGGATTCTAAACACTTTGTAGCAAAATATGCAAAGAGTTCATTGCATTCGTTCAATGTGGGCAATACATCGAAACGCTCTGGATTTTCAATCTCCATAAAGGCTAAAAAGTGCAAAAATAAGTACCTAATATGCAAAGCAAATTAATTTTAATACGTAGAATATTTTGATTACCAGCGTCTTCAGGAAACACTCGTGTAGCTGAAGTGACTTGTTTTAGAGCTTTTTCAATATCAAGCCTGAAAACGAAATAAAATATCGTTAGAATTTTTATTCCATTCATCAATACTTAAAATTGAAAAAAATGTACTGAACCAGTTATCTCTGAGATCTTGAATGTGTTTAGCTGGTACACTTCCCAAGAACTTGTTGATCAACTCTATTACAGCTACTTCGGCGTTCCAAGACTTCTGTTGCAAATCCGCAGCTAGTGGAAAAATTGCATATTATAGACGTCATAATTTGAAATGATTTACCGACTTAATNACCTACTTAATTTATTGAACGTACCAATTTCATCACGCCTGACTAAATTTTCTTCATAGAAAATAGCGGGATCTACTGCTTGCTCAGGCAAATAAACGAGTAAAGTTTTGGTTATTGATCCCAGTATAGTATCAATCCGAGCCTCCTTCATGTCAACCACCTGAAAAATAACTCGTATACGATACAAATGCAAGAATTATTTACCACAATAGCATTGAGTACTAAAGCCTGGTCCGTGAGCACGTAGAATTTTGTCCAATGACCCCAAGCTACCCATCCATAATTACACGCGAGTGATAAGGATGGGTAACTTGGGGTCATTGGACAAAATTATACGTGCTTACGGACCAGGCTTTAGTCATTTATTCTGCAGAATAAGATTGTAAGATAATTTTATACCTCCTTTACAAAAAGATCCACTTCATCCAATATCCTTTCGATGTTATCAGTGTAAGCGGGTATTTCTAGAGATGTCCATGTAATAGTCGACAATCCAGGCTGGAAGGCTTTCTCAAGTTTTATTAGTTGTGCCCTTAGTAATGGCAGATATAGTTTAGGCATGCTCCTGAAATTTTTATTAGTATTCAGAGCTGAAACTTTTACTAGTATTTACTATTATTACTTAAAAGTCAATATACCTTCGTATTTGATTATTTCGATCAACTAATGATTTCATCCTCTCAAAATTTCCCAATATTTTGTCTTTGCAAAAAGCCACAATTTGGGCGCCATCAGGAACACCTAGTAACGTAAGTAATGTAATAAATCATAGCTTCTTACATGTTATATCCCATTACATGTGCCAATGCTCTACAACTTACTCAAACCCAACTGCCACATGTATTCGACTTCTCTAATGCATTCAGGTATGTAAAGGTTGAAATTAACTATGTACATGTTAGTCGCTGGATGTCTTATAAGAAGCGGTGCTATAAGACCGAGGCGTACCTAAAATAATTATAATACAATATTGAGCACACCTGAAAATTTACAAGTTTATAGAGATAGTATAAGAGCTGATTACCATACCTGACCGACATTTTCGGCCCAAGCGTCGTGATAAATCAACTCAAACTCTGTAAAAACTATACTCATTACGTTGTACAGTTTTATACACCTTTGCGTGTTCTGCAATGAATAAAATCTCATTATAAACTCCGAATACTACTAATAATGATGTCACTAGAAAAATATGATTACCATACCATGTGAGTAATAACTTCGTGGTGCTTCTTAAATTCTTCCATAGGTCCTTTGATGTTCTTGTCGTAAAACCTTATCCACATTACTCTACCAGCAACTGGTGGCATGTTCCTAGGAAGTTCTGGATTCTCACGCTCTTCATTGTACCTGAAAAATAACAACACGTTGGGCGCCAATTGAGTCTTTAAAGAGAATTTTTTACTATATGGTGTTATGGTGTGCCAGAGAAATTTTTAATCCATATTCGCTCGTAATCAAGTCGCAATATAAAAATCACAGAATTTCCATCTTACCTGTCCCTAATAGACTCAATTTCAGCAGTGTAATTGCTTATCAAATCATAATACTGATCTTCCAGGTAAAGGCAATCCAACTTGAGTTTCTCAAAACGAAGTAGAAGATGCAAGGCTATCTCAGTAGTAGGGCACTTGTTGACACTCTACAAAAAATACAACATGTATTGTGTTATTATAGAGCCTAAAAGAAATCTAAATATTACTGCATAAAATATGTAACTACAACTCAATATTAACAGTAATCATAAAGTTTTCTAGAAGCAACTCTTGAGTTGCTACACCGTCCTTGTAAATTTTGTAATCTTTGTCAAAATCGGGCCTGCGGTGATCCATTGCATCATACGTCTTGGATGATATCTGTTTGAACAACTTATTGAAGTTGGCCGCATATTCTTCTATGCCTTCCAAGGTAGTTTTATTGAGCACGTAATATGTGATGTAGGTTTCGAATAGATCCATTATCTGAAATGTTTTCAGGTTTATACTAGTGCCTGTCTTCTTATTGTTGTTTTAATAATCATACTTATGTTTCTATCAGTTACCTTTGTCACTCTCTTTCTGAAAGTTTCGAATTTACCAAAGATATACATTTCAGAGCAATCAAATGGCCTTTCGTCAGCTGCTTCCATCATTTCTTTTTGAGTTTCGCTATAGCATTCGCGGTAGAAGCTGTAGAGACTTAGGCATTGCTGTAAAGATACAATTTTTCTCATAGACGTATGAGAACGTATCATATTTATGAAAACTTTTTACTTAGATACCTATCTCTCCAAGAAATCCTCACCTTAGTTTTCTTGATAAAGTTCCATTTGTCCTGATTCCAAATGGTTTTTCTTCCTTGGTTTGTCAAAAAGTCCATGCACATGTTGAGGATTTGGTTGGTCACTTTGACTAGAAGCGTTGATATCTGTTTGGTCGTGTTATAATATCGAGACGTAGCAAATATCATGCGCACCGTGTAAAGTAGGCCTGGTATATACTGCTGCATAGTGAGTGGATCACATCTTTGAAAAAACAACAATCGATAAGCTATTGCACCAATGCAAGCAATGACAAAATAATAAAAAGTAAGGACGTTATGGAAATCCTCGGGGGAGGCATTTGTCCAGCAGTAGACGTCATATAAGAACTTGATGAAGACAATAAGACAGTAGATGATGTACCTGTAAAGGGGCTCACAGTATTTTTCCAGAGCATACAAATACTTCACGTTATCATAGGCCTCATTGAAATAATCTGTAACTTGGTTATCAAGCATTCTCCATTTCTGAAATATAAGAACAATCATTTGTAGGGAAAGACCAAGGGCTCTAATCTACAAAAGGAATACTACTCACTTTAATAAGTCTAGACTTGGCTCGAATGAGCGTGTGAATATACATCTGACAAGCGTCGCTCTTGATGTGTTCGATTATAGAAGTAAAAGTCGTGAGCTGTCGTCGCCAGTGATCCAGTTCAGCCAGAGGACCAATGTTGGACGGCTCGCGTCTCAGTTGCTGACTTTGCACTAATACCTGATCGAGAAGAAGGTGAAAACAAAATTGGAGGCACACAAATTGAAAAAACATTGCATTATCCCTGTGCAGCTTTCATCAAACTGACTGTCCAAAAAAAGTCCGTAGTTTCAAACTCAAAGACAAAATACAAAGAGCACGTCAGCTGGTAAAGAATCAGGGTTTATGACTTCAGTTACAACTCTAATGGTAAAGAAGACAAAACATAATTGTGGTGTACATACGTACAATTGCGTATTACTTATTTGGATGGTAGCTAAAGACGACAGCGCGTCAAGCTAAACATAATGGCTTTTCTTCTTATGTAATAGCGGCAATTTTCCAATAAAAATGTGTATGCTGTCGTCTGTACATTTGATGTAAAACGGATCAAATACACAACACAAAAAGCTCAAAAGGCTTTACCATAGTTATTTGCTTCATCCACTGCTTCACGTACGTACAGATTTCTTCCAAAACGTGGGTCTTAGTTATAGCTGCTTTCATTTTCTCTTGATCCGACAGCTCTTCTTCATAGAGCGCCAAGTTTATTTTGAACTTTGTACAGCAGTCTAAATCGACCTTGGTTTCTAGGAGAGAAAATATTGTAACAAGTAAGTATAAAAAGAGAGTAAAAATTGTCATGTTGCCTCTACCTATTTAGCTTCGCATAATGTAGGCGTAATCTTTAACACAAAATAGGATCTAAATATAAAATTGGGGAAAAAGTCTCACTTGCAAGATAATCAATGAACAGCATTATCTTGGAAATATAAGACTTGATGATATCTTCACTCCTAGGATTTGGGGGGTTGATGTCACCCCACGCCTTGCAGCATTGGAGTGCAGGAATGTAAACGCGACTCATCGTGTTGTAGATTCCAGATACCACATTCTCTGTATCTTGGCTCATGTCGAAGTAAACCAAATAATAATCCTGAAAAATGTATAACGTGCTTTATTAACTTCTGTCAATTTTTTTTCTACAGTCTAGTAGGTACATCCAGAGATTAGAGACCCTTATTTATTGTAAGAATGAAGAAGCAAAAATAGCATAGAAGAAGAAACCAGCCAAGCACTTTCTCATGTACAACACAAACTACCATACATGCACCAGATATTTAAAATAGGTTCACGTTATTTTAAATTATAAACTTACTTCGGCAACATTCTTGGAGTCAATAAGTTTGTTCTTTATTCTGTACATAGCGACACATCTGCCTTCTGTACATATCGATGAACCATCCGAAATATAAGTTCTGTCCATCCACGCTTTCTGATTTGGCACAAAACGGCCGGTCTCTGTAAAATAGTTTTACGAATTCAGCCTTTTGCGCTTATCCCAGGATCTTTAAGCGACTGAATAGAAAGAAGGAGGTTTACCCATTTTGACTGGTGGTAACTTTGCATCGCAAAGAACAATGCAGTTCCTACCACCTTCAGCTACAGCGCTGTCTAGTAAGTCTATGTGAATATCTGCGTCATAAACTCCTTCCTACAATGAAATTAATTTGTAAAACGCCTAGATATTATTAAATATACTCATGCATGCATGCATACCTCCACATAACATTAGTGTACATTAATAAACTAGCTCTCACCAGTACATATTCGATCGTCTTATTCAATATTGAAGCCGCATTCTCTAGCAAAAACCTAGTTTGCGTCTTCAATCCGCCCATTCGGTTGTTACGCGCTTCTTTGGCTTTTGCCTAGAAAACGGTAAAGAATTAAGAAGGGAACTGTAGCTACAGTAAAACGATTAAAATATTTAGTTGTCAACTTTATTTACTTGCTTATCTTTGTACGAGTCGTGAGCAAAGGCCAGCGCGCTCATGGAGACTTTGCTCTTCTTCTGGATGTCTTGCAAGCGGGATCCGACGTCCAAAATGGCCTCTAGCGCAGTCCGATCCACGTCGACCCGAACTTGACTCAAGGAAGCAGCAGGTCTATGCATAGTGCTTTTCCTTGACATTCTCCTGGACAGATCCATCTTCACGGTGCTCTTTCCAGTATCCTCTCCATGCTCCTCATCGCCTTCTGCCACTTCTGCCGCTTCACCTGCAGCCTCGGGCGGCGGCTCAGGCGGCGCCTCGCCACCTTCAGTAGACATCACAGCAAACTTTCAATTATTTTTTTCAATTCAACAAACCACACGCAACAGCTTTCACGGAGGTCATTGATCGATTGTCAAGATTTGACACTCCGAAGCAAAACAAAATCAATGAAATTTAAATGATTTTAATTTTAGAACAAACCACTCAAAAACTTTTTGTAGTGATTATTTCATGTTGTTGTACTACAAAACAGTAAATGGTTAAAACGACCAACTAGTTTTAGTAATAGTTATTATAGCAGCAGCTATGTATAGATTATTATTTACATACAAACTTGGCTAACAACAAACAAACTGCATTGCAAACTGTTTCCCGCGAAGAAAACTTCAAACCAAAGAGTAAAACTTATTACTTCAAACTTTTTTCAGAATCGGGACTGGGATATTTCGCCAAAATATTTGGAATCACGAATAAGGTTGAACTTCTCAACTCTCACTCAACCAATATAAACTACGCTTTTAATTATAGTTTTATACCTATCTCAATGTATTATTCGTATAAAAAAACTTCCAGTAATTAAATAGACTGCAATAATTTATAAATCGATTTAACAATACCTAATCGAACTAGTACATCACTAGGTGGCAAACTTCCTGAGTTACGAGCTGTAAAATTATTTAAGAAAAAAAAAGACAGTTGTAAGGTTGCCAGTTAATGAGTTTTTCCCACTTACTAGGGTAAAAGAAACTAGGATGGATTTTTGAAAAGTCTTGTTTATTTTTCTTTGTTATAATGTTTTCATGATTTGATAATGTTTACTTTGGCTTTACTTTTTCTTTTTTTTTTTTCAAATAATTTACAATAATTTTTGGTACAATATTAATTTACTGTCTAATAATAAGGGCTATTTGTAAAATGTGAATGTGGTTTCTTGTTAATACTCAATTTATGATTATCATTTCTTCCTGACTTTCTTTATATTATAAAAAAATCAGTCTAAAACTTAATTATTATAAACATGCTAGGGAAAATTATAATATTTGTGCTGGTATTCCTGATTATCTGTCAATTTGACACATGCAAGATGCTGTCAAAACAAAAAATTCTGCCGCGAAAAAAATAAACTTTTTATTTACTTTTACCATTAAAAACTTAACTGCTGGAATAATTGCCTCCTAACTATGCGCCGTAACTGGAGAGGTCGTTATAGAAACAACTGGTACAGACAGAACAGGCCAAACAGTTCTGCCGGCGCTGACAATAGAAGCCTGAACAATTCGTCATCTTCAGCTCAAATATCCAGTGCTGCTAGCTCCTCGCGTGCTCCTGCAAATCAGCTGCCCATTTTCATATCACCTAACAATGAGAATAGTTTGTGGCGATTATATTTCCCTTCAGAAGGTAATCAATAACAACATAGCTGTTTGTTGATATTTCTAACTGCATAACTACGACTAAAATTGCATATCTTCATTTAACTGACTACTGTTGCTTTGATCCTTACTCCTAGTTGATTATTTTCAGAGTATCCACCGAACCCAGAGTTATCAGAACACATAAAATGTTTTAAAACTTTCATTGAAAAGAACCGAAGTTTATTTGATCTGGAGAAGATAGATCAAACACGGAGCGTACCTTTAGATGTACAAAGTCTTGTTAACGATGCTGATTTCAATTCCAACTGGCCTACATTTAGCACGGATTTATTTGAAAAACCGGAAGTTACACTAAGGTTGTTAGAGTATTGTTTGCATCAGGTGTGTTGGTTTTACAATTCATACTTAATAATTAAGTTTTGTATTTTAATAATAACTTATTTTCACATTGTTACAGAGCTTAAAATGTGAATCCAAGATTAAAGTTAGAGTGTTAAATCACCAGCCGGTTATTCCACTGAATAACTTAAAAGTGAATTATTTTGGTAAGTTTTGAAAGCAGTTACTTTGTTGTCCATTTTTATTTTGCTCCAAAAAGTTACACTGATTACTAATTAGCAATATTGTATACCTAAGAGAAAATCCATTCAATATTGTACCAGTTGTATTATTGTTTTGACTTTTTCCAATATTTTTTTCTTCGTGTTATAGGTAAATTAGTAACAATCAAAGGTACGGTCATCCGTGTGGGCAGCGTCGGTCTAATATGCACTTCCATGGCCTTTGAATGCTCCAATTGCCATAACATCCAAGCTGTGGTGCAACCACAAGGTGTTTTTACAGGTACAAGATAGTATTTTATTTATTTACTTAGTCTAATGCCACAAAACTTAATGCCATAAAGTATTCTCTGTCAGCTAACCTTTGTGCTGAATAGAAGAAATAACTTGGCAGTGCTTTAAAATTCTATACAAGAAACAAAAATGCTATTTATTTTCCAATTTGGGGGTACCTATTGTAATATTGAAAGAAAGGATAGTGATTTGTGGCTAAAATAAGTATTTAATTTCTGAAATAAATAAAGAATAAAACAGTACTTAAAGTATTCAATATTTTTATTATTTCCAGCACCTACTGTATGCCAAAGCTGCCGTGGAGGATCTAGGTTTGATCCCATACAATCTTCACCCTTCACAAACACCACTGACTGGCAGGTGGCTAAAATCCAAGAAATTCAATCACAAGTAAGGATTAAAATATTCATCCAAATTCTAAAACAAATTGAAGCCTATGGCTCTTAAATCTATGCTTGAGTTTCAATACAGTTTCGACTTGAATCAGTTTAGCTGAATTCCATATTAGGGTGATGAGAGCCTATCACATTATTCTGTGGCTGTGGTCTATTCCACTTTGATCACCTGGATTTTATCACCCAGGTGATTAAGGTGGACTCCAGGCACTTTGGTGTCCTTTGATCACCCGCGGTTAAGAAGTCCACCTAGGTGATCATATATAGACCTATTCTGTAGCACAATTTTTGTTAAAATAATTAATTAGGTAATTATTCTTTCAGGGTATTTCTGGAACCATTCCTAGAAGTGTCGAAATTGAATTGCAAGGCGATTTGGTCGGCACTGCGTGTCCTGGAGATGTTTTGTCAGTCACTGGTATTGTTCAGGTAAATTCTAGTTAAAAATCAAGACAAAGTATAAAAAAAAAGTTATTATTTTTTCTTTGCAATACTTGACCACAATCTGGCAATACTTGCCTTTAGGTCTTTTAAAAAACCTACTTTAATTTGATGCAATAAGGTCTCAATTCGAAATAATTCACCAGGTTCGCGGAGAGAGTAAAGGCGGCGAAGACGGCAAAAGAGCCGCGAGACTTCTACAGCTGTACATAGAGGCAGTATCGATACACAGCCAGAGGAATCTCAGCAATCCTACACTGTCTTTCACGCTGAAGGATTACTATGCAATACAGGTAATAAGCTCAATATGTACCACAGGACTTCTCTATTTTCCATATTGAAAGTTGAGGTTTTAGTTTTCAAATTGGTAGGGCCCTTCAAATTAGAAGCTTGAGGAAGCGCTGCAGTGGCGCCACTGTGGCACACACACTATAGTACTACTAAAGCCTGGTCCATGAGCACGTAGAATCCCGTCCAATGACCCCAAGCTGCCCATCCTTGTCGCTCGCACGTAATTATGTTGCTGTCGCGCTCGCACACTCACTGCGGGCGCGCGTCGAACAGTCGCGACAGCAATATAATTACGCGCGAGCGATAAGGATGGGTAGCTTGGGGTCATTGGACGGGATTCTACGTGCTCACGGACCAGGCTTTAGTTTCCATACAATTTCTAGAAGTGAACGCACGTGTCGTTTGTAACGGTAGTGGCGCTGCGACTGCGCATCTAGAAATTATATAAAAACTAATAAAGGCGTGGCAAGCGCGCCACAGTGGCATAACTGTAGCGCTATAAGGGCACAGCTATAATTTCATTTGTCAGCTCAAAATACTTCTGTTTTCAGGAAATCCACGCGTCAGAAGATGTATTCAGATTGCTAGTGCATTCCCTATGCCCCACTATATTCGGGCACGAAGCAGTGAAGGCTGGTCTGATCCTGGGCCTGATAGGCGGCACGGAAATTGACAACGGGACGAGGTCTAACCCCCATGTGTTAGTGGTTGGAGACCCGGGTTTGGGGAAGTCTCAGTTGCTGCAAGCAGCGGCCCATGCGGCACCTAGAGGTACTTTGATTTTTTTATAGTGACAATTGTGCTGACGTCACTATGCACAGTCGATAGGCTGACAACTGCAAGTGGTATAGGCTCGATGAAAAAGCGGGAAATTGTTCTCTTGGAGGCTTTAGTCCAGCATGGGACAGCAAACTACTTTGGGGGTTACACCCAGCTGTGGGCTGAAATGGTGTTGATGATAAATCAGTGTTAGTCCAGACTTCTAGCAGAGTGAGAATAGTGATGACACATATTATAATAGTATAGACTAGCGGCCGCCCGCGACTTCGTACGCGTGGATCCCGTTTTACCCCCTTAGGGGTAAAGTTTCGTAAAGTCCTTTCTTAGCGGATGCCTACGTCATAACATCTAAGTGCATGCCAAATTTCAGCCCGATCCGTCCAGTGGTTTGGGCTGTGCGTTGATAGATCACTATGTCAGTATAGATGAAAGTTGCATTAGAATTTCGCACTATGTAATAACTTGTATGAAAATGGGACACTGAAAGACCTCTACAAATAAGTCAACCCTATATTGATTAAAGGCTGGCGCGGCGCTGCTATTAGCAGATACCTAATGACCCTAAACAAAAGACTGCCGGAAATTGGCGTCTTTTTTTTTCGCGCGGCCATCGACCAAACCATGTTTTTTAGATACAAAATAGTGTAATAAACCAAACATACTATGACATGTATACCTCTAAACTCAGTCTGAACTGAGTTACGAGCATTAGAAGTTTGATGATTTACATATAGATTTGCTTTTTGCGCGCAAGTTTTGTAAGAAATTGTAACAAAATTGTGACATTGTATGTGTAAACAAACAATACCATCCATTAAAGGATCCAGACATCAGTGTGGAGTAGAATCAGCGCAATAAAAAAATAGCGCAATATTTTGTTGCAATTTCTTACAAAACTTGCGCGCAAAAAGCAAATCTAGTATGTAAAATCATCAAACTTCTAACGCTCGTAACTCAGTTCAGACTGAGTTTAGAGGTATACATGTCATAGTAAGTTTGGTTTATTACACTATTTTGTAATAAAAAAACAAAGATTGGCCGCGCGAAAAAGAAAAGACGCCACCTTCCATACAAAATCTGGCATTGCCATTTATATTTCTTCAGGGGTGTACGTATGCGGCGCTTCAGCATCGGCCGGCGGGCTCACAGTGGCCTTAGGCCGCGAGGCGGGCGGAGACTTCGCGCTCGAAGCAGGCGCCTTGGTACTAGCCGATCAGGGAGTGTGCTGCGTGGACGAGCTTGATAAGGTGGGGAATTTACTAAAGCCTGGTCCGTGAGCACGTAGAATCCCGTCCAATGACCCCTAGCTACCCATCCTTATCGCTCGCGCGTAATTATATTGCTGTCGCGACTGTGTGATGCGCGCCCGCAGTGAGTGTACGAGCGCGACAGCAACATAATTACGTGCGAGCGACAAGGATGGGCAGCTTGGGTTCATTGGACGGGATTCTACGTGCTCACGGACCAGGCTTTAGATTGCTTCAGATTTACGCCCGTATTCACAAACATTACTATGAGGTCTCACAGTGCGCGTGGATGTACAGTGTGTCACACGAACCAATCACAGAGCTCTATTCAACGCTGTGCGTTCGATTTGCTGCTTCACTTAAGCAAGTATCGTTTGTGAATACGGGCGTTAGTCATGAATCAGCTAGAGAAAATTTTTTTTCTTATGTCCAGATTTCATGTGAGGTTACTTTCTTTGGTCTCCCTCCGGGACATATCCAGGTGTTCACAGCTTTTATTGTTTATTTTGTGTTTTCCAGTATTTTGTTTTTAGTGTTATCTCGTGACTCCTAAAAAGATGTGTCACTTTAAGACTAAGAGTAGTTTCTAATAAGTAGTGGTACCAGAGAAAATACAAATGAGTAAGTTATCTTCATAGAAATGCACCGAGCGCGGTTTGTAATTCGGCGCAACTCCCCGCTGATCCACGTTAAATTTTTTCAGTGTGTGCGTGCGCGCCGCATACGTATTGGCGCGCTTACATACAAACCGCGCTCGGTGCGTTTCTATGAAGATGACCTACTCATTTGTATTTATTCTGGTGGTACTCAACAGATGTCAGCCCACCACAGCAGTCTACTAGAAGCGATGGAGCAGCGTCGCGTGAGCGTGGCCAAAGGCGGAGTAGTGTGCAGTCTCGCCGCGCGAGCCACCGTGCTCGCCGCCGCCAACCCGCACCACGGCAGCTATAATAGGTGCGTGACACCAGTAGCCTTACGCCCGTATTCACAAATATTACCAGGCCTGTTCATCTCCGCGAGTTTACACCGAAAACAAAACACGCACGATGGCCCCCTACAGGATTACTATTCGACAAGGCCTCACATACGAGGGAGCATTGACTCACGAACGCGTATTCTTGATAATTCATGCTAAATCATGTATTTCCTCCGCCATTTTCCGCAGTTTGGCACCTCACGTCACATCATTTTACCGAAGTCGGCCCTATAGCTTCGGCGCAGTACCGATCACTGACGTTTGTCAACAAAATGGTGCTTGACTCTTGAGACAAGCTAAATTACACCATATTGTTAATGACATTGAGCATACATTTTTTTAAATACCTTCGCGAAGTAAAACTTCTGTACGTAGTACTTATTATTATTCTATGGTGACACCAGTAGCCTTAAGCCCGTATTCACAAATAATACTATGAGGTCTCACAGTGCGCGTGGACGCACAGGGTGACACACGAACCAATCACAGAGCTCTATTTAACGCTGTGCGTTCAATTTTCTGCTTCACTTAAGCAAGCATCGTTTTGGAATATGAGCGTTATTCACGTAACAAAACTTCAACGACAATAAAACACTGAGTTGCGATCCTATCAAGTAATCGTTTTATCAAAATGACCCTTGTGAATACGGATGTAGAACTGTTTTTCAATGGGGCGATGTAACAAAACTTCAATGACAACAAATCGCTGAGTTGCGAAGGATTGTATACTCTATACTCTATAGGAATCGAGTAATCTTTCTATCAAAATGACCCTTATGAATACGGAATTAGAACTGTTTTTCAATGGGACGACTTTTGAACAGCGAGATCTTGACTGTCAAAATACATGAATTAAGCCACAGGGTCACCGTGACCCAAACGCGCCCATGACCCACACGTGCTTCAAGTCACCGTGACCCTTATTTTTTACCAAGGGTGTGTGGTCTGCAGCCGGATAATGATGATGGATACAGTCATGCATGTTCTTATGCAAGTGTGGTTTAGCGAGCGTATAGTTCCAAAATACTGAACTGTTCCAAAAAATGAATCCATGACATTGACAGTGGGGCGCCACCGTCAATACCGAATCGCTGGTTTCGATTTTTGCCATGTTGGAAACCATATAATTGAACGATGGTAGCGCCCCCCTGTCATTGAGTTTGTTGGAACAGCTCAGCACCGTGGTTCAGCGTGGGTCATCTATACAAATTCTTACCGCACATAGACTCACGCATAAATGCGATGCGTTAAGCATGCATGCACAAAAACACTACGAGGCATATTGACATACTCAATAATTTATTAATTTATTGCATCCATAATGTAAATCATTACGCTTTATCAGTTGTTATGAAGGTCTGTTTGTTTTCCATATTAATAGTTATATTTTTCCTTAAGATAAAAAATAACAGGGAACTATAAATTATTTAATCTGTAGGTACCTACTGAATTAATGTATACTTCTGTTGGGTGTATAATTCATGATACTACATAATAAGTATAATATGGAATTCAATGATGTTTTGATGATTTTCAGGGCAAAGACCGTGGTAGAAAATTTGAAAATAAACTCTGCTTTGCTGTCCCGATTCGACTTGGTTTTCATCCTGTTGGATCAACCAGATGAGGTTTGTATGGAAGAATAAACGTCATACATAACATATTTTGCAATTTGACCATGAAAAAAATTAAGCCTATAATATCAATCTTATTGTATACAAAACTGCTCTTATACGTTCAACCTGTACATTATTTCAATACCAATAAAGTGTTTGATTTCAGAAAATCGACGCGATGTTATCGGAACACGTCTTAGCATTGCATAGTGGTCAAAAGAGAAAAAGTTCTTCAAAGGCTCTAAACGTTAGCATAAACACAAGCCAATACGACAGTGATGCGTCGCTAAGGTAAAATTCTAGTTTTATTTGCCACACTGTGATATTTATAAAAACTTCAGAGCCTTCAATTTTCAGATCAAGCTTTACTAATTTGAAGGCCAGTAAAAGCAACCAATCTATACCTAAGTCACAATTTTCTTATAACAAACAAATGTTCACAAATCAGCCAATTAACAATTCCTAATCGATTTTAACACTTACCATTTCAATTTGCAGTACACGATTACGGCTGAAACCTGGTGAAGTTATCGATACCTTGCCATTAGTTCTGCTTCGAAAGTACATAGCGTATGCTAGGAGGTATGTCCATCCGAAGCTCAGTACCGAAGCAGCAAATGCGTTGCAAGAATTCTACTTGGAACTCCGTCATAACCATCAAGGTGGTTCTCAAGATGGGACGCCCATCACTACAAGGCAGCTAGAAGCTTGCATTAGGCTGACACAGGTAACTTAAATACAAAAAAAACATCTTTAANAATTTTTTCAATTCAACAAACCACACGCAACAGCTTTCACGGAGGTCATTGATCGATTGTCAAGATTTGACACTCCGAAGCAAAACAAAATCAATGAAATTTAAATGATTTTAATTTTAGAACAAACCACTCAAAAACTTTTTGTTGTGATTATTTCATGTTGTTTTACTACAAAACAGTAAATGGTTAAAACGACCAACTAGTTTTAGTAATAGTTATTATACCACCAGCTATGTATAGATTATTATTTACATACAAACTTGGCTAACAACAAACAAACTGCATTGCAAACTGTTTCCCGCGAAAAAAACTTCAAACCAATGAGTAAAACTTATTACTTCAAACTTTTTTCAGAATCGGGACTGGGATATTTCGCCAAAATATTTGGAATTACGAATAAGGTTGAACTTATCAACTCTCACTCAACCAATATAAACTACGCTTTTAATTATAGTATTATACCTATCTCAATGTATTATTCCTATAAAAAAACTTCCAGTAATTAAATAGACAGCAATGATTTATAAAATCGATTTAACAATACTTAATCGAATTGGTACAGCACTAGGTGGCAAACTTCCTGAGTTCCGAGCGGTAAAATTATTTAAGAAAAAAAAAGACAATTGTAGGGTTGCCAGTTAATGAGTTTTTGCCACTTACTAGGGTAAAACAAACTAGGATTGGTTTTTGGTCAAAACTCTTATTTGTTTTTTGTTATTTTAATGTTTTCATGATTTAATATGTTTACTTTGGCTTTAATTTTTTAAATATTTTAAAATAATTTATAATAATTTTCGTCACAAAATTAATTTACTGTCTAATAATAAGGGCTAGGTGTAAAATGTGAATGTGGTTACTTGTTCATTTCTTTCTTTAATACTCAATTTATGATTATCATTTCTTCTTGCCTTTCTTTATAATACAAAAAATCAGTCCAAAACTTAATTATTATAAACATGGTAGGGAAAATTATGTATTTGTGCTGGTATTCCTGATTATCTGTCACTTTGACACAAGCACTGATGCTGTCAAAACAAAAATTCTGCCGCGAAAAAAATAAACGTTTTATTTACTTTTTTACCATTAAATACATAACTGCTGGAATAATTGCCTCCTAACAATGCGCCGTAACTGGAGAGGTCGTTATAGAAACAACTGGTACAGACAGAACAGGCCAAACAGTTCTGCCGGCGCTGACAATAGAAGCCTGAACAATTCGTCATCTTCAGCTCAAATATCCAGTGCTGCTAGCTCCTCGCGTGCTCCTGCAAACCAACTGCCCATTTTCATATCACCTAACAATGAGAATAGTTTGTGGCGATTATATTTCCCTTCAGAAGGTAATCAATAACAACATAGCTGTTTGTTGATATTTCTAACTGCTTAACTACGACTTAAATAACATATCATAATTTACCTGATTACTGTTACCTTGATCCTTACTCCTAGTTGATTATTTTCAGAGTATCCACCGAACCCAGAGTTATCAGAACACATAAATTGTTTTAAAACTTTCATTGAAAAGAACCGAAGTTTATTTGATCTGGAGAAGATAGATCAAACACGGAGCGTACCATTAGATGTACAAAGTCTTGTTAACGATGCTGATTTCAATTCCAACTGGCCTACATTTAGCACGGATTTATTTGAAAAACCAGAAGTTACACTAAGATTGTTAGAGTATTGTTTGCATCAGGTGTGTTGGTTTTACAATAATTCAAACTTAACAAATAAGCTCTATGTTATATTATTAACTTATTTCCACATTGTTGCAGAGTTTGAAATGTGAATCCAAGATTAAAGTTAGAGTGTTAAATCACCAGCCGGTTATTCCATTGTCTAACTTAAAAGTTAATTATTTTGGTAAGTTTTGAATGCAGTTATTTCGGCGTAATTTTTTTCTTATTCTAGATATTATGCTTAAAAAATAATACTAAAACCGATATTGTGTACCTAAGAGAAAATCCATTCAATATTCACCAGTTGTATTAATGTTTTGTCTTGTTCCAATTATTTTTTCTTCGTGTTATAGGTAAATTAGTAACGATCAAAGGTACGGTCATCCGTGTGGGCAGCGTCGGTCTAATATGCACTTCCATGGCCTTTGAATGCTCCAGTTGCCATAACATCCAAGCTGTGGTTCAACCACAAGGTGTATTTACAGGTAAAAGATTTTATTTATTTATTCTTTAATGCCAGATAAAACTTTAGATAAGGCGAACTTAATGCCATAAGGTACCTATTTTCTGTCAGGTAATCTTTGTGCTGAATAGAAAGAAATAACTTGGCAGTGCTTTAAAATTCTATACAAGAAAAGAAATTGCTATTTATTTTCCAATTTGGGGGTACCTATTGTAATATTGAAAGAAAGGATAGTGATTTGTGGCTAAACAAGTATTTAATTTCTAAAATAAATAAGGAATAAAACAGCACTTAAAGTATTGAATATTTTTATTATTTCCAGCACCTACTGTATGCCAAAGCTGCCGTGGAGGATCTAGGTTTGATCCCATACAATCGTCACCCTTCACAAATACCACTGACTGGCAGGTGGCTAAGATCCAAGAAATTCAATCACAAGTAAGGCTTAAAATATTCATCCAAAATTTAAGCCTATGGCTCTCTTAAATCTATGTTTGAGTTTCAATCCAGTTTCGACCACATTATTCTGGTCTATTCCACTTTGATCACCTGGATTTGATCACCCAGGTGATCAAGGTGGACTTCAGGCGACACTTTGGTGTCCTTTGATCACCCGCGGATAAGAAGTTCACTTTGATCACCTAGGTGATCAAATAGACCTATTCAGTAGCACTATCTTTGTTAAAGTAATGAATTAGATAATTATTATTTCAGGGTATTTCTGGGACCATTCCTAGAAGTGTTGAAATTGAATTGCAAGGCGATTTGGTCGGCACTGCGTGTCCTGGAGATGTTTTGTCAGTCACTGGTATTGTTCAGGTAAATTCTAGTTAAAAATCAAGACAAAGTATAAAAAAAAAGTTATTATTTTTTCTTTGCAATACTTGACCACAATCTGGCAATACTTGCCTTTAGGTCTTTTAAAAAACCTACTTTAATTTGATGCAATAAGGTCTCAATTCGATATAATTCACCAGGTTCGCGGAGAGAGTAAAGGCGGCGAAGACGGCAAAAGAGCCGCGAGACTTCTACAGCTGTACATAGAGGCGGTATCGATACACAGCCAGAGAAATCTCAGCAACCCTACACTGTCTTTCACGCTGAAGGATTACTATGCAATACAGGTAATAAGCACAATATGTACAGGACTTCTTTATTTTCCATATTGAAAGTTGAGGCTTTATTCATTTTGTTTTCAAATTGGTGGGGCGCCTTCAAATTAGATGCTTGAGGAAGCGCTATACTACTAGTTTTCATACAATATCTAGAAGTGCAACGCACGTCTCGTTTGTCACGGTATTAGTGACGCTGCGACTGCGCATCTATAAATTATATGAAAACTAATAAAGGCGTGGCAAGCGCACAGTGGCGTAACTGTAGCACTATAAGGGCACAGCTAATTTCATTTGTCAGCTCAAAATACTTCTGTTTTCAGGAAATCCACGCGTCAGAAGATGTATTCAGATTGCTAGTGCACTCCTTATGCCCCACTATATTCGGGCACGAAGCAGTGAAGGCTGGTCTGATCCTGGGCCTGATAGGGGGCACGGAAATTGACAACGGGACGAGGTCTAACCCCCATGTGTTAGTGGTTGGAGACCCGGGTTTGGGAAAGTCTCAGTTGCTGCAGGCAGCGGCCCATGCGGCACCTAGAGGTACCTTGATTTTTTTAAAGTGACAACTGTGCTGACGTCATTGTTACAAATCACTGTTGTCGCACTCCAGTTGATAGGCCGACAACTTCAAGTGGTATAGGATCGATAAAAAAAGGGGAAGATTGTTCTATTGAAGGCTTTAGTCCAGCAAGGGACAGCAATCTAGGCTGAAATAAAGATTACTTTGGGGTAGGTTACATCCAGCATTAGACTGTAATCAGCTAAGATTATATTGATAAATCAGTGCTACTCCAGACTCCTAGTAGAGTGTGAATAGCGGTCGCTTTAGGTTCCATATGACAAGTGGCATCAGAACTTAGCACGATGTAGTACTTAACTCATATGAAAATGGGACGCTGAAGTCCTCTACATTACACTCATCAAGGGCTGGCGATATCAAACCTGATGACCCTAAACAAAATATTTCTTCAAGGGGTGTACGTTTGCGGCGCGTCAGCATCGGCTGGCGGGCTCACAGTGGCCTTAGGCCGCGAGGCGGGCGGAGACTTCGCCCTTGAAGCGGGAGCCTTGGTACTAGCTGATCAGGGAGTGTGCTGCGTGGACGAGCTTGATAAGGTGAGGAATGTACTAAAGCCTGACCAGGCTTTAGTAACACGGCACGGACCCGTGAGCACGTAGAATCCCGTCCAATGACCCTAAGCTACCCATCCTTATCGCTCGCGCGTAATTATATTGCTGTCGCGACTGTGTGATGCGCGCCCGCAGTGAGTGTACGAGCGCGACAGCAACATAATTACGTGCGAGCGACAAGGATGGGCAGCTTGGGTTCATTGGACGGGATTCTACGTGCTCACGGACCAGTCTTTAGATTGCTTCAGATTTACGCCCGTATTCACAAAAATTACCATGAGGTCTCACAGTGCGCGTGGACGCACAGGGTGACACGAACCAATCACAGAGCTCTATTCAACGCTGTGCGTTCGATTTGCTGCTTCACTTAAGCAAGTACCTATCGTTTGTGAATACGGGCGTTAGTCATGAATCAGCTGGAGAAATTTTTTTTTACTATTTTCAAATGCCGAAAGCCCTCTTTTACTGTGACTAACTAGATTTGATTCTATGGTCATTTCCTGATAGTTATTAAGTCTTATGTCCAGATTTCATGTGAGGTTACTTTCTTTGATCTCCCTCCGGGTCATATCCAGATGTTCACAGTTTTTATTGTTTATTTTGTGTTTTCCAGTATTTTGTTTTTAGTGTTATCTCGTGACTCCTAAAAAGATGTGTCACTTTAAGACTAAGAGTAGTTTCTAATAAGTAGTGGTACCAGAGTAAATACAAATGAGTAGGTCACCTTCATAGAAACGCACCGAGCGCGGTTTGTAATTCGGCGCAACTCCCCGCTGATCCACGTTAAATTTTTTCAGTGTGTGCGTGCGCGCCGCATACGTATTGGCGCGCTTACATACAAACCGCGCTCGGTGCGTTTCTATGAAGATGACCTACTCATTTGTATTTATTCTGGTGGTACTCAACAGATGTCAGCCCACCACAGCAGTCTACTAGAAGCGATGGAGCAGCGTCGCGTGAGCGTGGCCAAAGGCGGAGTAGTGTGCAGTCTCGCCGCGCGAGCCACCGTGCTCGCCGCCGCCAACCCGCACCACGGCAGCTATAATAGGTGCGTGACACCTAGCCTTACGCCCGTATTCACAAATATTACTATGAGGTCTCACAGTGCGCGTGGACACACAGGGTGACACACGAACCAATCGGCGACGGCCTGAGCCGAGGTCCGAGCCTACCGTGGCGTCCTCAGGCCGCGTCCGTAGTCCCCTCGATCGGGCCCACTAGAGTGAGCCCGCCGTAGGCTGGACTTCGGTCCAACACCGCGGTGGGCAACCCTCTAGTTGGGTTCGCCACTGATCGGGCGCCTTATGCGCTCGATACGGCCCGATCGCGAACGTCGGTCGACGACGACCGACGATCGCCAAACGGCTAGAGTACCTTCTGTACTCGCCACTCTGCCCGGTGAAGCTGGAAAAGCTCCTCAAGCTACCAGCACGCGTCTCTTCAAAAAAAAAAAACAATCACAGAGCTCTATTTAACCCTGTGCATTCAATTTTCTGCTTCACTTAAGCAAGCATAACAAAACTTCAACGACAATAAAACACTGAGTTGCGATCCTATCAAGTAATCGTTTTATCAAAATGACCCTTGTGAATACGGACTTAGAACTGTTTTTCAATGGGGCGATGTAACAAAACTTCAATGACAACAAATCGCTGAGTTGCGAAGGATTGCATACTCTATAGGAATCGAGTAATCTTTCTATCAAAATGACCCTTATGAATACGGATTTAGAACTGTTTTTCAATGGGACAACTTTTGAACAGCGAGATCTTGACTGTTAAAATACGTGAAATAGGCCAGTGTCACCGTGACCCAAACGCGCCCATGACCCACACGTGCTTCAAGTCACCGTGACCCACACGTACGGGAGTATTACCAAGGGTGTGTGGTCTGCAGCCGGATAATGATTATGGATACAGTCATGCATGGGCTTGTGCAAGTGTGGTTTAGTGAGCGTACAAATTCTTACCGCACATAGACTCACGCATAAATGCGTTAAGCAAGCATGCACAAAAACACTATGATATTTACATACTGAATTATCTATACTAATATTATAAATGCGAAAGTAACTGTCTGTCTGTCTCTCTTTCACGCCTAAACCACTGAACCGATTTTGATGAAATTTGGCATAGAGTCTCGGGAAAGGACATAGGATAATTTTTATCCCGGTTTTTGAAACAGGGACGCACGCGATAAAGTTTTTCTGTGACAGACAAAATTCCACACGGGCGAAGCCGCGGGCGGAAAGCTAGTTAATTAATAATTGCATCCTTAGTGTAAATAATGAACAGGAAAGCTTAATCAGTTGTTATGATGGTCTGTTTGTTTAATTGGTTTCCATAATAGTTATATTTTTCCTCGAGATAAAAAAATAACAGAGAACCATAAATTATTCAATCTGTACCTACTGAATTCATTTAAACGTTTGTTATGTGTGTAATAAATAATTCATGATTACTACATAATAAGTATAATATTGAATTCAATGATATTTTGATGATTTTCAGGGCAAAGACTGTGGTAGAAAATTTGAAAATAAACTCAGCTTTGCTGTCCCGATTCGACTTGGTTTTCATCCTGTTGGATCAACCAGATGAGGTTTGTATGGAAGAATAAACGTAACATATTTTGCAATTTGACCATGAAAAAAATTAAGCCTATAATATCAATCTTATTGTGTACAAAACTGCTCTTATACATTCAACCTGTACATTATTTAAATACCAATAAAGTGTTTGATTTCAGAAAATCGACGCGATGTTATCGGAACACGTCTTAGCATTGCATAGTGGTCAAAAGAGAAAAAGTTCTTCAAAGGCTCTAAACGTTAGCATAAATACTAGCCAATACGACAGTGATGCGTCGCTAAGGTAAAATAAATGTACAATATTTGATAAATTAATAAAAACTAAAATGTTTAAACGCAACTTCGCTTCGCTTATAATGCAGAAAGCTTTACCAATTAGAAGGTCACTAAATAAAAGCAGTCAATTTTCAATTTTTTAATTACAAACAAATGTTCGCCAATTAACAATTCCTAATCGATTTTAACACTTACCATTTCAATTTGCAGCACACGATTACGGCTGAAACCTGGTGAAGTTATCGATACTTTACCATTAGTTCTGCTTCGAAAGTACATAGCTTATGCCAGGAGGTATGTCCATCCGAAGCTGAGTACCGAAGCAGCAAATGCGTTGCAAGAATTCTACTTGGAACTCCGTCACAACCATCAAGGTGGTTCTCAAGATGGGACGCCCATCACTACAAGGCAATTAGAAGCTTGCATTAGGCTTACACAGGTAACTTAAATCTTTACAAAAAAAATATCTTTAAAACTGCTTTTATAGAAACAACGTCAACTGAAGCTTTTGGCTCTAGTGAAAAAATTTATAAAATAATTTAATCCCGTTTTGTGATTACTCCTAAAAGCGCTATTGCACGTCTCCATACTTATTTTACTCGAAAACTGCTTCATGATTTAAAACCACAACTTAAAATGGCAAAATATTTAGTACTTTTTTACCACTTTTTAGGCGCGTGCAAGAGTAGACCTAAGAGAAGAAGCTACTGTAAAAGACGCGAACGACGTCATAAGTCTCATGAAACACAGTTTGATGGACACATTTAGCGACGAATTTGGGAATATTCAGTTGTCAAGATCCATCAACGGTTCAGGAGTCAGCTCTAGAAGTAAAGTAAGTTCACTAATCCCTCTTCTACCATAATACCTACGCAATTTTTTACTATTGAAAATCTAAGCAAGTATTTTAAAGTTTTGAAAACTCACAAATCATCCTATTTTTAAGAGAGAAGCTAATGTTGTTTTTCTCTTCACAGCTAAAGAAATTTTTGGACGTCCTCACAAGAAGAGCTCATCAACTAGGAAAAGATGTTTTTACAAGGCAAGAGTTAATACAAATCCACAAGGCGGCCGGTGTACCGGGTGATGCAGGAGAGCTGATTGAGGCAATGCACACACATTGCTATCTACTCCTCAAGAGTTCTAATACATACCAACTTATAGGCTTATAAGATTTAATGTGATTATTTACTTGTTGAATATAATAATATTTTAGTTACAAACATGTGGTTCTCATTTCTCACCTTATCATACATATGATGCACAAGGAAAATGAAATATAATAAATACCATAAGTAACAAATAAGGCACTTTATTTGCACTCATCATAGTTTGATCGTAAAGCACACTACATAGCACATAACTATGTTGATTGATTCATACCAACAATTTAAGCGTATATTTATATCACAGTTTTGTGCAGCAATAATAATAATTACTAAATGGATATGGATGATAAAAACCTTGGCTGAAGTATTTGTTAAATGTAACATTTACATTAATTTGGCAAAGTAAAATAATGATGGGGATGATTTTCGAAATTGAACTAGCTTATTGACATAGCATTTTAAATATCATAGTAAAATAAACTGCTGCATTGTGCTAATTGCTCTTTATTTTTGATGGTTTGGAATCCCTTCTTGAGGATACATCTTGTAAAGCTATGGATACATGGCAGCAACCATATAAGGAAAGGCACACTAGCATTGAGTTGAAGAAAGATGGATTAATAAAACATTCGAAATAAACATTGCCAACCTTACTGCCAGCAAAAAGGTAGAAATTAGATATTGCTGACAAAGCCAGCAATGGTGTGCAAAGGGCAGCAATGAAACGAGTCTCCATTGCATCTGTCTTCAACACCTTTTCTTTGAATAGCTTATAATTATTACTTTCTGAAATTACTTTGCCAAAGTGTTCTAAAGTAATTCCTAAATAGTTCAATATGGACCACACAAATATATTCCATACAGTTCCATGCCACATGAATATGAAGACAAATGTAGCAAAAGATGCTGTTAGCTTGCTTATTATCTTGGGTATATTGAAGTTCTTGGTAATCAGTCTTAGAAATGGTTTGTAAATGTACCTGAAAACAAAAAGCAAGATTAGTACAGATAAGTAATTTTAGGATACACTTGAAAAATGAATTATAATACAGAAATAACTGGGCTTCAAAGACATATTACTTCTTTCGTAAACTTACTTGACTAAAAATTTGTACAAGCCAACATCAAAGTATCTCCACATTTGAGAATACACATGGACTCTAGCTATGCATCGAGGTGTTGGTGGTGGATCCATGTTGTCTAATCTAGCAAATGCTGTGGTGGTGCCATAAGATATCACATACTTCAGATGGAACTCCAGTCCCATCCACAGGCCTCCACCACACAAGGCAATAGTAGGCAGCTTTCTGATAGTCTAGAACAAATTAAAACATTAAGTTAGAAAATCATATTATTACTAAATTACTGAAGAACTCACTTGATACACACCTCTACATCACTTTGCATTGCAAGGAAATATATGTAATGGAATGCACAGTCCAGCAAGAAAGTGTATGAAGTAAACAAAAACATATCACAGATAAATCTTCTAAGGCGACTGGCCAACTTCTCACTCTGAGCTAGAAAGCTTTTCTCAAAATCTTCATATGGAATAATCGGTCCAATGTAAAGCAATGGAGTGTACAACACATAACTGAACATGTTCACCAATGTTTCAACTGTCGATGGAATCTTTTCTTTACTTTTTGCACTCTTCTCTTTCATGTCAATGTGGTCAATGGAATAACTAATGCACCTCAACTTGATCCATGCTATTGTAAATAAGATTAAATAAACCTCCTCATCATTCAAGTCTTCTCTATCTAAATAATACCAGAAAAAGTATTTGTATTTTAGAGAATTATAGCTGATGAGGAGTGATAAACTCATGATCCACAGACTCATTTTCTTTCCACCAAAAAGAATTACTGAAGCATAAAGAATGGGCTGAGCCATAATAATTATCAACTGTCTGTAGCCCATGTATGACACTATAAAAATCATACTTGATAAAATGTACCAATATTTCAAAAGCCGCAATTGTGTTTTGCGTATGATTTCAGACACAATGAATTGTATCAATAAGTAGGACCAAGATATTCTTATAAAATACTTCCAACTGCTCCATTCAATATCAGAAATATCTTGAAGTCTGTTTAAAAGCCTCCATCCTGGCTTCAGTTCTCCCAAAGAATGTAGGAAATCATAGTTATTATTGTATAAGTCTGAAAGTCGAAGAAATAAATGAGTTAAAACTTGTCTTTGTCATGAACTGTGATATAAAATATATTACACTCGCTATGAATTAAAAAGTGAAGGAATTTAATACTTACCACTTTGTGCAATAAATAATTTGTACAAACAATAACAGTTTGCAGAAATCCAAACAAAAAAGTATAATAAAAGTTCAAGATACGATAATTTGCTCTTCATGTTAAAGATTTATATGATTAGAATTTAGACAAAATATTTTTTTCAATACAAATTACACACATTTTATATATAAAACAAATCTACATGATATGATTTAAATTTTCATGTTAATTAAAATTTAAAATTTCGTCGCAATGTTTACAAAAACATCTTCTAAAATGTCACTATGACAGCACAATGAATGTCAGCTCAGTGCCTTCAGCTTTGTGCTAGTGAGTGGCAGTGTGTGCGTGAATCGATAATCGATTCTGACTGTGTGGTAATTAGAAATTAATTGGTTATCAGAAAAAATAATAAGTACTGCTATAACGTCATAAAAATAACCGATGATGATAGTACTCTCTCACTCTGAGCTATGACATTAATTGCCCTAATCATGAACATCAGTTGCAGTTCGTATCGTTCGAAATGTATTTTTTTAAAGAAAGAAATATTGAAATAATATCTATTAAGTAATACTGTGAAACTTAGTAATTCGAATATTTTTTTAAACTTTGACTTACCAATAATTTACCATATTTAGCTCTACGGGGCAACTTTAACCAAAACTTGAAACAAAACAAAATGAATATAATTTCCCACCTCTTCATAGCAATGTCGAATTAACGTCATGAGTAATTCAACAGGGTAATGTTAGTAATAGTAACATAGTGACGCCTATTTACTTTAAGTTGGCTGGAAGATAATTTGCTCAATTTCAATATTTTTTGGTTTGAGCTAAATTTAACTTCTTTAACTGATACTGCTGGTGTAATAATAATGTAATCTTTACATTTTTTTTTACATAATAAATTTTATAAAATCCGATTTGTATGAAAATTAAAATAATTAAAATAAAGATATCAATTTTCTGACTTCACCATACCATTTATATGCCCATTTTAACATGGGCCAGAGTCAGCTCATGATAATATACCCATTTACCTAACACCCTGTATATTTTAATCCCATTCAGTGAAATCTAATGTTTTCAACATCACGAAACTTCTCCATTGTGAAGGAAATCTGAAAAGTTCACACCCCAAAAATGTCCATGTAATCGTAATTTTAAAGATAAATTTTTACGTATACGTATGGTATACCATTCGAAAGAGCAGTAAAAACTAAGAAAGACTGTATATTTAACTCAAAAACCGGATTTTGTCAGTTACCCCAAGTTGTGCCCCAAGTGAACCTGCAACTGACGATCTAGTCAAATGATCTTCTGTGTGATAAACTTCAGTGGTTACGGTCTTAATTAAAGAAAAAATACTTATTAATAAAATTTTAAAATAATTTTATAACGCGTTTAAATTAGGAGCTTTCTTTTACAGTAAACAATATATTGGTGTAGGTACATAAACATACTACATATTCCCAAGTGACCTACGTACTTAAAATGATTGTGTTATTATAATATGTAGTAACTAAGCTACATAATTATTATTATGGTCCAAAACAAGACTGACAACTGCACTGCCCAGCAATAAGCGGGAAATAATCTGTGATGAACGAACTCTTAGTGTACGCAAGTTTTTAAAACAGCGAGTAGGTACGTTCCTTGACTTTATTCATCTTATATCAGTCTACTACTTACGTGCGCTCGGAGTGATTCGCTCCGAAGGTTGTAGTAATAATAATAAGTACTATGCTTATTTGACCCTAACATAAAGGTCAAGTTATATCTAGTCGAAAATTCAGTCAACAATCTTGTGATTATTAGTTTAATACTCTAGTTTTGTGTTATGATAGATTTAAAATTATGTGTAGACGTGGATATTATATTGTGATACTTTTATTGATTCAACAACAAAATGGTAAGTAGAAGTAGACATCATGGCCTGATTTCTTTTTTTATTTGCGCATTAACTTCTCGATATCTTTGTTATTTTTTGATTAAATTATTAATATATTAAAACAAATCCTATTATTATACTGTGTTTGAGTTTAAATAATAAATGTTCTGTTTTTGAAACTTAAGTCAGATTTCTTTTGGAACGAACGCGGCAAATTCAAATGGATATTTTGTTTTATACTACTTAATATCAGTCTGATGCTTAATACTTACACTTTGAATGTTATACATGATGTAAACAGCAATAAATAAATAAATTAAAATAAAGAAAGTTTTAATACTAATAGTTAAGCCATAAGTACCTAGTACAAAATAAATGCTATAAAATATTACTAATAAATCCAAGACATTCATAAATTGTTACGAGTATATACGTTAAATTTTATTGCCAAACGGATCAATGTGGATTAGAAAATTACTTTCAAAAACATAGGTCCTGATGCTTATCATTATAATTATGTTTCAGCCCTGGAATATAATAAGCAACGATACAACACAAATACGGATTTCCTATTACATGAAGCAGGAACAGTTCAAGGAAGTCCGACAGTTCCTAAAAGAGACTATGTAGCACCCGTGCGTAATCCTTCGACAAAAAAAGAAGATTTTCCACCTTTGGGATCTACTACTCATACTCAAACGACAGTAACGACTGCGCGTAGTTTGCCTAGTACATTATCTACCAGGGTAACACAGTCGTCAGGCAAACGAGATTATGTAGCTCCCAACAATCCATCTTTATCAACTACTACTAAAAAACGGGATGATTTTCCATCTTTGGGAACTACATCATTCACACAAACTACTATGCGCACTCTGACCAGCCCGATTCCTAATAGAGTGACACAGTCAAACAACAGGCGAGACTATGTAGCTCCCAACTTTCCACCTCTTTCTTCCTCAACAAATGCACAATCAGGAACTGGTAAAGTTAAGGACCTAGTAAATTTTTATGACAGTAAAAGTACTCCTCAAAATGGTCCTCAAAAAGTGCCAAGTTACAGTTCAATTTTACAACAAGGAAATAATCCAAATTCTGGTAGCACAGCTAAAGTTCTTCCTGTTACCCAGTCTACCCCGAAAATGATACCAACTCAAACTCCTAAACCATTAAGTTTTAGCAGTGTTGTTGCTGGGTCTAATCGCCCTGCTGCAGTTTCATCTAGTACAACAAATAGACCTTCAACGATGGGTATAATAAATACCCAATCAAAGCCTGGTAATAATCAAGCTTCAAATCGCCCAGCTGTATTACCTAGCACTCTAGCAAATAATAACAATCAAGGAAGTAGTGGAAGTAAACCTACAGACACCGAGCTTCAAACTCTTACTGAGGAGCTTCTAAAACGCGATGTTAATAATGCAGCTAAATATGTAACTGTTAATTATCAAGAAAAAACAACTTCGCAGTCGACAGATGATAAGGCGCCTCTTCCGTGAGTATTATTTTTTAAGTTGTTAATAAAAATAGTTTTACTTCGTACATTGACTTCGCAAGTAAAAGTCAAGTAAAAGTTTTTTTTTCATTGTAGGGAATGGTCTTAATCAAGATAATTATTATGACTAATAAGATAAATTTATCAAATATGTTTATTTAACCTTGATTGATTAGTATCAAAATATTAGCTTACATGATACCGTCTTTCCTTTCAGATTACTCACGGTGGCACCTGAAGCATGGAATATTCCGACAATACAAAAATTCGTACCATTATTAGACAATTATGAAAGGGACACGCTAGTCAACGAGCATGTCACCCCTCAGGTATCGGCCAATTAATGTAACACCATAAGCAATTTGTACATTTAGTATCACATTAGCACATACGAGCACCTACAGTTAACTTCACCATAGTCAAAGATACTTCATGTATAATTTATCAGGAAGCTGGCAATTACAAAAATATTATTACTCATTAACAAAGGTAAACAATATTATTAAACATTAATAATTACAGGAAAGAAACGAAGAAAATGCCTTTATGGATGCAATAATGGCTACATCTGTTATTCGCCATTTGATGAATTTCTTAAAAGACAAAGGTAAAGATACCTAATAATAAATATCAGATAAAAATACCTAGACATTGTTTAGTCGTGTTGCTTTATAAAAGTTAAGCGTATTCTTTACTAAGTAAGCATTATGAAATTTTATTATTATTTTATTTACAGGCTATGTTTCCCCTGATCCTCGACAACAGCGAGATTTTCTGAAACAATTATGGTTTGGTTTATACTCCAGAGGCAAAGGAAAATTAAGCAGTTCTGGTTTCGAACATAGCTTTGTGTCAGAACTTAAAAATGGCCAAGTGTCAGGTTAGTAGATGACTAAGTACCTGTTCATTTGAAATTTTATATATTAAGTAATATTTTATGGGAAATTGCACATCATTATTTTGTAAAAAATTTTTTTGGCATGTTAAGCTAAACAGCAACCATAAGTAGCTATAATAAGAGCCATTTAGGGTAAAATAAAAATCTGATGTGTGTCTTACAGATGATATTGATTAAGTACCTACTAGTGAGTACGTCGATTATCCTCATTCTACAAAAACTATCTATTGAATTGACCGGTCACGTTATCTATCTATTGAGTTATTTAAAACTATTATTTTCTGTTTTAGGATTGCATAACTGGATTTACTTTTCAAAAGAAGAACAAGCAAATCGTCTTAATTACCTGGGATATTTAAAATATACGCAATTAAATGATGTAAGTAAGAAAACTATTAAAACTACATCTTTTAACCTACAATAAATTCAAAATAATGCGCTAAAAATATCCTGATTAATTAAATCCTTCTATTAATTTCAAAACACATTATGTTACTATGAATTTTGTTGCTTTACAGAAAGGAGCGATCATAAAATTGCATTTTAATCAACAAGGAGTGGATAAACCTGTCGACAGTTTATTTATTGGAACATCACCTGAATTGGAAATGGCGCTTTACACAGTTTGTTTTCTAACTCGTGTTGATGATGACTGCAATGTAAAACTTGCTGGCAAAGACGTGAAAGTGATGACTCATAACTTCCGTTATCGCAGTAAAAATTATATCGGAAGTGCCTATCCCCAAATATAAGTTTTTGTATAACTTCCGCTTGCAGCTTCCTCGTGTCAATTTCGATAGATCACGTTTAGTTTTTGCGCGGAATCCTGCTTACTAATACTACTATCTATTATATTATTGTGTTTTTATTGTTTAAAAATATTTATAAATATATTTTTATAATTTTAACATTAGTTTTATTTTGTATTTCCATAATATATTATCACATTAAGAGCTAGCACAAAAATGATATTAAATATTAAAAGCTTTTCAGCTGGACTAAAACTATCGAAACTCCTAGTTTTCAACGGGACAGTTTCAAAATGGAGGTACTTAAACAAGACAAGTAATCTAGGTACCTACTTTTTGATTTTCCAGCCATCTAGAACCTATAAAATAATAAAGGCACCTAAAGGTATAATGTAACCTTGAAGATTTGAACACTTCGCCGCTATCTAGTCTTAAACTTAGTAAAGCTTGTACTATTAGTTTCTTACTAGACAACAATAGAACTTACGACTTTTGGCAAGTTAGCCCGACAGGCGAACTATTAGGCCAAGCCGTCGTTAAAAATATATTTAGTTAAGACACCATTTACATACATCTTAAATAATTATTATCTTTTCGGGACAACATAATATTTTTGTAGTACATGTATATCGTGTATCAAATAGCACACCAAACAAAAGTTTGTACCTACCTGACACTTATAGGTTAAAGGCTCGGATGTCAGTGATGTCACTTCTCCCTTTTGCAATTTTATAGCTCGAAGCTAAGATTCGTTAATATTGATTATGATTAAATTCACACATACAACACTGTATGTCATGTGTGATGACTGACACTACTGACAGTGACACATGAGACAACTGACAGGATTTGTCTTGTCAATCATCATCAGTGATTTTTTTTAAGTTGCTGAAAAGAGTCGAGTATCGTGGTTGTGTCTTCGATTAGGTTTTGAATTATGCAACGATGTTCGAATGTTTGTATTAAGAGAATGTTAATTAACACCTTTTTTAAATAAATTGAACGTAAATGTTCATAAACTTCCTCCTATTTGATTGTCGATAACGCACCTGTTTCTTCACTTTTGTAAGTGTATTTTTACTTCTGCATAATTTCCAATATCTCTCCAAATATGAGCCTGTGCAACACTTTAGTTGGTGGAATCAAATATCTGAACCGTAATCTAACGAAGAAAATCGATACGTGCCATGTTTTACTTGCTAAGAAGTATTCGACACGCGAATTGCTGAAAGAAGCATACTGTCGCACTAAATTAAAATGTCGTTGTAAGTACATACAATGTATTTAATATGTTATAATCAAGAATAGTTATCGCTTATTCGCCCCCTTCCTTAAACCTTCCTGAACCTGTTATTCACCTGCTTTATTGTCTATTGATGTAGGTAAATATAGCTTCAAATTCTCTTAAATTTTTTAAGACTACATAATACATAAATAATAATATAATATCAAGTTTGTATATCATTCCTTTTTTATATACTTTTTCTAGCAAAAAAGCTACCGCAAGATGTGAACCCTCGAGGTGTGTTTGCCTGCAATGAGTTGGACTTATCTGAAGTTAAAGTTTATGGGTTCGACTATGATTACACTCTGGCCCACTACAAACCCTCTCTGGAGCACCTGTTGTATAATCTTGGCAGAGAAGTCTTGTTGGAAAAATACAATGTAAGTTGACGATACATTTAGAATTTTTTATTATACTAACAACATTATTATAGACTTATAATTTTAACGTCCCTTTCTTCTACATTTTTAGTATCCACCGGAAATTTTAAATTTGGAGTACAAGCCAAACTTTGCTGTAAGAGGTCTTCACTATGACATTGAAAAAGGGTTGCTGCTGAAACTGGACTCGTTCCTACAAATCCAGTTTGGTGCCGTCTATAGAGGCCTCACACCTGTCTCTACAGAGGAAGTGCTAAAAATCTACAAGAACAGAATAATTCCTATTGCCTACGTGGAAGGTGACACTAGAGCCCATAAGGTAATATTGTTGAACTATTTCAACTGATCTCTTTACAATTTGAAAGAAACACTGAAATCAATTTAATTGTAGGCACTAGAAGTTCATTAATTTAGTGGTGTTTTTAATTCTTTGTAAATAAACTTGCATGCAATTTTTTGCACAGCGGAAAGGTAAGGTAAGTCAAACAACATAATAACATAGACTTACTAAGAAAATAACCAAATACATCTGTTTACCTGAAACTTGTTCTCATAATCTTTTATCCAGCATCTCGTCAGAGCATATGCAAAAGATCAGTCTAGTAACTGCATGCGATTTACGACTATTCAATGTATTACGGCCAGTTATAGCGACATGTGTTAGTAATCAACAGCACTTGTAAGCAATCATTCATTTGTCCACTCCCCTACGTCTTGTGTTGATACAAGGCCCATGTGACATGACACTGATGTGCAATTGTAAATAATGTACTGACTGTACTAGAGCTATATTATTTATACAGATGTAGGTTAGCAAATTATATTGTATGTTTTATGACATGATGTTATTATTTACTAGCAGTTCTGCAGCGCATGTTATGGTAATATGGAAATAAACAATGTCACAGATCAGTTACTGAAATATTGGTACTTAAAATTATTTCCTGCATGTTATGATAGTTAACTATGTATGTAAGAATATCTTATGTAAATTGAAACAAGAATTAGATGTAATGCTCTTATCTATCTTTAAAAATTAAAACTTAAAATATTTAAGACCAGTTTGTTTCAAATGTACTTCTGGTTAACATTTCAGGCAAATCGCGCAAAGATGGTGCATTTGGCGGATCTGTTCTCAGTACCTGAGATGGGACTGCTGTGTAATGTAGCAGAGTATTTCATAAAGAACCATATTGATTATCACCCAGAGATCTTGTTTTTGGATGTTAAGGTAAGAAATATTTATATTTGGTACTTTTTAATTAGAGATTTGAGGCTTAAGCTAAAAATTCAATTTCTTTGATAAAATATAGTTCTGTGTAAATACCAGAGAAAATAAATAATTGTGTCAAGGTCATCTCTTCTTTATTTTATTTACCTACACTGTTTGATAGCAGATGAACAAACTTAAAATCTGGGTAGAGTTTACTTCAGTTAAAAAAGTAGACATTAATTATGAGATGTGAGGTGATAGATTTCTTCATTTCTTCCAGTTTAATTTTTACTATATTCCAGAACTCTGTACAAAGCTGCCATCCGATAATGCACAAGATAGTTGCTCAGAATGTCGAAGAGTACATCAGGCCCAATCCAGACCTAAGAAAATATTTCCAAATGTTGCAAGAATCTGAAAAGAACTTGTTTCTGGTGACCAACAGCCCTTATCATTTTGTGTAAGTGAAAAAGTGCGTGTAGACTGCAGATTTTTTTCGGACGATAGTTTTAATTGGGACATTAATAAGTATGAACATGTATTATACGATTTGGTATCGGCCGATTCTTCGTACTGATTAGAAGCTGACCAAACTACCGGTCTAAATAGTCTAGTCTGCGAGACTCATTCACATAGTAATAATACCTACTGCATCGAGTGCCGGCCACGCACCGCTAGACGTGACGTAGGAAGGTCTTCCACTCTTTTTTTTCCTTTATTCTATTACTACCGACACCGACCAACCGGTTTTTGGACCGACCAGACCACTAATGTTAAGGAAAACGCCAAAAATTTGTCTCAGCTCAAAAATAAAAATAACAGTTTGTATTGTTCTCTAATAGTCATATTTAGGTAACATGGTTGTATGTTCAGAATGCATAGTTTTAAGCTTCGTCATTTAATTTTGTGAAAGTTTCACAAGAATCTGTACTACAATTTAGAAAAAAATGTTTTTTAGCTGATCCAACAAAGCTGCAAGATTTGTAGTGGATATGGTTTCGCAAGAGGAAGCCTCTTTCTAATTAATAAATCTTAATGTATTAAGATTCGATGGGACGGACCATGTTTTAAATAAAAACAGATAAAAAAAAAAGCTTTATAATGCATTTTTACACCCTATATACACCGTGTTACTTTGCATTCTTGCCATATTCACAGAGATAAAAGTAGGGACCAATACCTGTTATTTAAGATAAACAAGAGTCTCCCATAAAGAAAGTACACTGAGTTTTTAGTAAATTTGGTTTTGCAGTACAAATTGGAATAAACCAATTTTGTCTCGCACTTTCTACAGGTGCAAGTGGAATAAACCTAGTGGGCGTGGCCTAGTTCTTATTAATCTGTGATGTTTTATGGCTCTGGGTACCAGCCTTTTTATCCAGTCATAATAATTATTTGAAATACTCTTCAGTNTTGTTCTCAGTACCTGAGATGGGCCTGCTGTGTAATGTAGCAGAGTATTTCATAAAGAACCATATTGATTATCATCCAGAAATCTTGTTTTTGGATGTTAAGGTAAGAAATATTTATATTACTTTTAATTAGAGATTTGAGGCTTAAGCCAAGAATTCAGTTTCTCTGATAAAATGTAGTTCTGTCCATATACTAGAGAAAATAAATTATTGTGTCAAGGTCTTTTTTTACTTTATTTACACTGTTTGATAGCAGATGAACAAACTTAAAATCTGGGTAGAGTTTACTTCAGTTAAAAAAGTAGACCTATGCTCATTTTCACCATCAATCCCTAATTTTTAACTTTTCAAGTGACCCCTATGGTAGCACAAAACAGGCATTTTGTTTTCATAGGGGTCACTTAAAAATTAGGGATTGATAATGAAAATGGGCAATAGTAATACCTTAATTATGAGATGTGAGGTGATAGATTTCATCCAGTTTTATTTTTTACTATATTCCAGAACTCTGTACAAAGCTGCCATCCGATAATGCACAAGATTGTTGCTCAGAATGTCGAAGAGTACATCAGGCCCAATCCAGACCTAAGAAAATATTTCCAAATGTTACAAGAATCTGAAAAGAACTTGTTTCTGGTGACCAACAGCCCTTATCATTTTGTGTAAGTGAAAAAGTGCCTGTAGACTGCAGATTTTTTGTCGGCCGATAGTTTTAATTGGGATATTAATGAGTATGAACGAACATGTATTACACTGATTTGGTATCGGCCGATTCTTCGTACTGATTAGAAGTGGACCAAAATATTGGTCCAAATAGTCTGATAGTCATACATAATATAGTAATAATACCTACTGCATCGAGTGGCGGCCACGCATCGGTAGACGTGACGTACGAAGGCCTTCCACTCTTTTTTTTTCCTTTATTACTACCGACACCGACCGGCCGGTTTTCAGACCGGCCAGACCACAAATTTTAAGGAAAACGCTAAAAATTTGTCTCAGCTCAAAAATAAAAATAACAGTTTGTATTGTCCTCTAATAATCATTTAGGTAACATGGTTGTATGTTTAGAATGCATAGTTTTAAGCTTCGTCATTTAATTTTGTGAAAGTTTCACAAGAATGTGTACTACAATTTAGAAAAAAATGTTTTTTAGCTGATCCAACAAAGCTGCAAGATTTGTAGTGGATATGGTTTCGCAAGAGGAAACCTCTTTCTAATTAATAAATCTTAATGTATTAAGATTCGATGGGACGGACCATGTTTTAAATAAAAACAGATAAAAAAAAGCTTTATCATGCATTTTTACACCCTGTATATTTCATTTAATTCCAGCAATGCGGGCATGGAGATGCTAGTTGGTCACGACTGGCGGGACTTCTTCGACGTGGTGATCGTAAACGCGAACAAGCCCAAGTTCTTCACTGAAGTGTCTCGCCCAATCAGGGTGTTTGATAAGAACGCCAATACGCACATCTGGGAGAAGGTCACGTCTTTGGAGAAGGGGATCATTTATTATGAGGTGAGGACATGCTGTGCGTATTATGACGCTATGGATCGTGGACGCTATGGAAGCTGTGCGTATTATTTGGATATGATATTGACCAAACAAAACAATTTGAAGATTCTTCCAGTGCAAAGCGAACAACAGATAATAAACGGTGCCTCATGTATCTCTTTTACACAATATCTTTTTAAAAACATTACATAGTACTTACATACTAACCTATTTAAGCGAAGATTTTATGACTAATTTTCCCGCTAACCACTCCAAGTAAGATGCTCGTGTTAGGATTCACCACAATAATTCGCTGTCTTTTCTGTGTAGGTATAATATGTATGTATTTACAAAAAAAGTATTTCAGTATGTTTACATCCGTTGTCTAGTACATATAGTACAAGCTTTGCTTAGTTTGGGACTAGAGGCACAGAGTAAAATGTCCAAGGATATTCATTATTATTATTTATTATTAATTCATCAATCGAAGGAGTTCGTACTGGGTAACCGTTGGTCTATTGTCACCTCAAATGTTCTCAATTGTCTCCAGGGCACAGTGAAGCAGCTGCAAGACCTGACGGGCTGGAGCGGGCACCAGGTGTTGTACTTCGGAGACCACCCCTACAGTGACCTGGCTGACGTCACGCTCGAGCACGGCTGGCGGACCGGCGCCATCATCAACGAGATTACAGTTCAGTAACACACCTTCATTAGGCAACCTCCATATTGTCAGCCATCTCGCTTAATATTGGGACCACTCTGCAGCGACCTGTGACGTCATACAGTTCAGCGACCCACCTTTGGCCACGCCCACAATGTCGGGCATCTCGATTTTAATACTCTTAATCCATTTCATTTGATATAATAAATGCAATAGATGTTTTTGCAATCGGTTATAATAATCAGACACATTAATTTAACAGGTGAAGAAATTCTATTATCTATGAAGCAAACAAACTAATCTATTGGTTAATCTATTGTGATCAATCAACTAACCGTCTACGGTCGACATTATCACTAGATTTTCAGACAATATAACTGAATTCACACTTCGTGATTGATTGATTGATTACTAGGACCAATCATAGGCTGGACTCTTTTTCATACTTATTGTCGGTGTACTCGTATGGACTTTATTATTTTTAAAGCTGGTATTATAATGAGTCAACTGTTAACCAATAATTTTAATTAACTTTAACTATTTAAAATTAAAACAAACAAATAAAAAAATATCCTCTCAAACGAATGTACCTATGTATTAATTTGTTCTCAGCACGAGATCAAGACCCTCAACACGCAGTCTTTCAAGGAGAATGCGAACTGGCTTCAGATGCTGACCCAGCTTATCGAGGACCACCAAGACTATAAGGAACCGGAGGCCGTCGAGGTCATCGGCCAGTGGATGGCTGAGCGGGACTATCTTAGGTCAGTAAAGTTTCATATTAAACCGCTATTCGGTACTTGAGACGAGTTTTATGATAAATGAGCATTCAATAACAGAATGATTTTCGCTAAAAGAGCGCTTACTCGGAGCAAAGACTTGTGGCAGGCAGTGTAATATTAAAACAGTGCATATCACGTTTTCTCTCGCACTCACAATGGTTTTGGGTGACGTAATACAGAGGCAGGCATAGTGTTGTTTAAAATACGTAATAATTAATAAAAAATATTAGCCAGTGTGCATCATCATCAAAAATTACTTATGGCCCCCACCTGCTGCGAGTTTTTGCGTCGAGTATAGACAAAATTATTCTTCTTTGTCTATGTTGTAAAAACGGAGGTCATAACTTTATCAGACTGGTGTATTTACAGTCTGTTATATTAGGTTGTTCAATCACTTGACTTACTTTGACATAAGATCTTATGTCTCCTAGATGGGGTAAAGGGCGTCCACAACAGTCCTCCATCGCGTTCGGTTGTTCAATCAGATCGCGCGAATTATTTTCAGACAATCGCGTGTGCAATGTCCTTTCCTTAAAAAACTGGAAACACAGAGATTTGACACGTGTAACCCAACGGGGAATCGAATCCGGTACCTCATCGAGAGAGTTTTATTTTTAACCATTAACACTACAGATTGTGTTACAGAGGTGTAGAGTTTTGTGTCAGTTTTCTTAATTTATCAGTTTTTTTTAACTTTAATTACATAATATGGATTATGTGTTGATATTAGTTCGTCGAACTCTTGTTTTTAATAAATCGAAAGGCGAAAGCGATGCTAATTTGCAATTATGAAATATGAACAAACATTTTTTGTCCGTGGTTCAATAATTATAATTCAGGATGTTAATTTAAAAACTAATTTCAAACAATGCCTATTTAATTGAACACATCAGGAATTATTTTTATTTATAAAACAATTGACAAGGGATTGCTAGTGTTTATAGATATGGCTCACTCGTATTTACTCGCGTGTGTGTAAACGGTAAACATGCTATTATTGGAATTGTTTTTCGTAAACTTGTGTCGTATGCTATTGCGCATTTGATGAACAAAATTATATACAAGTACGAGTGTGGAATGCAATGAATCACTGCCAAAAGGTATTTTCAGAACAGTTGATATCCATTTTTAAGTAAGTTAGAAAAAGATATTGTTTTTACTATTTTTGATAGCACTGGATGTTGGAAACATTAGGGAATGCTACTAGGGACTATTCCCGCACGTAAATGTGAATTAAATAATTTGAAATACATTGCCTTTTATGGCTGTGATTGATTGCAAGCTCTTCGTACAAATTGACTGATTGGCTGTAAATAAATAATCGCCTGTGTTTGCTTTTCATGCCGACGCATTGTAGGAGTTCTTATCTCGCTTCCAGGAACGAAATAAAGGCGGTGTTTAACCCCCAGTTCGGTAGCGTGTTCCGGACCTACCACAACCCCACATACTTCTCTAGGAGGTTGTTCAGATTCGCCGACATTTACACCTCAAATATCACGAATCTTCTCAACTACTCCCTCACTCACACTTTCTACCCACGGCGGGGAGTGATGCCACACGAATACGGCTCCTATTTCGTCTAGTTTTAAGCTGAAAGTATCGTGGCAATTATGTTTATTTTAATGTAAGAAAGATAAACTTTCACTGATTTTGTTGCTATTTAAGTTCAATTGAATAATGTTATTTTAAGAACAGTATTAAGCAATCAGATATATAACTCGTTTAGAATCCTTTTAGGTCTGTTATACATATTTATACATCCCTTTTATGATAAGTTACTCACAAAAATGGTATTATGAATATTTTGAATATTCTGTAACATGTTCCTTTGATATGATCTAGGATGTATAACTGCGTATTTTCTTTATTTATACATATCATATTTGGATAGTATTTAGTTTATTATATTTAATGGAAAAGCGAAAAAGTAGATATAGATAAGTATTCAGCCAACTGTTTTCTAGTCAAAAGTATTTAATACTGTCTCATAAATCGATTTAATTAAAGCTTTTAAATACATAAATCATTGTTAATTTTTTAAAGTCAGTATATTATGTCTTTAAGTTATGAAATACTATGTAGAGTTGCAATGTAATATTATTTATATCATACGATATTAAGGTGCTCATTCATCGAGAGTATACTCGTGTAATGTAACCAATGCCAAATTGTATTTTGAGCGTGCAACACTGTTACATCGGACGGTCATCCTCCCGATTGATGAGAGCCTTTAGTCAGATTCTTGCAAGAAAACTGTTTACTTAGCATCTGACGAAAACTGCTTACGTTCCGTGGATCTGATGAATGAAATATCTTATAATATCTTCATATAATTCAAACTTCCATGTCTAAGTAAACATCTAGATTGGTTTGCAATAAAATAATTATGATTTAAGACAAATACTTAATTTACCTACACACTCAATTAGTGAAGTTCGAAAACCATATTTTCATTTCAAATAACAATCAGTTATTATATTGTTAATATCTGTAAATAGTACCATAGTATATTAATTATTAACGTTACCACCTTGGTATTTTAAAAATGTTATAAGGTGCATATTGTTGATAAAATCATTATTTTTATTATTAGCAGTTTATTTGTGCAATATTTTCGATTGAAAAAGTATACTAATATACCTTTACTATTTATTTATTATTTACGAAGACGTAGTCAATTTAAAATGCATGAATTTTAATATAATTAACTTTTCTATTATCTTAAAAGTATTTAAGTATCTTTAATAATGTTATTTTTAAGTTTTGATCAACATTATTGTAAGATGAGATGGTCAATTTCATTACCAATTGCTAGATAATACAGACCAGTGGTGGTTAGTTAATTTGAAATAATCTGTTATTTTTTGTAATTTAACTCGAGATGAATGCAGCAAGTGAAACAACTTATTAATTATTTAATTTTATCGTCAATATGTTTGCTATATTAATATCCTAAATAGGCTTTTTTATGTGTCTCCTCTTCGTTTGTAATTTGATGTTATTGCAATACTTTCCCAAGTTTTATTATAATTTCTTTGTTGTAGATTTAATAATTATACGTTGCATCTATACGAACGTAATGAAACTCTTTGGAATTTGCTTTAAAAAGTGATCTTGCCGCTAATCTTCATTTATTTCTTCAAATATGTGTTTCTAATTGAATTTCCACTACTGATACACGTTTTTAACGTTGATTTTGTGATTAAAATGTATGTAACTCCAATAACTTGATCTATTTGTGACAAGGCTATATAATACGCTTCATAATTTTTGATTGATTGATATAGTTACATATGAGTGGCACATAACATCAATCTTGTTTGCTAATTAATACGATAAGTAATTACGAAGACAGATATATTTTTATAAAGTAAAAGCTAGAAGCAATCACTTGATTACGATCTTAGTTTTATAAAATTATTAATATGAAATCATCTTGTGCTTTGTTGATGTTGATATTCTGAAGCATTTCATTTTTGATAAGATTTATTATTTGCTCAGTTGTTTTTTATCACCGTTAATAAGCTATCCTTAGTAGTAGTTTAGAGAATTGGAGACTTATGCCCGTTTTCATCATCAATCCCTAATTTTTAAGTGACCCCTATAGTAACACAAAACAGGAATTTTGTTTACATTGGGGTCACTTAAAAATTAGGGATTGATAGTGAAAACGGGCATTAGGTCTGTATTATAAAACGAATTAACCTGGCCTTGGTTGAATTTCAATATTTATTAACACCAATTTTATGCTTGAATATTACCTCGAGTCAAGATAAATGTCGTTTCATAACACAGGCCTTAAAGTAGTCATTTTGAAAGTCAGTCTTTGTAAAGCGAAAGATCCTTTAGCCATATTTTGAAGTAGTCATAGATTTTAGAAAAATATTCGACATTATTTTGTCTTCTATGTATATAAGAGTAGGTACATAGGAGTATCTAATTGGATGTAATAATTATACATAACGGGTAAATTTTAAATCGTGTGGTTTCACAACAACTTTTGATAAGGATTGTTGTATACATTTTTTATGACATTACAGCATTAGTTTACGAATTTAACGAAGTATTTTAATATTTTACAATAGTTGTATAGTAATAAAGTATTCGTACTGCATTAATGAATTTTCAAGCAACACGATTTAATATTTACCCGATAAATACGATTAGTGAATTAAATGACATTGCAATGTACTGCCTATCCAAAAAGACAATAACTCGACCCAAATCAAGTATCATCGTCGTACCTACAGTTTATAAAGTTTTCATTTTAATATACATTAAGATATCGTGTATTTGTTCGTTTACTAGTCCAGTCAATAAAGCATTATAGATGGAAAACTGTAGAACACAATTTCTGACTTCAGGACTTTATTTAGACTAGTTAGGAGGTGAACATAGCAAAAGTCCCCGCCCTTAGCCCTTGAGCCGGCGGGGAGAGGGGGGTTTAAGGGTGCCACTTTTCGGTTTTTCGCTTAATCCTCGGAAGCTATGCATCCTAGTGACATGACTACTTTGAACCAAAAAAAGCATATTCAATTTGCTACAGATGAGATAGACAAGTTTTTCTATAAATTGTATAGTTTTCGCGGCATCTGCTCTAGAAGGTCTGTAATATTGGAAATTTTATTTTTGTCTTACATGTTCCCATTAGGAGAAAATCGACTAAATCAACATTGAGCAATCATTCTAGACATGCGGGAGCATGTTAAGCCTAGTTCCAGCGAGGGGACTGCACCGTGGGTATATTTAGATGAATCACTTTGAGCCACTTTTGAATCCTCATCACTCAAAAACTACTGTGCATTAACACTTGAAATTTGGCTCATGTGTTGAGACTNCAGTTGTTTTTATCGTTGTTTGGCAATAAATCCTGTTTAATTTGTGATGTGCAATAATATTGTTATCTTCGGGGCCGCGACCTGAAATAGTAGCTTGTGATAAATCCGTTTTGTTGTTATCACTATATTCCTTAATTTGAGTTAAACAAACAAGTTAATTTGATAATTTATTATTGCATATTATAATTTGTACTCGCAACTTAGAAAGTAAAGCAGAGAGCAATTTTATGGTAAATAAATATATCATTTAAATACATGGCAATTAAATATGTTAGTAAATGGGAGGACACTGGACAGTCTGATATTATTTACGATCCTGACAAGTTATTGACATTTGTTTAAACCTAACTTACATTGTGAGACGATAATGAAATTTCTGACTTCCAAACTTATTAATCCATTTCTTGCTAATTTAACTATGTTATCAGATTTCTTAACTAGCTACGCTCTTTTAAATTTTGATAACACGTCGTCAGTTACACTGAGCGCGCAATCTTGATTAGTCTGGCAATAATAGTTACTTACACATCCGTTAGCTTCTTATTGTCTGTATAAACTCTGCAAACTTATTGTAAGTAACTATACACAACTGACTGATTAAAATGTAAAAAAGATGGTGAATATTGTAACGATTAAGACTTAATCGATTTAATAAGTGGGGTACGCGGTATCGATAACCGGTAAGTTGTCAGCCCTAATGGTTTTGGTTTGGATAGTGAAGGGGATGTTGTTGAATCGCAGCTTGCAGGGCCGGTCGGGGCGCGCCATGAAGCAGAGCGTATATAGCGCGGTCTCTAGCTCGGGGGAAGTCCCGACGAACATGGTCACCTCGGGCGCGTCTTTGGTGTTGCTGAGGACTGAATGCTGCTTGAGGATCATGCCTTTCTGTAATGGGACAAGTTGGTAATGAGAAAATTTGATGTACACTCGCGAGCAAAAATATGGAATCACCCTATTTATTCCGAGCGATCATAAGAACTAAATGACTAATAGAAGATCAATAAAAATGGCACCATTTTAAAGGTGATATTATAAACTTTAAATTGATACCATAGATACATACAATACATAGTCATTCAGTTCTTAAGACCGCTCGGAACACAAAGGGGTGATTCCATACTTTTGCTCGTAAGTTATAGAATGATTTTTCAGATAGGTAAGGTATCGACGGAAATCGAAATGAAAAGTCGTGAGTTCGCGTCCTATCTATATTTTTTAGATACTAATCATGTTTTAGAGATATTTACTTAGTTATTAATCTTTTTATACGAAAACTTTGCAGTAGAGTTGTTGCTGTTTGTTAGGAACGAATTTTCAGTACATATTATCTCGGCTCGGGAATAGAATAGAAATTTTTGTGACTCCTGAAACTCCAATAGGTTAGTTATGAAATGAAATAGATCTTACTCCAGGAAGGTCTAGTTTGTCGATGTATCCCAGGTAGTTGGCCTTGTGGTCCAGCTCGCGCTTGGCGAAGAACAGCCAGCTGTGGAGACCTAGACACAAATATTTAAGACGTCAGTTTAAAAAATATTACCTACCTATCTAAAATACAAATGAAACTTTTAATGAACCAGTAAGATAGGCTTCACTTCACTCAAACTTATCTTTTCTCAAATGATTACAATGGTAACCAAAGCTGTGGAACGTCTTAGAATCTTAAAGGCAAAGGTGCCAATATTCATAGGAACTCTGGGGCAGTAATATTTCTCATTATTTAATTTGTAAGTAAGTAACGGTCGTGGAAATCCTTGGAAGAAGCCTTTGTCTAGCAGTGGACGTCGGCTGAAATGTATGAAGTAACTAAGTAGATACCTTATTTCTTCGACTTACCAAGCACCTCGTCGGACTTGAGTTCAGCCATGAAGACGTTTTCGAAGGCGCAGCTGCACTTGCAAAGGCCGGACCAGTGGCGCGCGTACTTTGTGAACCAGATCTTCCTTAGCAGGTCCACCTGCTCGTTGTACTCGTTCAGTTGGGTCAGACCTGCCAAGTTTATTAAGTGAAAGATGCGTAGATTTACGTTCAGCCTAAAAGCTACGTTCTTTTGCACAAAGTTGAAAGTTCCTCTCATTATGGGATTTACAGGACTTCAATTGTGATTGAAAACATAAATACTGGTCCAAACTCGAAAGCAGTTTGATTTTTTACATAACTTTTATTTTAATATTTTTTAGATATTATATTTCCCTGCAGCTTCATTTTAATTGATTGTAGAGAACTACGAGACGATCGGAGGTATGTTGGTAATGTAGTTAGCCAATAAGTTTAATTTTTCTAATATTAATTTATTTCGCTCTTAGAATATCCAAAAACAAGTACCTAGCTAATATACTCAACATCAAATAAACCGCACCTTCCGCGACGCGAACTTTAACGATTTTCTTCTGACACAATCATGGTGCCCCAACAATATTGGTGTTATTTGAAAGCCCAATAAATATCCTTAACGAAAAACGCATTTAATTTCTTAATAAATGATTAACATATACCATAAATGTGACTTGAAAAAATACCTCAGTTTGGGCCCACCTATGGGATCAATTAGACCATTTTTTATGGTTATAAAACCAAATAATGATCTCACGTGTCCTCTTTAACAGATGGATAGCGATTAATCCTAACTTAACAGTTTTATAGCCATAAAAGTTGGCTCTAGCGTAACTACCTATTTTTTGAAGAAGTGACTCTGGATCCTTCTAAAGACACATTTTTGGGTTTCCTTTCCTTTAATGAAATTAAGGTTAGAACTAGGCTTTCAAATGGTGCCAATATTGGTGGGAAGTGGGGAAGCATACGTTTGAAAATGCTTGTCGCGGGACGTGCGATTTATTTGATGTCGAGTGTAGATGTTAAAAAAAAGTCTGACTATTGAGACTGACATAACAGTTGCATTGCTCTGCTCAAAGCATTAGAACTATGCCAATCTACACTTATTACTTGTAATAAACGATCAGAAAATATTTTCATACCTGCCTGCTTAGATATGTGAATAATGGAACACGTAATGTCGTAGTCAAGATAAAATATGTTTAGTTAATTCGATTGTGACTCAGCTCAGCCGTGAGAAGAATTTTGATAAAAGCGTTTGTATGGCATACCTTTGTTCACGAGGAACGACACAAGGCTCCTGATAGGGCCCGTGGCAAGGATCGTGTTGATATAAGTTGTTTGTTCGGTCTCCTCCTGCAATGACATCACCGCACGTTAGTGGCCAAATGCGGCCAGGTGGTGTGCAGAAACATTACCTACTAACACTATAAAGCTGAAGAGTTTGTTTGTTTGCACTTGCACTGATCTCAGGAACTACTGGTCCAATTTGAAAAAACTTTTTGTTTTGGATAGTTCATTAAGGCTATACAGGGTGGAAACGATAAGTGATCTCACTCGAAAAACTGGTTACTGATCCTGAAAGTGCTTCACAAGATCTATCCAACGGTACCAATAATATGTTACAAAATAAACTGGATCTATCCGAAAATTCAATATTTCCAGCTTCCATACATTTAGTAAAACCTCTTAATATTAAAAACTATACAAGATATCCAAAAACTGATTACTGATCCTGAAAGTGATTCACGAGCTCTATCCAATAGTACCAATAATAAGTTACAAAATAAACTTGATCTAACCGAAAATTCAATGTTTCCAGCTTCCATACATTTACTTAGTAGGTACTGCCACAGTCATGGCACTCATGTCTTGATAATATTATAGCAAGTAAAGCGTAGAACCAATGTTTTCCATGAATAATTTTAAATAAGAATGCAATTTATGAGTTAATTTTAAGTGTTTATTATTTAGTAAAAAAATTAACACTTAATATTGTGTGGCTGGCATACATTTAGTATGGAGGCTGAAGACATTGAATTATCGGATAGATCCAGATAGTTCTGTAATCTATTACTGATACCGTTAGAAAGAGCTCGTGAAGCACTTTCAGGATCAGTAACCAGTTTTTCGATATCTTGTGTAGTTTAGAAATAATCGAGTGAGATCACTTATCGTTTCCACCCTGTATAACATCACCTTACAGTCAATAGGGGCGGAGCAGTAGAGGAAAATGTTTGTTGCAAAAACAGGAAATAATATTTAAACAATTTTCACGCTTACGAAGTCGAGGGCATACCTAGTTTCGAATATACGTCTACTATGTTTCCCAAAGTACCAAACTAAACAACATACTCTATGGAGGTAATAGGCGAGAAGGAAAATATGAAACTTACGTTAGGAGTTACGAATTCGGGCCTGATTATGTTTTTGTGGTAGTTATCGAATAAGGCCACGAAGGGTCTGATTGTGGGTCCATTCCATACGTTCTCAGGCACATTGAGGAGGCTGAAAAACAAGCAAGTTTAATTCAAGGTTTTAATTAACTTTGTTACTTGCGCATGACGTAAGCGTATGCATCATCATTTAACTTCACAAGTAATATAAATAAAGCCTGTCTAAAATCAGGCCTGTATAGGTACCCAGTAGATAAATGTTTATTTACTGCTATGAGAGCAGTGAAACTCGCCATCTATCTAGATTCTAGGGAGCATTAATGGGGAATGGATCGTTAACGTTAGTCAAACGGGTGGATTAGAGTTAATGAAAATTCCAAGTGACAGACTTACTTAGATTGCGCTTCGTCGTTCTTCGACATGGAACTGGTTTTGCCTTGCAAATTGACCTGAATGTAGTTGAAAGCGTTGTTGATATCCGCGTTGATCATCTCTTCCCCGACGCGGAGCAGGTCTTCGTCGGTGGTGCTGTCCTGGATTTGGCGAAGCAGGTCCTCGTAGCTCTTCTTCTTGGCATAGTCTACCACTCCGCCGACGACGGTGCCGATTTGTGAGAGGGTGTTGGTGGCAGTGTTTCCCTGTTGTCCAGTCACCGAGTTGCTGATCAGGTTGGGAAGGATGCTGTTGAAAATTTGTCCTGCTGCATGCGCTATATCGTCACCCCGGGAAGCTGCGAGGCACAGCATAAGAACTGTAAGGACCCTCATGTTGGGAGACGCTAGACGTTTACTGTATCGCGATTGCGGCGCAGTAGTGATCTCCGGGCCGTGTCGACAGCGATACTGCACGACCTCTGGATGACGTCATGTCCATCTACTCGTGTGTAGATACACAACTATAGGTATGGCATGCTCGGATTGAACCCGCGCGGTCTTCCAGTTTTTGCGCCGCGCGGTGATTGCCCCGAATAGGTAATATTACACGACACACCTTGGAAGTAAACAAAAACGACCTTCAGTGGCCTTTGACAACATCTGCGTATCCGGGCCTAGTCAAGTAGCGAGGCGATAATGGAGTTGTGTTTTGCCTGTATAAAATGCTCGTCTATATATATAAAAATGAAACCCGTTTCGCGTTGTCACGGCATCACGTGTGAACGGCTGAACCGATTTCGATAATTCTTTTTTTTTAATGTTTGTGGAAGTCCAAGGATGGTTCTTACGGAAAAAAATATTAAGAAAATCTCTACGCTAAGGCGGTACGAAGTTCGCCGGGTCAGCTAGTAGTTTATAAGTAACGAGTAATTTCATGAAAACAATTCGATCGTGATGTTCGTAGTGTAAATTTTTTGTTATGTATAGCGGCCATTAATCTTCCAATTTTAATTTACACGTTTAACTTGGACAGGCACTCAATTAAAAAGCACCTATGATGAAGTTAGGGAGAGGTCAATGGACAATGGAGATATTTCTCGTCAGTCGAGTTTGAAGATTAAAAAATTCTAATCATGTGGAAAACTTGTTTTTTATTGAGTTTTTAATTGAATAAAGTTTAACATGACATATTTTCTTATTAAAAACAGCAAACGTAGTACTACCTACGTAAACGCATTATACTTAAATTACCTTTTGTGTTTACCTAACAAGTTGGTTTTGCAATTAGTGTTTTATCATCAATAAATCGGAATAATTAATTTTATTTTCGAAAAATCGGAAAAATATTTGTAAAACTCAAATATCCAGGTTATTGGTTTCCAGGCGGCCAATAAATTTTCATTAAAGCGATTAGATATGCACGAATGTGTACGGACATGCATTCTTTGTTATAATTTTACTAAATTATTTACTTGCTCTACAATGTGTAAGTTGTCAGCAGTGCACAGCACATCAGGATCTATAGAATGCATGGTAAATTCAGTGAACTGCTCCTGAATCGAATGTACCTACTACTACTATTTCTATTTATTTATATTAACCGGCAGACAGTGGTGACTGAGTTTGTTGCGGCGCTTCTTCTCAGCACTTGCCAAATGTTGGTCTCGAAGCGCTGGTAGGGTAAAAAGATTATGAGACATGTAGAGGCTCCTTAAGAGCAAAATGACGATTTGTGATTGAACTATTTATTAGTCTAAACAAATAAAGAAATTTTGACTTTGACTATATTTTTGTCGCAAAATCGCACCTTTTAAAACACATAAATTGCCTCGAGAGTAATGTCACAAAATGTTGTCTCAGTTGTCTGTACAGCAATAAAATTTCATTGTGCATTATTTGCATAATACAGCAATATTATGATGATTCTTATAAAATATTCACATATTGTCCGATAATATTTGTTTTGTAATTAACGAACTAATAATTTGATCACACGCATTCGTGTTTACACAAATGTGACAAAAAGTTTAATATTGAATAGCAGGATGTTCAAATAGGAAGGTATACATACTGTGGTAAGTTATAAATTATTTATGTTAATTTGAATCCTTCTGAATTATTTTATGGGACATGAGGCATACGAATCACCTGTTGGTAAGTGATTACCGCCGCCCATAGACACCCGCAGCCGGGTGCAGCAGCATTATAATAGTAGTATGGTCAAATAGGAAGATATTGTAAGTATACCTAAGATAAGTACAATCTTCGGGATGAATAAAAGAAAGTCACTGAAAAGAGACATTACCACGAGCGGTCGCAGGCGAGCGAGCCCCTGCAATGCAACAGTCGCGTGCGCACTGCGGGAAAATCGTGTTTTACTTCATGTATTAAACATCAGATCCGTTCAAAGAACACTCAATAGTTATGGGAGATGCGATTGCGTTATTGGAAATAAGTGATTTTTTGCTAATCTTACAAACAATTCAGATTCCAGTTCCATTTCTTATTCAACATATATTAATATATTTACTGTACCTACTTTTAGGAATATTATATGCTGTAATTAAATTTTCTTACTGAGCTTTGTTTGAATCTCCATTAGCACTATAACTTCTGCTCTCAAAGTTCTGCTTATGTTTTGTGGTTAACTACTACCTAATTGTAACAATTGTTATTGTTTAGCTATTTACCTAATAAATTGTGTATTAAACAGGTACTCATGTCATATTAAACTCTCTACTCGTCAACAACGTCACGGTAATACTATACATAGTATTACCTAACATAACATAGGTATTTAATACTAAAGGTTATTATGACTTGATTCCTATTTTGCAATTACGAATACTACTTACTTCTGAACTAAATACGCCATTTCTTTCAATACAAAATATTTAAATCATTTTGCGTTCGTTGATGTCTTTTGAACTAAAATATACAAATTTTAAAAATTTCATAATTATCTCCTCTAATTATGAGTTGCTTGCTAAACAAAAACAGATACTAATGCTAATGCATTCCTTGTTATTTATAGGAGACTGAATACTTTGATGAAACTACCGAGTATTTGCAATACCACATTAAAGCAAACGTGATTATTGAAGATAATCGAGCGCGCGAGTACGACATACGAGACGAATGGTCTACATTATCTTCGTTTTGCATGCGGATGCTGCAGTTTTAGATCAAACCCACATGTTCCTACACACACTGTGACTAAACACAACAACGAGCTTGCTCTGAGGAAAAACACTGTTGTGATTAAAATATTTGCATGAAGTTATCAAGGATTTAATTTTTAGTACTTATTTACCTTAAGTTATGTTGTTGTTAATGATGTTGCTCTGGGCATGGCAATAGTCTCTTAAAATAGAAATAATGTATTTCAACAATATCTGGTTTATACATATTTTTTGGCTACTTTGTTTCACCGAATGTGCGTGTTCAAAGCTAAAATCTGTAAATAGTTATTCTTTTTCCTCAAGAAGTTCGACCTGTAGGTACATAACAAAACAAGAAATGAAAGATATCTAGAAAAAATAAATCTGCTAATATGAATTCTAGCGAAGTTTGTTATCGATGAGGTCAGCAGTCGGCTATCGGAGGTCGAGTTGGCGGCCGCCCGCTTGCCAGTGCTTCGCTTGACCCCGGCTATACTCTCGCGATACCGAGTTTCTTACCTCAACCAAAAATCCTTCTTAAACTTGAAACTACTCGTGTAGAGGAAGCTTGTGTAGCGCAATATTTTCCTGTTAATATGAAGACCCTTGTGATATTACTCTTCGCATTCTGCTACGTGCATTGTGAGTATTTAAAAGCAATTATTTTGTTATTATTACTTGCAATAAGAAAACTTGTTTACAATTCTTGCCGGTTGACGATGCTACAGAATCGCAATCGGTCGTAAAAATTATAACCGTTTAGAAGCATGTGTTTACGCGAGATATTTATGGCAACTCTGTTTTTTTATTTGAAGCGGGGAAATCGTAGTATTTAACTGTTACTTAACATCTACTAAACCGCACATCTAACTGCACTTATGTCAGAGGAGTAATGGCAGTGGAATGCCTATTATGTTGATAGAATGATGACCGGTAATGACCGTCACAAAATTTGTTTGAACGATGTCATTAGCCATGATTTCCACCACGTGAAAATTTAATGGATACTTAGGACATACAGAAGTAATATTGTTGTATAAATATTATTATCTCAACTACTTTAAAGTTATTATTTTCTATCTTGCGTAAAATTAATACTCTTTATTACAGGTCGAAAAACATATCCACCTATCGACAAAAATGCGAATTTGGCCTTCATCAACATGGAAGGCGGTGGTGGTACCAGACCCGGGAGCCAACCTCAAACTTTGCCTGCCAGGGCACCTTCGCCACCTGCTTCTCCACCAGCCAAGGCGCCTGTTGCGCCAGTCAACCTCCCAGTGACGGCTAAGCCAGCAGTCGTTCCAACTCCGAAGCCAGTATCACCCACACCAGCGGTACCCAAGCCCGCTGCGCCGTCATCACCAAAAGTGGTCCCTCAGACCCCCAACCAAATCAAACCCGTGCCAGTCAACCCTGCCCCCGTTTCCAACCCCGTCTCGACCCCTGGACCTGGCAGCGTGAAGCAGCTGGTCAACTTCTACGACAGTCAGGGCAAGGGCAGCCCCATCAGGCCATACAGCTACAGCCAAGCTGTGAAACAAGGCTGATTTATTTAAGGTATCCCTGACTATGGTGATTACTGACCGACAGGACTAAAGTGGTGTTATGAAATTAGAAAGCTCTTTTCCTTGACAATATTTTGCTAAAAGTAAAGTTGTGATAAATCAATGAAGTTTGTTTTTCATTTCTCCAAATCCCTGCTTTAACTAAAGTGTCAACATTCATGTTGTGTTTAATAGCTTACCCTTACACGGCTAATTACGTAAAGATAATCAGAATAATGAGTTGACATAAGTTGTATTAGAAAAGGAGTCAACGACCGCCACATCAGCCGGATACATCTAGAAACGGCTTAAAAGGCGCATTAAGACGTAAACAATTGCAGCGAAGCCTATTTCCAGCCAGTGAAAGTGTAGTACGTACAAGCCGAGCACATTGGATCGGCGCGGGCGCACCGCTGCGGATGTGGTCGCGTTTCTTGTAGGGCTGCATGCGGATTATTTGAATGAATTAACAATATGACTCATGAAATTGGATTATCAGGTTAGATTATTGACAATGAGCAAAGTTATGTGCGAGCTCGAGATTGATTTATTCTGGAAAATGAAAATTTAAATTACACTTAATAGTTTTTCATCTATTTTCAGTCTGTAATATTCCATTTAATATGTACTGTTTATGGCATACACATGGCGTAAACTTTATGCTATCAAATAAGTACAAAAATATAAAAAAATGAAATGATGTAAAATTAAAACTTTTCTGGGAACAAATACTGATAATGATCATCAAGTCAAGATCTAACTAAACCCACAGACATAATACCTAACAAATATACCATATGTTTGAGAGCAAAATATACCTACCATAATTTTACTAAAATACATCCATAAGTTTACTAAAATACAATTGTATTGCTACATGTTTTCCAATAGGCGTTCAGTGACGATTTGTCAGTTCAGAGCAGACTCCTTTGAACTCGACATCGTTATAGTGTAGCCAAAGGTAGTAACACAATTATTGCTCAGTTCTGATTTAAGGCGTCTTACTTATGTAGAAATATTTATTGCATTAGGTAACGTAATTATCATAATTCCAGAAACTGACAGTGTTGTTAACTTTACATATTACCAATTAGCATAATGCGGATTATTTGAATGAATTAACAATATGACTCATGAAATTGGATTATCAGGTTAGATTTTTGACAATGAGCGAAGTTGTGTGCGAGCTCGAGATTAATTTATTCTGGAAAATGAAAATTATTAATAGTTTTCACTCTTTTCACTCTGCAATATTCCATTTATGTACTGTTTATGCTATCATCATGAACTAAGTACAAAAATAGAAAATAAAATACTTTAAATGATGTAAAATTGTAACTTTTCTGGAATTAAATACTGATCATGATCATCAAGTTATGATCTAACCAAACCCACAGATCCTTTTTATATAATAGTACCTAACAAATATACCATATGTTTGAGAACAAAATATACCATAATTTTACTAAAATACATCCTTAGTTTACTAAAATACATTTACATTGCTACATATTTTCCAATAGGCGTTCCGTGACGATTTGTCAGTTCAGAGCAGACTCCTTTGAACTCGACATCGTTATAGTGTAGCCAAAGGTAGTAATACAATTATTGCTCAGTTCTGATTTAAGGCGTCTTATGTAGAAATATTTATTGCATTAGGTAACTTAATTATTATAATTCCAGAAATTGACAGTGTTGTTAACTTTACATATTAATATTAGCATAAATTACAGTCATATTTACATGTCAACTTGTCATAACTTTTAAGCTTCAACATTATTGATTCGAGCTAGCATGACAAGGCTAATTAACTGAATAATTGCAATCAATTCGTTTGTCTGCAATTTATATACGTATTGTTAACTGTTAGTTGCAGAATTACTAAAAATAAATTGTATGGTGTCAGGTTTTTGATATGGCGAGTAGAAAATAGGAGTTAACAAGAGTTTATGTGATGACCTATTGTTGATCGATGTAATTGTCTTGTTAATTTGCAGGCAGATTTTTGTACTAAGCTCATACATGCATAAAGTTTACTCCGGTAGTATTTAATCTTTGCGTAATAAAACGTCGTCCTTTAACTTACGCACGCGTTCTGAAAGGTAAAATCTTACGTGAAAATTAATTCAAAGGAGTTAAAAATCCAGTTGCTTTTTTATTCTAAAGAGACAATAAATATGTTCAACTTTAATTTCATTAAATGAAAGACATCTCTGATCTCACAATCTTCAAAAACAATCTTGTAGGAATACATACTTATAACCAAAGTATGAAGTATAGGTACCTATTACAGCGTTAGTTATTACAAGCATAAGTAGGTACCACAGATAGGGCTTCGCTCGAAATGTGCTACTTTCACTTTCGGTCTGAATCATGCCAGTTACGTGCGCAGGACTTTATTGTTATGGCTGGCGAAGTGGCGACACATTGCGTAACAGACGTTCCTCGCTAACAAGCATAAGGCTAATGACTCATCCACCAGGCCCAAATATTAGACATATTAGGAATCTAATAAAAGTTTCGCCGTCGTTATTGAAAAAGAAAGCGCTCAGAAATGCAGTTAAATACAGAGGAGGCGCCGGCATAGCTAGATTTATTAGCGGACTTCGGTATTTATACCGCATCGGTGATGCAATGTAGGCGGGACTGTTGGTTCAGCCTTTCTTTATAGCATAGCAATTTCGACCATTATCGAGATAAATATGTTGATATGACTGTTATTATCGTTAAGCAGTAACATGGTAGTTATAATCGAAAACATGGCCTGCCATCATATTACTGCGCTCGATGTAATACAGAGAGAAATATTTAAAAAATGTGAGATTCATGCTAGAAGAATGAAAATGCATGACTATCTGAGATCATAGACGAAAGTAAACATCAAAGGTATCCCCTTATTTGGTATGCAGATTGTATGAAGATAAATGATTAGTATTGGTCCTCTACTGTTCGTTTTCCTAGCAAATCATTTGCATTACTTTCACAGTTTTCTAAACACTTCAGGCATTACAAGCAGATTAAAATATTAGCCTAAGTATCCACTATTTAGAATTATTCGTCAATCAATTAAAGAACATTTACATGGACATTTGAAATACAAGTGTGTAAGAGCCCTTAACATGCGGTATACTTTTTGCCAGTATTTATTAGGTTGTTAAAAGCGAAAAATGCAAGCCAATTAATGTTCATCAGTAATTAATCAAAGCCTATTACTACGAAGGTAGTTATTTAAATCAATGTACCTAGTGATTTACAAGAACAAAAGTATTATTTCAAGAGAGTCGCTTATTAGCAGATTCTCACCGGCCAGCAGAGTACGTAATATTTGTATTTAGATCAGCTTTCTCAGGTGGCGCTGCCAAAACATCACTTTCGTAACAATTAGCGCCACCCGAACGAACTCTCGTTGGTGGCTCGACGAGAACTGTAGCGGTTCTCAATCTTTCGTACATAAGTCTCTACAATAGTAGGTACTAACTAAAACTGTTGTGGACATTACTGATATGACCGCAAGGGAAGAATAGAATGCAATAGGTAAGCTATTCTAGTTTCCTTCTACAACTGCAACATTAATCGATATACTTTATTGATTAACATACTAAACAGAAATATACGCTTACCTAGAAGCAATATAAAAAGAAAAATGCCTTTCCACAAGTAACTCGAAGCAATAGAAAAATGCCTTTCCATAAGTAACTCAATTTCTAAATGAAGGTTATATTTTTGACAATCAAAAGGCAAGTGTATGGTTTTAGAGCTCTTCCAAAGCTGAATCTACGGTTTGACAAGCACTGTTTCCACAAATTAGTTGTATTCATCCAAGCAACAATGCAGAGCAGTTCACACAACTTCACATTCGCGTGCATTACGTACAAACAATGGATCACTCCGCCATAGCAGCGACTCATCTACACACAATCGCAGAGATCATTTTGCCACTCCATACATGCATTCTTGGGCGGGCGAAAGCAATACATTTCGTATGTGAAAATGCATTTCATGGAATAGAATCACCGATTATCCAAGTGAAATTCAAGATGAGGCAAGCTTTACCTAACTTTGACAATGCTTGAGAATAACTATTAAAATATTTGCACAATAAAATCATATTAAATATAAAAAAACATTCTCAGTACATAATAATATCTCACGGTNATTCTCAGTACATAATAATATCTTACGGTTGATAAATGATACTATTACCATAACTTATTATGGTTGTAAATGGTGAAAATGAAAGTTTCTTTGAGTATGAATGAATGTTAGGCATAATAAAAAGTGTCGTGAAGTGCCCGGTGTCGCAATGGTAAAAAGTATAGCGGTCTTACGCAATAACTTGAAATGTTTTGCACTTTAAATTGAGAATATCTTATTTAACGTTTATTAGGACTTAATCATTAGGTACTAGATGACAGTTTATAGTTTCGTTTTATGTGGTTTAATTTAAGGAGAGTTTGTACAATCGTTAAATAGACACAAATGCAGATAGATAGTTCAGGATTTCCTATCGTTCCTCAAAAGCTCTAACTTTCTTTAGCTCTTACTGCTGTTGGGGTTCTCGTAACAAACAGTAAATGTAGTTTTCAATTATCGAGGCAATAGTGCTTTAGTTGAATTATAAATCGAATATTTATTAAGGTTTAAAATAGTAGTTCAAGCCAAAAACTGAAATAAGCAGTGAAATTAAAATTAATTAGACAATGACAGCCAATTAGTCAGAAATAGAAACGATTTGTTTGTAAGAACAAGATAAAATGGATGGCAGAAGATTAGTAGTAACTTTCGGTGTTTAATTAGAAGAAAAATGTTTACGCAAACCGTCCAAGACGTCGACATCTTTGCCAACTCCTTGGAGTATTTTATTTTATTTTTCTTTTTCTTTATTAAGAAAATAAACAGCATGAGTTGATACATGTGATTTTGTAATTAAATTAAGAATGTTTTTCTCTACTAACCATAAATAAGTAGTTTAAGTAGATACTTACTAACATTAAATGAAATTTGAAATTGGCAATGTGAGCGCTTTGGGTCTATGTGTAAGCTCACTTGCATTTTAATTAAATAAATAAAGTAATCTGACAACGAAGAGAGGCAAGGCACGTCACAAGGAGAACAAACTATATTGCTGGGAAAGAAAGGTTATCAATTGACGATCAAATTAAGTTCAAGTATAATAAGAGACCGCCCATGGAAGTTATCGGTCTATTAGGGCATTGAAAATGGTGTTCTCTAGTCTGCAATTTAAGCCATAAGTAATGTCCGTCCCTGAGATAACCTGGTTTAGAATTTCAGTTTCATTCAGCCCTGGTCTTTCAGACTTTAGTGATGACGTTTCGCGTAAAAATAACTCATCTACCTACTTACCTAGTATTTAACTAGGGTGTTTCCTATTGAGTTCGTCATTCATGCTGACCAGGTTTCGGTTATGAAATGCGTACTGCCCCATTCCTCGCGCGTCCGCGTTGAATCACCGGCCCATTCTAGCCCCGCGCGCTTGCATAAGACAATATTTTGGACGGGGGTCAATGCCAGCCGCAATTCGGATCGTAAGTGAACTGAACCTGAGTGAAAGGGCTGCCTCTTGAATGTTTTGAGGTGAACATAAATCTAAAAAACAGTTTTACTTTATTAAATATGCAAGAAATGTGATCAGTTCAGTAGGAGATATGAAGTTGTAAATGAATGAATAAGCACTGTTATAAATAAATAAATAAATAAATAAATGAATAAATAAATAAATAATCTTTGGACAATTTCACACAGCGCCAGCTAGCCCCAAAGTAAGCAACTTAATGCTTGTGTTATGGGTGCTAGCTTAACGGATATACTACTTATATACTTTTTTTTTTAAATACATAAATATTATACATAGTCACACCCAGACCCATAAGTGTGTTTCTGTCACAGACATGTCCAAGGAAGGAAGAAAAACTTTATTGCATTAATGAAGACACGCGTCCACTTTTTCCCACGTTAAAAAATAAATGCACTGCAAAAGCAGAAATCCTTTTCAATGGTAATACATATTTTGCAAGATTTTTGTCAGCCCTAGAGTGGACAGAACTGCTGATTCGCAGTTCCGGGAGGGTGGCATTTGTCATGCAGCTGTTAAGCAAGCCCGACAGACGGCGTCTTGCACGCCGCGGCGGTGACGTCAATGGAAAAGAAATGGCACTGCGCATATTATCCTTTAAGCCTATTACGTTATTGGTGTCGTAAGAATTAAGCTTAAGGATGAGTGAAAATGTAAATGAGCTTTATGAATAAGGATGGATCTCCTGGGCATATCCGGCTCCAGATAATACTGAAGATAAAGTAAATATAGCTTAACATTTTGTTAAATTTGTTTATACCATTGTTTGTTATCCCTAATAAAATAAAATTAACTAGGTATTTTCAGAATCTTTAACAATAACTAAGTTACAGTAAATAATTAGGTATTATGACAGTAGTTGGCAAATCTTTCGTGTAAAATGGTAAAGAAATTGACACACTGATAAAAATACTTAAGTTAGAGTACTAATAAATACTATAATACATTATCATAAACCTAACAGAACCGACGAGTAGGTATTACAACCAGCTTAGTGTTGAATCTAAATTATAAGTACGAATACAATAAAGTACTTTCACTTGCATCCAATACATCGTCACATTTGCAATAATAATTATAATACTCCATAATGCTACGGGTATTATGTAAATTCGTAGTGACTACGGTGACTAACTGACACAAATTCTGTGTTCCGTTTAAGAAAGTGACACGCCTTTGTTATGCAAAACGGATACTATTGGCAGTACAAAATTCTTTGTTTGTCCTGCATTGTAAGTATTGTATGTAGCATATACGCTGTGGCGAGCCACATGTCGATTGATTGGCTTACCTACACTTACAATGCTACTGGAAATTTCGGGCACAAAGTACCTATTAGGAGAAAAGCTTTAATGAATTTCTAGAGTTCATTTATTAATAGAATATTAACAATAACTGGAAGATAAACAAACATCTTTCTTGACTAGAAAATCTAGTCGCGGGTTCAGATAGTTTAGGTTAAAGGTTGAAAATACCGAAGTGTACTTTTAGTTAAAATGATCTATTTTAATTGAAATGGAACGCGAAGGTTTAAGAATTTATGTGTCCTTTTAGTTTTGTAAAATTGAAAAGAAACTTGCCTACTAATATTTTTTCAATTTAATTATTCGTTTACTAATATCTAATGGAAGTAAATAGGTCCGTACAATTAGGCCACCGATATGATTCAACATTAATGTGTCTAATTACAAAACATGGCAGACATTATACATATTACAGTGTAGTAGACATATGTAACAAGTTACATGTCTGTCGTATTATTACGACAATAATAAATTGGGCGTGCGATAAACAATGCGGGTTTAGTGAAATTTTAGAAAATGTTAATTGAATTTATTTGCTAATAATGCTAATTGGTAAAACAAAGGCTTTTGTAATAATACGAATACACTGAATTGGTGTTACCTTTTTTGATGTATGATGCATGTACTTTTTTATGCGTAACAAGGCAGGTATTTGACCGAAATCGCACCTGGTGTTAAGTGAGATGCAGTCTAGGATGGTACATAAAATATCTGCCCTGTAAGTGCCTATTCACTCTCGCCTTGAAATTAAGGAGTGTAGTCCCGAATTCGGGTGTTTCAAGTCTTATAGTAACATCATAAAATCTATAAATTAAGGATTCTCCTATAAATATTTTAATTCAGTTATGATAATGAAATGTAAACACAAATCTAAATAAAATAAATATTTATAGCTTATACCTCGTTAAAAGATGCATGAATTATGATTACTGAACCGATGGTTAAATTAACTAAAATTATTCAATTTAATTATATTAATAATATGTAGGCACCATGCAATACTTAGGTAAGTATCCCTATTTGATTTCTATAAGGCAATATCAAAATCAACCAGTTTGTAAATAATACAAACTATAAATTCAGTTTCTGCAGAGAAAGATGGAGAAACTACCGGCTCAGAAAGTGCTTATTCACTTCTGTCTTTAAGAAAGTTGTAAGTTGGTATGCAATAATTTCTTTCTTGACTGTAACATCGATTATGTTACATTTGACAAACCACATATTGATCCGCGCTGAGACCCGTTTGACACAATTATATGTAACTAGTTAGGAACACGGTTTTCTCTTGATACTGAGTATTCGTTAATAAGTAACGTTGTGTAACTTTCTTTAAATAAAATTATTGTATTGTTTGAAGGCGAATGCAACGATGTCTCATTCCTAAGTCATGATGAGGGGTCACTGGGTTCGACACAACATGTTTTGCATATCAGAGAACAAGCCAAAAGCCATCTCATGCTTTTTTTTGTGAATGTTTAGTGAATATGCGGATCTTTTTAGGTGGTGAGTACTTATAACCAATACTATGACTATGCAGCGAATATCCCTGATAATCCCTGTTTCTCTATAAAGGAGTCCCACATAAATTGCCCCTTCTCTTCTCTACAGCATTAGTATGCATAATGCAGTTTCCCCGCTAACGTAGGTACATAAACATGTTATGCAACATCGACATTTAAATATTTGCTGAAATATTTAGAGTGCAGTCACTTTAACCTTACCTACATAAGAGATGTTTGTTAAAAATAACAAAAGAAACAGCAAATGATGAATGAAGCATTGCATAACCCAACCACAAAATGATGGCAGTGTCGCCGCTAACAGCGCATCACACTTAACTCGGATCAGTCATGCGCTCGCGCCGCACACGTCAGATGAAAGTATTACTTACCAAATTCGTGCACCTTGCGAACACAATGGGCAATTTATTCGATTTCACTCTTTTCACAATTTCATATTTATTTGGGTGCCCACCTTGCCGCGGACTGGCGTAGAGCCGAGTTTATGCTACTTATAAACGCCTAATTGGCAATACGTCATTACAAATAACATTAAAAAACAAATGTATTGCATGACAAATGCACAAATAATTTGGATCGGTCTAAACGGTATTTATAATAAACAAGGAGTTGGCTAATTTATTAAAAATTTTAAGGCTGGGTTGCACCATCTTACTTTGACTGTAACAAACGTCAAAAATCTGTCAAACTCCATACAAAAACCACCGGTTATGGTTACGGTCAAAGTTTGGTGGTGCAACTCAGCCTAACAGTACGTTTAAACCATGCTTCTACGAGTATAAGATGAAAACGAGGAAAATTTTGAAGGAAAATTCTCAATTTTCGAACGTTTGTGTAATATTTCAGTACCAACATTAACGAAAATAAATTCTGCTTAATTTATAAACATCATAAAACACATTAGATAATAGCTGAAGCAATTAATATCTAAGAACTTAATAAAGTTCTAAATAGGATTTAAACAGTCACAAAGATGTTAATTTATAATAAGGCATAATTCCAAAACCATAAATTACAAAGATCCAATTTCTATTAAATTGTAACCACAAACAATGAAAGTCCATTACGTATCTGAAAGTCTGTCGGAACATAATGCGCCCAAAGTTTAAACTATCACTATATTTAATTAATTCAAATGTCGTAAAGAGGCATGAAGCTACGAACAAAGATTAAGCAGACGGATGATTTAGTTACTATTTTGGAACAGATAAAAGAACATCCCAACTAATATTATAAATGCGAAAGTAACTCTGTCTGTCTGTCTGTTACGCTTATCCCGCTTAAACCTCGCAACCGATTTTGATGAAATTTGGCATAGAGATAGTTTGAGTCCCGGGAAAGAACATAGGATAGTTTTTATCCCGGTTTTTGAAACAGGGACGCGCGCGATAAAGTTTTTCTGTGACAGACAAAATTCCACGCGGGCGAAGCCGCGGGCGGAAAGCTAGTTTTATCATAATTTCAATCTATTTTATGAGCTCTCCCTTATTATAAAGAATTTACTTTGAGTTTTTTTCGCTTTCGGTTGAATCTGAGATTGAAATTTCACGCTTTGTGCTTTGCATTGGCTTCTGAGATAATACCTATAATGTAGAGTCTAGATTCTAGGCTCTAGTACTTTTACTGCAGGTGACTATAATTTATTACATTGTTAGACTTGGAAAGGCTATTTTATTTAGTTTACGTGTTCGATGCTTTTATCTATAACTGGTGAGGTTAACTTCAACGCAGCAATTAAAAATACGATTAAAGCTAATTAATCGGAACTAATAAATATAATAATGTTCACGTTTTATACATACTTACAACTAGCGGCCACCTGCGACTTCGTACGCGTTGATCCCGTTTTACCCCCATACCACCTCTAATGGGTTTTGTAAAATCCTTTCTTAGCGGATGCCTAGAAGCGGAGTCAGTCAGTCAGTCAGTCACTTTTGAGTTACGAGTATATATTTAGATAGAGACCGCCCGCGACTTCATACGCGTGGATCCCGTTTTACCCCCTTAGGGGTGGAGTTTCATAAAATCCTTTCTTAGCGGATGCCTACGAAATTTCAGCCCGATCCGTCCAGTGGTTTGGGCTGTGCGTTGATAGATCACTATGTCAGCCAGTCAGTCAGTTAGTCACCTTTGAGTTATATATTTAGATTTAATAACGATTAAACTACTTATTGATCGGAACTTAGAATGTATGAATAATAATTTAACATATCAAATGAAATTGAAGTCGGATTACGCTAGGAAACACGAAATATTGACACATAAAGAAGAACCAAAAAAACTTTTTGAAGAGTTTTTGAAGTATATTACTATAGTCTCTATTGACACTGAAACCTGAAATCGTACAAAAATATTGGGCGGAAAATAACACGTGTTCATGGAGTATATAGAACGCTGCTACGAGATCTCGTAGTCGTAGCGCTCGTAGCGGAAACTGAGGAAAGGATCAACCTATAATGAATAATGACAACACAATCCTGAGTTATTTTTAATATTTAGTACCTTTAGGAGTAATTTCACCAACATTACTCGTACCTATATCAAATAACCTTGAAAGGGATGAGTCCTGAAAATATGAAAATTAGTAATAATGATGGCCTAAATGTACCTACAAAATAGACAACCTAAATCGTGACCATTATGGCTCTAGATCGTAATAAAATTACCTTTTAAATATAATTTTCAATTAACCGAATGGTTACCAACTTTACGAGCAAACTGGCAGGTGAACTTGGCGTGCGCGTCATTCATAAATCCATATGAGGTACACAGGCTCACCCGAGAAAAACATTGGGTAACAAAAAAGGTGACAGCCCACGCGCATTCTTAGCTCATCATAACGTCATCAAAGGATTTCAAAATCCGAATCCTCTTGTCGATCCGGGATAGAGGCGGCGGCGGTGCCGGCAGAACTTTCACGCGTATAAAACGGTGCGGGCGCCGCGGGCGCGGCCAGTGCGCTCGACGTATACGAACCACGGCGCACGGGCATGCGCGCGGACCACGTGAAAACGAAAGTGACAGGTGATCGAACCAGACTGTGACTTGTGATTGTGAACTCTGGAGCAGTGCTCGAAGCTGTGATATCCCGTGACTGTTGCTGGACCTGAAAACGCCTGTGAAGGTACAAGGCTTGTGTGCTTGTGGTTGGATTACTGGACGCTGTTGTGCTGTGACACCTGCTACGAGGTCCCAGCGACCCTTAAACTCGTATTTGTAAGGGAAATTACACAGTCGGATATTTTATTCAGAGTAGTAATCAAAAGTTTCATTTTAATAGGTCTACTTATCAATCTACTAAACTAGAGCTAAACATGAGAGTATTAGCATGAGCATAGCTACACTACATTAAAACTTCTATGAAATTAATATGCAATGTATAGCTTATGATTTTTAAATATGAACGCTTGAGCAGGATGCTATGCTACTGATAGATTGTAGATAATAATGATGTATCACATACATAATTAATGACACTATTTGACATTAATTTTATTATGATAACGGATGTGAAATACAACATAAATAACAACTACCCAAAGTATTTTAAATGGGTCTTTTGTATGTATAATTAAATATGTTTCTTATTTTCCAAAAAATATTTTAAGTAAAGATGTTTATATTACTTTTGATACCCTATCTATAGGCTTTGCTTAGTTCAGAACTGTAACGTCGTAAAAAAATCACCTATTTCCCGGCAACTAGATAATTATAATATGCATAATATAACCATCAATTATAGTAACGAAATGTAATGTACTTATAAATATACCTCAATCATGATTACTGTCCAGCTGTAGAAAGTTGCATAATTTTACTTTCACTGGCGTACATCCGCCGAATTAATCTTTCGCATATCGCGTACATTTGAAATACTCATTTACATGCACGTATTTTTTTATTACACGCGGCTGACGATTTTTAATACAAAGTAATTAATGTTGCCTAGAAATCTGCACTTTATTGAGATGGTAATAAGAGTTAGAACATCTCTACAAACGACATGTGGTGTAGCCGGTGTGGAAAGTGGGCCACGCGTCACAGAGCTCGCATTTTATAGGTGTATGAGGGGTTTCTCGTTTACGCTAATATGTGAAATGGTAGTAAATAGGTTGTAATAAAGTCAACCGGTCGGATAAATATCTTAGCGTCTCCTTCTTTAGGTCTTATGCGCGCTTAAAGTACCAGCACTCAGAAAATGGTTAGAAGAACTTCTAACTGCTTCAAAGTTCTCAAGTACAGTGAAAACTTACTGTTCCTATCAAACTTATCACAAGTTTCTATTGTCATAAAAAACCCTTATATTAATACATTTCTTTTAAAATAAGATATGTATGTTACCTATCTGGTAACTTTAACTAAAAACAATCCAACATTCATTATGATCGCTTTTCAAAGCAAATTTTCTGTCCAAAAATGTATTTTTTTAATAAAAACAAACGTTCAGTAAGTTAATTGCTGCTATGTACATTGTATAGATGTTATTAGACAAAAAATAAAGAAATCGATATTTGTAATTCGAATAAAAACTACTAGTTTGTTCAGTGTTATCGCAAGAAAGTGTTTTATTGCGAGAAAAATAGTCGATATAAGTTAGTTGATCGACAATGTACTCAGTAATCCATCATTTATCGTCACTGATTCGTGACAAATGTCGCTCGATTCTTGTCACAAATCGACTCAATATGAGTTTAAGATTAAGATGAGAGAGAGCCACTTATGTTCATTCGAGTATAAATGTTGACTGAAAGTTTACATTGGTAGCCTTAATTTCATTCGGTGAATAAAAAATTTTATTATTATTATTATTATTATTATTCAACTTCAAGATCTAGTTTTTAGAACTTCTAACACGGTGTCCTAAAGTTGGATTCCTTACTTCATCAATTATTAATGTTAAACCTTGTTTCATGCGTTGGATGATTTTAGTCCCAGTTACAAAAACATAGGCCTTTGGATAACTGCAATGTGCAAATTGGCTTAAAAGCATACAGTGGCTTATCACCATTTCACACCAGGGTTTTAAGAGCTTACACGATAAGGTGAATTGCAAAATTCTTTTTTAAACAATTTAACGATTGTAATGTTGATACTCGGGTATAAGTAGTTAACGGTTTCACTGACGAAAATAATTGTATTGGCATCTTTGCTCATGTACTCCTTACCTCGAAATTAAACGAATATTTATACTTAACGCCTGCAATGCCTGAACGCAATTAAATTATTTTTTACCTTTACCATCTGAAACGTAACCTTACACTTTGATTGCAAGAATAATGACGTGTTAAAATGAGTTTGAGATGGGACTAAGATCTCCCGGTATATCAGGTGAACATTGACTGAAACCTTTCTGGATTTGAACAAAGACCCTTGTAAAGGATACGCTCGATGAGACCGTGAAGTAATATTTCTAGAGATAGAAATAAGAAACATTATTAGAAACAGACGGCAAAAGGAGAGCTTCTCTAAAAGTCTAGAAAAGAAAAGTTATTAGGTAATGGGTAACAATTACGGTCAGAAGTGTTACGTCCTTGTATTTAAAACATTGCAAAAAATTCAGGACAGTGGGTAACCCGCGATTGCAAAACCGTAAGAATGCCATGTTTATTTTTTAGCTGTTTTTGTTACTCTTTGCGTTTATCTCTGCGGATATGGTAATTGCGAACTTGCGTTCTGCACCGAAGTAGGTAAACTGTTGCAAAATCCGTCCACACACAGTAGGACTTCCCATTGTATTGTTCAGATGTGGGTTTTGTAACGTGTGTTACGGTGCTCGGTCATCGCCAGAGATTGTCTTCAGACTTGGGTAATACGCGTTGCAAAAGGACATTTACTTAGGGTGAACCAGCTCTAAAATACTGATGCGAGCTTTTTTAACTAATGAAATATTTTAACTACGTATACTTAAAATAAACTTCAATAAAGGCTTTAGAACGTTTAAAAAATATAAGTTGAATTCCCCTACTTTTTCAGTACGATGATAATAAAAAATTGATAAAAAATATCGCTATTTAATTTAATTTAAAGTGTCATCTAGGTAATCGGCGTATAAAATATTCGCGTAATAAATTTTGCATATTTAAATAATATTATAGATCTAATATAAAAGATGTGAGCGCTCGTAAACACGTTGATATTATCATAAACACTTAGAACACTTTCGTTAACGCGGTAGGAAATGAATGCTTCTTACAACTTATCAATAATTGTCACTTTCTCTCTCAGTGTGTAAGTCCCATGTTTACCGGTTAATTCTTGAATGTAACGGAAACACACTGGAGAAAGCGTTAATGGGCTACCAGTTTTTAATTTCCGTCAAGATGGCTAAAAACTGGAGAACGCTCAAAAGAAAACAAACATCTCATAAAATTTGCGCGAATCGCAAGTTGATATAACTTAATTGGTTATGTGCTGAAAATGAGCGATAGAGTTAATTTAATTATTAAGTTAGTTAACACTGAACAAGTTTATTCAGGTTTACATGAAAGGCTCGTATAGTAGAGTCAATCACATTTCTTGTTATTCGTCTGTAATTAACATATTTTTTTGATAGTTTACATCACGCAGTTAATTAAAAAGTAATTGGATTTTAGGTCTCATTTTAGAGACATTTTGCATTGAAAATTGAAATTCATCAATGTAGTTATTGGTGGCCAATTTTCTCGTGTAAATTAATCAAATGTCATACTTAGTAGCAAGGTATAAAGTTATTCGCATGACTTGTGAAGCTAGATCGTTTTCCCTTAATCGATTGCGTGGAGCGAGTATCAGATGAGATGTAAGCGAGCTCAACGGCTCGAGTCGCAGGTTGGAAAGCGAGTCAGTGTGTCAGTTCTCAGTCCCAGGCGCTCCTCACCCCACACTCTATCTCAATGTACTTGAGAAAGTACTTAATTGTTAAAAAGGTTAAAGTGCATGCAAAGAAGTAAGGTACATACAAATAGCCCGTCAAATCAAAACTGTAAGAAAGCTGCCGCACCTAAAGTTTACTAACTACATTTCAATTCACGTGTACTTTGATGCATCAAAATCCCATAAATAGTCGTCTCAATACTGAAAGAACAAACACACAATTCCCCATGATTTATTTTGACAAAGCACTGTTTATAAAAAGTTAATGAACATTTAATCTTACATGCCTGTTTCATCCAATCTAACTTGTCAGCGGGCACACTTTTGAGGCCACAATAAATTATCTGCGAACTATCACTGCTCGTTTGTTTGAAAGATGTTAAACGTTTTTATCGCATCTACCGATTATATTGTTGCGAGTACTGAAGCGGTATTATTCGATGTCCGATTGTCTGACCCGAATAGATTGTATTGTGCGTGTCGAAAGCTATGCGCGGAAAATGATGACTCATTATGTAAACACAGAAAAGGTGGACATTATTGGAATTCCTTTTAGGATGCGCTGCAATTTTCTCCATAACTAAAGCCTAATATAATTTTAGGCACATTTTTGTTTGCAACGTTGCAACTTGTGTAAAGTTACCATTTAAGACAAATGTATGTTTACTAAATGCTGTTTAAAGGTCACATTTAAAAGAAGATAAGATTGAAAAACGTGCATAGCAGATACAGTTCATCACACGTTGACGTGTTTTTTCGGGTCTCGATTCATTAAGAATCATATGATTTCCCCACAACGAACCGTGTTAAACATTGAAACATATTGCATCTAAATCTAATTTATTGGCTACGTTCGGAATTAATTTGAATCAGGCGCCGCGCACAAATTAATCAGCAGTGACATCTATTAGATCGAGATAGTGTTATAAATAAAACTGGGACAGTGATGTGGCCGATCAACCTGTTGTAAAAGTTGCGGGTCAAAAAACTAGATCTTCGAAGGAAGGGCGGGATCTATGCTGGGTGGAGCGGTTGTTAGCGCGGCCGGTTCTGTCGCATAAACATCGCTGCCTTAATTGCATTTGCGCGCCGAGCATGCAATGGGCACGGCGAAAAATATTGCACTTGCACTAAATGCACCAGATTTTATCCCCGCAACACTTTTATGGACATCTGAGGGTAATAATTTTAGTATTATCTCGAGAAAGTGCCGATTAAGTAGCATGCTACTCTGAATCCAGAAATAATAATTTTCGGGAAGTGGCAGATTGTTTTGACATTGTCGGTCGAGTTACACTTTTGGTAAAGATGCTCTTATTTGAGGAGGTTTTGGCAATGACGGCATGTCGTCATGTTCGGGTCATTGCAAGGAAATAAGGTGTCATCCCGTCCGTAGGTACCTACTCGATATTGCTGTGATGTCAGAATTGACACAATCACCCTGAATTACACAACTTCATTTAATTACCCGTGTAAAAGTGCATTTTTTACACACACACATTGTTAGCAAGAGTTGGATCGCATTTGCTTAAAATAAAAGGGGGATACTTCGTCATGGGGAGTGTCAAAGTGGGTCTTATTGAAAGTTTTTTTATGTATGTGCTGACGTAACGTGTTTTATTTTTACCGTCAGATGAAACTGACGAGGAATGCGGTTATGCGAACAGTGGTCAGCTACAGCTTTCCAACGATTGTTTTGATCGATTCGATGGCTCGCGGCGACGATTTAACGCTCGCTTCAAGCGATTCAAGCTCAGGCTATTACGGGCAAATTAATGGATATGCACATTATATCCCACAACATTTTCACGCCTCCTAATTTTTGGAAGCGCCCATCTTATTTTAATTGCGAGCAAAATAATAATTAAGTTTCGACAAATAACATCCATTCACTTTCAAATTGCTGCGAACAGTTATCAATTTCACCGCAAGTAACATTTGGCAAATTGTAAATGCGCGTAGTTAGTAAAAAATTCGATGGCAATAACTTTTCGAAAATACTGATCATAAACGTTCGCATTGAGATTTGTAGAGCATCTTCTTTGACATAAAAAACTAAGCTTTGCGAGTTCTTTTTATATCGTGTGTGCTGTAAAAACTGAGGTGACCCTATAACGGGGCCCATTTTGGGAAACATAAAATTATAACAGTTTGAAACACCTATATTGATTCAAGCCTGCTGTCCTAACTAGATTGTTAAAATTACACTTTTCTCAACTAGAAATCGAAGTCAGAACTTCCTATTAGCGACAATTCATGCATGTACCTATCACTGTAACTGATTTGATGTGTATTTTTATCTACTTGCATAGAAACAAGTTATTACAAATCGTGATAGATAACAAGTTCATTTCCATATGAGTAGCCCGCATGCGATAGAGCCCCCATGCTCCCGGGCGGCGGCGAGGAAACTCNAATGGCAATAACTTTTCGAAAATACTGATCATAAACGTTCGCATTGAGATTTGTAGAGCATCTTCTTTGACATAAAAAGCTAAGCTTTGCGAGTTCTTTTTATATCGTCGTGTGTGCTGTAAAACTGAGGTGACCCTAACATAACGGGGCCCATTTTGCGAAACATAAAATTATAACAGTATGAAATAAATATATTGTTCAAGCCAGCAATGTCCTAACTAGATTGTTAAAATTACACTTTTTTTCCACAAGTAATCGAAGTCAGAACATCCTATTAGCGACAGTTCAAGCATGTATCATTGTGTAACTGATTTGATATGTATTTTTATCTACTTGCATAGCAACAAGTAATTACAAATCGTGATAGATAACAAGTGCATTTCCATATGAGTAGCCCGCATGCGGTAGAGCCCCCATACTCCCGGGCGGCCGCGGGGAAACTCGCTAGATTTCACTTTTGCTGCACTCCTATCGGAGACACTAACTTGAAAGTTTCTCCCTTGACAGCTGGCAGATTTGCTCGCAATCTAATGGCATGCCGCAAATGGAACATAAACTTATATTTCATCTTTCACCCTCGCAACGTACCTCGAGTCTCGACAGACTGCAAATTGTGAAATGTTAATCTCATTATTATTCATGTGAAAGCAATGACTGACAGAAACTGTGCATGTAGTTTACATAATATCATTATATTCGCTTGCAGCTCGCTATTGTTTTATATCACAAAAGAAACGGAAAGTGCTAATTGGACAGTGAATATTGTGGGCATTCCTATATGCATTTTATGAATTATATTTAACGTTAAATTGGAGAAAGTAACTCAAATTATTGTGCCCCAATTATGTTGCGATGTTTAGAAGTTAAGGCAAATGTCTTCCACGCTCCGAGGTGAGGCGGATGTGGTTCAGAGATAAACGACAAGTTTAATTTAAGTTATGAGATAAGAACGCCTCGACTCTTGATAGCTTACTAGCACCCGGATTCGTGGTTTAAATTTACTGGCAAGCTTTTAAGCTTTACTCATTTTCAGACCATTGTTGTAATAATGTAGAGACACTAGCAGCATATAGATCGAATTCAAACGAGACACAATAATGATATGTGATGCATAATCTGTCACGCATAGAAATCTCTAATTAGATGCTTGCTACCGCTTGATAAAACGTATCTGCGTAGCCACTAATTTGTCTGATTAATTGTCGGATAGCTTAGATTAATATCGCTTAAATCTCGCGGATGGTAATTACATTGTATGGCAAGACCGCAGCTCAGTTGCTCTTGTTAGTTTTAAAAGACGCCGATGTTCTATCTAACATGTTGTCAAAATATGTGTATGGAACCAGTTAGACGATTAAAGGGCTCGCTCGCATCGATGTAGTGCATTATTTATTACGCCGTCGATTTCTCGCGGGCGGTCTTGAGATTTCACCACTTTCATCTCGTATTTACAAGTATGTACTGTACACGCCAGGTCTTCCATCCTTGGAACGTTTGTCATTTTTTGTGTTTGAACAAGTGCTTAGAAATACTTGTTCCTACTGTTTGCCTGAGTAGATTGGCCAGGAGGTAGGTATTTCTAAGCAATTGGAATTATTTATATAATTATTAAGTTATCCGTTACAGTCGTCTGTCTCCTTTACTGAAGAAATTTTGATATGGTGATAGTTTGCGTTTACAAAACTGATGGGAGTTTATAAAAGGCATATAATATTTTCCCATAAAAACTTAATTGACATTTGAATTGTAAATTGAGTTTTCATAGCGCTTTAATAGTTTTTAATGTATGTAAATATGTATAGCCAGATGAGAGATAACGAGCCTGTGATTATCTTCACCAATTTTTCGCTTTAATGAGCTCTAGTCTTTACATCGGTTGTAAGTGATGTTTAATTATACTTATCGTTAAACAGATCTCCTAACACCGCCCTATTATAGTAACAGAAACTAAAATTAGCTGCGGTAAAGCAAAATAGCTTTCACTTTCTACTGTTTCCGCCAGTCGCGCTACGGGAATGACTTATCGCGAAAATAGACCATTGTACGCCACCTCATTGTTCCAAGGACGATTTCACCACGACAATGTATGTATACGACATAGATAGCTTACTCGGTAATAGAATTATTATGTTTATGACATCATAAAAGGAAACAATGGCACAATAGTAATGTCTCACTCCTTATACGGAAGTCCTTACCGCGTAACAAAATGCAGGTGTAACGACCGGACGGTTGGTGGTTGCCAAATTTTTGGCTGATTAGGCTTTACTTATGAAGTGATTAACCTCAATAAGATTAATAGGTAATCGCTATAACTGAAGTAATAGTAGTTAGGAACGTTACTACGAAACGTCACTTCGTAGCAAACGACTACGAAGTAGTGCTACGAATCCGTATTAGATACACATAAAAGCCAATTAAGATGCTTCCAGACACTTAGACAACTTTTATGATTTGTATATTCTAGTTGTTGAATTTGTCATTTTATTCTTTAAATAATCAAGTAGTTAACAAAATAATCAAAATACATTGAGATTTATTTATGCTGATCTTAAAGTTAGAGTAGCTGAGAGAAAACCAAAATTTTAGTTCTGGCTGTCATGATTATTAACATTTTTATGTTTAAATATGGTTTTAACGTTAGTTAACGAAAGTTATATGTTATTATTCCAGCAGAGTAAGTATTTAAAATGATGTTAGATGAAAAACATGTGAAGTTAATTAATTTGAGTTGAGTTATGCGTAATTTTTTACCGTTTAAATTGAAAAATATCGTGATAGTTGTCGACGTGACATTGATCAAATGTTTTGTTGAATCTCGGTTCCGATCAAAGTAGTACGCGTGACTCATTCGTGAAAAATGTCCAAAACAGCGGACGCTGGTTTTCTTAGTGCCAATGAGCCGTATTGTTTTCCAGCATACTAATACAGGTATTTGGGTGAGGCGTGTCTCTGTAACCTCGATTTTACTAACTTTTGCTTTTATTTCTTTATGTTTTTATCTTGTGAAAATGTCAAAGATAACATTGAACTTCGTAAAAGGGAGACGCCCCTTAGGAAGGGTTGAGTTAAGGATACATTTTCCGTAGAAGTCACTTTTCAACATGTCGTAATATCTATTTGTGCGGGTGTTTTAGTAATGTAACTATGTTAGCAGTTAAGTGATAAGGACTGTGTAATAAAGTTTATCTTTTTGTTGCAGGTTTTCAAAATCCGAGTAACTTGCAAATATATGTCACCAAGATAACGTTTTGGTAAGTACACTATAGGAAGTTCATTTCTAAAACGATCCAAAGTAACGTATAGATTAAAGACTGTATGTGTGGAACATGTAACAGCGACAGATGAAAACTGAATCTTTGTACAAATACAAAATGAAAATCATAATTGAAGTAGATCTATCGCTGCTGCATGTCTTTTATGCCAATCAAGATGTAGTCAAAATACTGACCTTAATTTAATAATAATAAATTGACGAATAATTTAAAAAAATAAACATAAACGCAATTTAACGAGCCCAAATGATAGACTTTCCGTCATTAATTTAGAAAGGCTTGCACGTTATAATTTATCGCCTACCAATTAATTTTGGGCTGCTCTAAGATTTTCACTTATCATTATGCAATTTCAATTCTCATGTATCAAATTGTGCAATGTGAGCTCGTTAAAAGACGGAAACGAGCTATAGTTTGTGCTCACTCGATCATTCTCGGCGAAATGTATCGGCTTTCTCTGCGGTAATTACTCGCAGACGCTGCCGAAACTTGTGTTACGTAACTCCTGTAACAAGAGCATTTGGAGTATGTGGCGCGGGCGCAGCTTGCGAGTGAAAGTACTGAAGGGTCACGTTTGACCGGCCTCGCTGTTTTGTTTTTGAGTATCTAACAAAAATATAAGAACGTGACGAAATTACGATCCAAAACGCAGAATTTGGTGGTAATTTTTGATGTCTTAAAGTTGGGACTGCAGTCTTTCTAACTGTAACACGTGAGAATTCATCGTACCCCTTTATTCAAGGATGCTACTATACCTACTTTGATACCGTTTTAGCGCATTGTCGAAACTGTAATGTGCTAATAAATGCTGGCTTATAAGATTGAAATGGATTGTAATGTAATACGAACAATGTTTTGGAGCTTTCGTCAAACTGAATGCACCGTGCTCATGCCCGTAACGTAATCATGGGATGTTTCCAAAAAAGGCCCGACAGTTGCCATTGAACTTTGCTGGCCCTCATCGGAGTGAAAGCCATGATTGCCGCAGGCTGGTGATGATGGTAGAGTCGAGTCATCGTCCTTGAGTCGGCATCCGCTTTGTGAACCCGGACCAAGCGCTTTGGTTTCGAAACAATTGCGAGTAGAGTCACCATGACTTGTGACAGTTTTGAAGTCAAAATATTTATTTATTTATTTTATGGAAAACAAACAGCATATATGTATTATTAATAGATGAGGCGGTTAAGATCAAAAATGCCTTACATAGTTTTCACAAATAGCATATCAAGATACAATCCAAAACAATACTATTTAGCATGCATGCATGTATAAATTAAATTATTAATGATTGAGGTTCGATCTAAAAAGCACAACTTTTTATCGAGCATTAGTAATTAAATTATGATCCGTCTTGTAGAATAATACTTAGACTTGAATCCAATATCCAACATCCGATGATATGGTAATACTTTTTTTCCCAGATAAATACTTAGGTACCAATTCATATACTCGATATACGAGTACCGTCGTATTGGATACTCAATAATTTGTCTTAGGGCCATTTCAAATGTTAGTTTTAGTTCCCAAGATTCATTATGAACAACGTTGTCCCCGTAAAGCAAAAAGTAAGGTCACAATGTGAGGTCAGACCCCATCAATTATCCCGCGCTTGCGCAATATCGGGAGCGACGCCCTCGTCCTTGAGCCGTAACTTTCTCTTCCGTGCGTCCGCGCCGTCCTCGCGTATCTCACATTTTACGCTCCACGCCCGTGAAGATTTCATGCAATGATAAACCCATCACGCCGCCATTGAGTTTTTTTAGTAGCAGAGCTATTGACATAATTTCGGTTACACTTCTTTGAAATAGTCCGAGTAGCCTAAAAAGCGTGAGATAATTAGTTTCTGTATTTCTTGTTGCCGTGATAACATCAAAAGAAATAAAGCATGGCTTTACGTAGTTATTACACTTTTGTGATTTAAATCTAAACTTTCGACAACTTTATAACTTAATCAGAAACTAATGAGCATCGCTGGTGAATTCTTAAAATCTAGACTAACATGCAAATTATGGTCTAATAGCACGTGATCTTAATAACAAATGCACCCCAGAAGTGGACTAGCAACAAGCCGATAAGGACGACGGTTTTACCATCAAAGCTCATTGACCAAGTATGCGTCAATAAGTGGTACAGAGTTAACTGCTTGTATAATCGCAATGATCGGCAAATTGTCGCCGGGCATGCCTTTAACTGCATGCGCCCCGCGTAGATAGGCCGAGTTTACATGCTGCTCACCTAAACACGTAATTTTATGCTGCCGCGCATGCCAGCGATAGGTCACCGCATACATTAGTGCAAGCGACACAGAGACACACATCCGCTCAGCGCGATATGATATAACAATCTCATTCAGGAATATGCAGAATTTTCTTTTAAAAAACTTTCTCACGCAAAAATATGTCTCGTGACATATGAATTTTTAATACCTACATTATCAATCAACCTCAAAACGCTTAATTAAATGGCAAACAATCAACTAAGTCGCTGATTTGAGGTCACCTCTATCTTCATTCAGACTATATTGATAATTTATTCAAATCGCATCATCTATTGGATGTTTTCATTATCGTGAATGCAGTCTTCGCGTTAACGGCGTCGTAATTCGATAGCCTGCTGCGAGATACCAGTTTCAATATCTGTGAAAAGTGCGGGCTCTCTCTGCTGCCGGCTCGACGGGTTGGAAATGTCGGGAAACGCGTGGGTGTTGCCCGGCTACTAAGTTATTTTTGCTCATCGGGTCTTTTATCTTGCGGAGCTTCCGGATAGTTAATTTATTTATGTATTTCAAAATGATACTTTCAGTCAAGCGATATTGCACCTTAATGAAGCTTTATTGTTATTTGTTAAGCTCTGTGGACTAAAGATTAATATTTCATTATTTAAGTTAATAAACTTTTATGTTCTAATCAATGGGGTGATTTTCCCAGCGAATGCAAATAAGGCAATTTTCGTAGTAAACTAGGCCGGTTTCTACGGCACGCGGAAACGCCAGCGTAAGTTAGGGTGACATTTATATTTATATTGTGGTTTTACTTTTATTAGGTACTTTGATATTTATGCGTTATGAACTTCGGACTAATGTGAAGCCCCCTTACCTACCACAGTATCTATTTTGAATATCAAAGTAGGTAATAACTTTCGTACCCATAAAACATTTGAACTTATATCGCTCACACTTTCTGTTTATTGGTGCGACTAATATTGACCTACAGATTATATCTCAAATACAAACGTACTTGTTATTTTTGTTTTTGATATTCTAATATGGCGACCGCAAACGCACGTTTGCGCTACTCCTATTGTGGCTGGATAAGTTTATTGGGCCGAATAATTTATCAGTCCTATCGGATTACTAAGCTAGTGAAAATGTCTGTCGGTTTGTCACGCTCAGTTGCTGTTTATTTACGCTTGCTTTATTGGAACATAGAAAGCAGTAATAATATAAACCCATATGGGATTATTTTACTGTATAAGTATTCATTCACGCACGGCGATGTGGCATGAGTGGAGGTCTAGAAATTAGCGCATTTCTTTTAAAGCATTGAGAATCGTGTTTTGAAACTATTCTCAAAAACTTTTCTGATTACAAGCAAAAGCATGTTTTAAAGAAAATCCCTATGCTGCGTGTTTCCTTTATTACGCTTTAATTTACACTAACAATAGCTTTTCCAAAAGTCCCGAGCTTTTTCTATATCCTTTTGCTTCATAACTAACGAGCCATGGCAGTGTATAATTAACTGTGCATTTTAAACCTTTAAGGCGAAAATGTATATCTTTAACTTTCCTTTCAAGCCTATCGCACTTTACCATAATATTACCAGATATTTATGAGCTTTCATAGTAGTGGAATGAAATGTGCGCCTTCACAAATCACATTTACTTTCATTTGCACCTCCCAGACTAAATTTGTCATCTTTTTTCGGCAAGGAATTTTGATTAGCGAAGAAAAATTAATAAGCAATTGGCGTTAAGATATTTTGTTACATTTTTAGCAATAACATATTTTATAGTGATGTACAATTAATGTTTTTGAAATAATTACTTTTAATGAATTGCAATCCGTCAGTAAAGTATTTTCATCCGAACTTAATTATTACTTTGGTACAAAGTTATTTTTTGTTTATCGATGAATGTAGACAGTTTTATATTTTTGCTGAAAGAGCGTGGAATTTTAAATGTTTCTTAGAAAGTTGTATGCCATTACGACGGTTAATTTTTACAAGTAGTCTGTAATATAGGTCGTCCTAACAAGGTTAATATTAATAGCAAGCAATACTTGAAGCATTGGGCCACTTTCGGTTGTCATCTTGACGTCAAGCCTACTAGCCTGGGTGACGTATCTGGAGCGCTGGCGGCGCCGTGGTCAACACTATCTCTGAACTGCGCCTCCGTCAAGTTCAAATTACAACGCAACAAAAAAGCAATTACGTGCAATATACCATGAAACAAGATAATCGCGGGCTACGTTATTACCTTTCAAAGTAAACTATAACATTGAAAGATCGCTACTTTTATTAGGTCAAGATATCTCAATAAAAGTGCTATGTGTAGTTTTGGAAATATTTCGTGGAATAAAGTTATCCACTATGGAGAAAGTATTCAAGTATTCCTGTATTACATGTTAAGTTACATCAGTGTACTAATATTTCAGAGTAATAACATTACTTCATAAGTTAAAGTTATCTAAATTAGAGCATTAAAACTTACACCATGGTAGCGTTAAGGCTTGACGCATTAACAAGATAAGATTTAACTGCCCGATTATGTTTAATCATAAATATCTTTATGTTTCCTGTGAGTAATTAACGCTCCTTTTACATTTTCACTGAAACGCACATTTAGAATGATTAAATGTTGTTTTACAATCAAATAAACACTGAACGTATTTATTTCCGTTTCCTCAGTCAATTACAAGCTGTTATGCGCCTTATTCGGCATCCAAGATTACCATTAAAAAGCGGAACATGGGACATATGGACCGGTTGGGTAGACTAAGGCCCAGAACAGACGGTGAAATGCAACTGCAACGAAACTGCAACTGCTAGTTACTTTTCAGTTGCATCTAAGTTTCTGCCATAGCGTCCGTTGAGAAACCACACATGACGCGCGTTTCAACCCGGTTTCAAACTGGTCGCGTCATGTGTGGTCTATCAACGGACGCTATGGCAGAAACTTAGATGTAACTCAAAAGTAACTAGCAGTTGCAGTTTCGTTGCAGTTGCATTTCACCGTCTGTTCTGGGCCTTATTGTGACAAGTGGTTTAGGACACAGTAGCACCAATCATTAGGGGGAAAAGTTGATGCGACGTGAGACCGTAAACCCGTCTGTGTGGAAAGCCTGGCCCGTGACGAGTCGATACGCGATATGTCACACCATAAGTGCGAATTAAGTGGACGCGGAAAATATACCTTCCTGTTAACTGTTACCAAGTTACTATGTTAAGAAACTAGTGTTAAGATTTAATTTCGATTAGTTTTACTGATTAGCTGGCGCCTGTGAAATTTCTTCACGCTTAAATCAAATATCTATCTATACCTCTAAGGGTTCTCTTATCTCTCTGTTTTATTAGTTCCACTTTCTATCTGTGACCATAATGGAGCTAAGGAATATTATTTATTGTGTGAGTTTCGTTTTTATTGTTATTTTAAGCTGACGCGTTTAAGTCTTTNATGTCTTTAGTATGAAAGTGTTGAGTAAGTAGAGTTCACGACTTTTACTGCATCAAACGAGCAAAAGCTTTAAAAATAATAATAAAAAAGCTGTAGAATATCATACATTGACCAAATCACTCGTAATTACCTAGTGTGTTTTATGAATGAATAGGTAATTCTTAAGCAACGGAACCCAATTCCAAAGGTCGAGTAATGAAATATTACATATAATTATTGATTAATGACGATTGATTGTCATCGGATGACTCGTGCATTTGTAAAATATTAAAGGGTAATTGTATGGAAATTATTCGAATTATGTGTGCAGATGTCATACGGCGCCGGCGAATTATTGAGATAGCTTTCATTGATAAGTTTTTGAAAAGTTTGATTTCTGGGTAAGATAATATTATGCTGAGTACAAAATTAAATAGAGCTTATGTAAGTTTAAATTTTTTGAGAACATAGCGTTACAGCTACTTCTATAAATTATTATTTCGGCAACTTTACTGATTTGCGACACCTCTATTAATAGAATTAAACGAATGTTTGATCAGCGAAAAAACTTTCTGTTACCGAACTGATAAAAAACGGTTATGTAATAAAATGAAAGATCGATCGGCTAATTATACCGCGAAGGCTGCGCCCGCGCCGCGCAGGCCGCGCGACAATCGCACGCCGCTAACGAAAGTTACCGGATTTTGTGCACTTCCAATGCCAAGTGCGGCGAAGAAAGCGAGCTGCCCAGCTTCCAAGCGAAGCATCTTTAATACTGTCATCTCGCTCTCGCGGCTTAGGAGTGGACATGTAAAAGAGGGACCACGTGTGCTTAAAAGAGAAAGTGGGCCACGTTACGTTTCTCGGTACCATTAACACGGGCATTGAACGTAAACGTCAACGGATAGCATCTTTGGTTCCACGACGATGGGATTTCGATGTTATTGTCTTGTTATTTAGGCGCAATTTGGCTGCGGCGTGTTGATGATGGATTCGTACTGCGAACTTGGGCGGGTAGCCATTGATGCGGAGATGCAGAATTCGGAGAGCAACGAACTGTGGGCGCAGAGAAAGTGTTGTGGCGTAACCTTGAGCCTGTGTCGCTCTTCATCGAATCACCTAATCGATACGTCACTGCACAATGTAGTACGCAAGTGTAGGAGTACGCTCGTAATCAATTACATTAGCGGGTAGTCGCCTAATAATTACGTATGCACAATTTATATACGTGCTTCTGTATATGGAAGCTAATGGCCAGCGACCTCATATTACACTTATTATATCACTTCTTATTAATAGAGGCTCTTGTTTGAATTGGAGTGATGAGTGGTTTAACAGTGACAGTTTTAATTATTAACATAATTATTATGTGAACAAAAAAGAAATTACAAAATAAATGTGAGAATTAGTGACCATTAAGATAAAAAGATATAGCCTAACTCACTATGTAACAGCCAAAAGTAGCTGCATCCTTTTATCGACATGTGATAGCTTTGTGCGGTACGTGATGTGAAAAACAATGGTGAAAATTCGGCACATTTTAAGTAGAATCAAGAATTTGGTTGGTGTTAGCAGATCAATCGGCCATTCACCTCCATTCGCATTCTTCGTTTTCTAAAATATTTGCCAAGCCAAAACACTGCTGGCAATCGTTGATCGAAAAGAAAATGTGCTAAAGAATATAGTTTCACTTTAACAAAACTAACATTAAATCAATTTAAGAAGCCATTACATTGTTTATTAATAGCTAACTTGCGATATAATTGCATGGGAATTCTGCTAATCTGAGAGGGGCAGCTCTATTGATTCAACAAGTGAAAACGCGTGCACAACAATAAAATTCGTTGTTCATTTACTGAACGAAAGCTATTAAGACGTATTCAATGGCTCATTTCGCGTCGTCTCCGATTAATTTAAAGCTCGCATTGCTGAATTATTGTACGATAAATTATTGTCTTCTTTAGGAATTGCACAATAGCCAGATTACTTTAATAACCCATTCACATCTGATGAAAGATACAGCTAGTTGCATTTGTCTTTGTCTTCCATTGGAAGTTAGTTTTCAATTAATCTTGAAAATAAAGGAACTAACAAAAGACAACCCTCACTTAACTCATTATTATTTCCGGACTGAACATTATGCAAGAAGTCAAATTATCTAGAAAAACCCATCCGCTCATTTGGTTTAGGATCATTAGAAGGCAAAGCTCACTTCCGCTGACACTGTTCCCGCCCCCCGAAAGTCTTGTTACTCTGTTGGATTGCCACGCCTTTAATGGATTTTGACTTATTAAGGCAATCTTAAAACGATAAGTGATCTCATTCGATTATTTCTAAACTATACAAGATATCGAAAAACTCGTTACTAATCCTGAAAGTGCTTCACAAGCTCTATCCAACGGTACCAATACTAGGTTACAGAATTAACTGGATCTATCCGAAAATTTAATGTTTATTGCTCCCATACTAAATGTATGCCAGCCAAACAATAGAAGTATTAATTTTTTTTATTAAATAATAAACACTTAAAATGAACTCGTAAATTGCATTCTTATTTAAAACTATTCGTGGAAAACATTGGTTTTAGGCTTTCCTTGCTATAATATTAACAAGACATGAGTGCCATGACTGTGGCTGTACTAAATGTATGGAAGCTGGAAACATTGAATTTTCGAATGGATCCAGTTTATTTTGTAACCTATTATTGATATCGTTGGATAGAGCTCGTAAAGCACTTTCAGAATCAGTAATCAGTTTTTCGATATCTTGTATAGTTTAGAAATAATCGAGTGAGATCACTTAACGTTTCCACCCTGTATACGCTTCTGCAATAACTTGTAATAGAACGCGCGCATGTGATCCTTTCATGAAACCACCATTAAGGGTGACGATTGTTTTTTATTAATCAAGGCGATATCAGTTTAATATTCAAGGAACAGGAATAATTTTCAAAGAAGAGCAAATGTGGAAGTATGGATGTTACATAAATACATGTAAATTCAAATTAACATCGGCTCATAATTGAACATTGGTGAGGAGGTACATTACATGCAACTTTACTTAAAGTTTTTACCTGGTATGCAAAATACTTATACAGGAAACTACATAGCAAAGTCTAGGAAACGGATAAATATTACCTTAAATATGTACCTAAATAAATACTTGTTTAAAAGACTTCTGATATAAAAAAAAACACGTACTTACCATAGTTGAAAAAGATCCTCTTCAAAACTCAAGCCGAAATCAAATCTTGCATCGTAGTCGTGTGCAAACCACCGGGCAGGTGGCCATCCATTCCCATCACTTCACCACGTGTAATATTCAGAATGAAAGACTTGTGGGCATCATCTGCGTGATACTTTTTCTTGCTCGTTGTTTTCTGTACACAAAGCAATGCCGTTTGCGGCTGGCTTGATTAAACTATATCTAGGTTACATCTACGATCGTTGATGGTTATCTCATTTTCATACTAATACTCGTTCCACTCCAAATGCAAGGTTGGCTCACGTTTATTATAAAATGTGTGTACATTGTCTCTGCTATTATCATTTCAGTTTGAAGAAGTTAGAATTAAAATCATAACGTTGTTAAAAAATCTCGGCTAAAAATAATACGTACCTACTAACTTAAATGAACGTAACGATAAAACTGGAAAACAACTTACAAAAACGAAAACGATTCGACTAACGAAATACTGAAAAATGGGATGTGGAAAACATATAAATACGGAAATGTCACTATTTTGGCATAAAAGTTATCTAGAGTCATAAAGCCACGTAATGCAGATAATATCATACCTAGTAAAGTCAACGACTGCTTAATTTTAACTGTAATGGACTTGTCGGGACCAATAAGAGGTTTATAATATTTCAGTCAAAAGTGAAAATTATAAAATAATTACTCAAACACATGCCATCACGAGCGAAGTTGCCAATGGATCAAAAATACCCACTAAAAACTGCAATAGTTATACATAGTGTTTAAGTCACAACTTTCCTCTGTCTGCGTGGAAGAATTCCTAAACTTAATTAAGTATCCGAGAAGATAATAGCTACTTGTGCTTGTTACAGTTAAGTAGATGTCATTATACAGCTGATCTAATTTCTATCTTGGCTCAGATAATAATTGCAAAAAATGCACCCAAGATAATTCTTGCAAAAACGCTGTCAGCCTCTAAATATTGATCACATTGACTTGCAAATTGTAGTTTAGCGATAGACAGAAAACGAAAGTTTTCAACAAAGTTACAACTCACGTTGGTTTTTGTCGATCATCTCGTGTGAAATCTGTGCATGGCTTTTTATGAATTTTAAATGATTTAAAGAGTCCCACGATCGGTGCATTGGATTCACGTTAGGTGTAAATGCCCCTCAGCGAATGTCTCATCGGTTAATTAAATAGAGATTTCTCGTTCATTGTTTAGTTTCAGAATTATGCGAAAATGCTTTCAACACAACTTTTACAATAATTTAATATACTTCAACTGTTGTAAATAAACATTTCTTTACAACATCGACGCAACGTTTTTCTTTACATGTAAATGCATTAGGCAGTATCTCACCAATAATTTTATTATTGGAAAATTTGTATCTCCCTACAGCTTTCTACAAAATGAAACTGAGTTTACCGATTAACTTCTACGTCAAAAACTCAAGAGAGAAAGCCAGTCAAATTATTTTTAGTAGATTTTCTAGATGGTCAATAACAAATGTTTTCGCTGTTTCAGCAAAGTGATTAAATAAACTTCTGAGCAAAAATTTATTATATTATCAGTAATTGGAGCTGCTTTCACTGGACGTTGATCAATGAGCTCTTAATTTGATGATGTCGTCTATTCTTCAGCTGAGGAACGAGTGATGAGCATTTTGACAGAGCAATTAACAAACTAAACGAGAGCTCGCAAATAATGGGCTGGTTAGTGTGTAGGACGAAACTTGTTATTGAGACGTCAAACTTGGTACTAGCCCGTCGATCATGGAGGCTAACAATTTTAATTATTTCCTAACGGACAATTAAAAACTCGAGAACAAATGATTTTAACAAATATTAATTACAGCTAGGCCCTCCCAAAAGAAAGTAAGTCTTAGTCACAGTAATTAAAACTTACTAGGAAATAAACCAGGTTAAGTCAAACCCACGAATGTTAAGTCCTCCGAGACAAAGGATATGCTATCTGAAGACTTCATGAATTTTATCCTACCAAAGTAATATAGAAAAGTATACAGAGTCAGAGATATGCAAATTCCAGGAAAATGAGAGATAGATTTATTTTGATTAAACTGTAAGAACCCGCGCTGCCATTTATTTACAGTTATTGGATAGGTAATGCAATCACCGCGTTATTCAAATGCAACTGTACAATTGATTAAATAAACATACATTAAATAACAGTTGCACATGTATATTGATAAGTTAATGAGCAAAGACGAACGAAAGTGATTTTTTATGGGCGCGGCGCGACTTGGCTGAAGGCTGTAGGCTGTAAGGGCTAGCGGAACACCCATTGAGCTGTTACAATGTTTATGGTTATGGATATATTTTATCGAGCCACTCTGTTGTCCCACATTCGTCGCGTTTCTTCGCGAGCGCTTAATTGAACGCGGCCGGCACCTACTACAGTCTATTATTATAATATCGCCGCAGATTACAGAAAATAGAAAATGCCCGAGGGCCCGCTTTCTTGCGGGCAACCAGGCTAGTTACAGGCAGGTGGCCGCGACCGCTCACAAAAAATCAATCTGGACTTGATACGAGCTATTTCTAATTTCAACGTATGAAGGTACGGTTTATTTATTCGTAACAGTATGGTTCCATTGAATGAATATTGTTATTAAACTAGAACATCGTCTCAATGAGATGCGGACGCAGCGCACGGCCGATTATTTTTGTTACGGAATGAGACGTGGAATCATATCTAACGGTGTTGAGACAGTCGAGCATATTCTTGCATCGACAGACGAGAGTTCGTGCTTTCTAACCAGCGAGCGATCGAGTGTCTGGAGTGAAATCGCCAGAAGCCTCGCCGCCAGCGCCGCGCCCGCGCCGATAGCGTGCACACGTCGCGCATAATATGAATCGAATCTTTTTCTAAGTAAAGAAAGTAAAAAAAATAACTCGTTCGTAGACTTCTAGAACGTCGATGAACTTGTGCATCAGAAGCTATCTGTGTTATAGCCGTAGACGCGGTATTGATAATGTAATTAAGTAATCATTAAAAATAGACCCTCGATCCATTAAAAACAATCCGCAGATCTTACGGTATCGACTATTATTTTTATTAAAGGCCCAAATCGTTCCGAAAAAGCCGTTTAACCCAAATAATTTAAATACAATACATATCCTCAATCGCAACTGCAATAATGGTATTCAATTTGCAATGCACTTATAAAGGCGACCTTGCACATAATAAGGTGAAGGCCGCGCGCGGTTTCCTCTCGACGCAACGGGAGCGGCGCGTGCAGTGAAAGATGCGGCCGGTGCAGTTCCGGCGCTGCACTCGGTCAGTGGGTCAGCCCCACTCGCGCAGGTGGGGCCCCCAGAGCGGGGGGGCCGGTGTGCAGTGCCCCCCGTGGTAGCCGCTGAGATGGTCGGGTCCGCGCCCGCGCGCTTCTAGCGCCCATGACCCACCGCCCGCGCCGGGCCCATGCTAGTGCTCACATACGTGTTTTGGTTGCAGGCCGCTGACTGACATTGGACTGTGACTATGAAGAGGACCAGGATACTGCTGGCGATCGCGACGCTCCTGTTACAGGTTGGTTCGGTTTTAAATTATTTTTTATTTTTAAAATGATCAATCAAATTCTTATTGAATTAAAACTGAATGAGTAGTGCAAATATTTTTTTCTAATTACGACGAGTGATGACTCAAGATTTTTTTTTGCTAATAGAGCAAATAAAGCATTTTTTGCAGCTTGCATGTGGACAATTTTTTTCTTTAATTCCGATAGTAAAGTGGTGACTTAACAGTATTCCGTGCAGTGATTGAATCATAGCAATGATGATGATAATAGGCATAACGCGGGTTTGTGGGGCTGCGTGCGTTGGGATACCGTTCCGAGTCGGACGCAGCGGCCACGGGTAATAGCGCCCCTAACTGACCAGCGGAATGACACAACACTTTTCGATAAATTAACCACAATCATAAAGACAATATTTAAAAACATATCACCAGTAATTATATTAACAATTAACTGTCACGCATGACCAATTTCACGACTGCTTGTAAATTCGGAAACGGAATTGATCATTTATAAATGAATTTTATAAAATAGGAATTCATTTTAATTGGTTTTAATTACAGAATTAAAATTAATCAAGTGAAAAGTATCATCTATTTCCTCTGCGTCCAATTTAGTTTTATCAGTTTAGAATCATATATTACATAGCCAATAATAACATAGACGTGATTATACCGTGTAAGAATTAACAAGTCATATTTCAGCGTCAACACACAACAGTATCTTAAACTTTTGAAACAAGGCTGCGTATGTTCCTCCAGAAAATAAGTGATGTTTTATGATGCAGAGAGTAATTTGTACGGCCGAGTAAGCTTGTTATTGTACACAAATTAGAACCCACAGTGTTTGTGATAGAGGTGTTATTAGATCGGTGTGTGGAGATGCAGTGGCGTGCGCTGCAGCCCACCGCTCGCTCTTGAATAATTCAGCTTTTTCCGCTCATGTTCGCGGCAACTAGGCTAATGATTCCGTTAGCACATCCACAAAACACCGGACTATCGGCGGCTAACTGCGTATGCTTATTTATCCAATTTCTAGAGACATCAATTCTTTAAATGGAAATAGAGCAAGTACTGAACGCTGGCCGTAACGCGATGGGAGAAGTTTTAACTTTTGAAAAAAGTAACCGAAAGCGTCCGAGCTTACTGTAGTTTTATTTATCGTGGTAAAATACATTACTATCGTTTAAAATGACAACCTATGTTTCAATCGTCTTATCTTTTCTTAACTCCCGAAATGAAAAATGAAAAAAAAATGTCATTTATTCTAATTTTGGGTTTTAATAATCTTCAAAACTGTATGGAAAATGTAAAATGTCAACTTTCCTTGTTATCTTTTGGTCGAAGATACGAAACTGAGATACACACAATTTGCATAAGCCAAACGTTTCGTTTCGCGGCGCGGAGTCGTCGACCGTCGAAATACCCTTCAAGAACACTTTCACTATGGTTTCGCATCTTTCCACGCTCTGACGCAATTGCCATGCCCAATTTCTTGAGTGACATCACTTAGAAATTCTCCAATAATATTTAATATTACTGTTAGAAATAACTTTTAATTTAATCATTAATTTATTATTTGAAAAACGTTCTAACATAGATTCTATATCAACTTAACAAAATGTCAAAGTTAGGCATCATTAGGAGACCTAAAACGGCTCTAGTCTTATAGCATGATAAATAATTAAATCAAAAACAAGTGAACTTCAGAAAAGCGTCACATAAAATGAAATTGTAATCGACAGACTGAAACATGCAATAAAAATAGTTCACAATAAAACGCGTAAAACGTTGATGCGTAAAATTACTCTACAATAATTTTCAAAAAAACTGCGAATCTATTTACAAAAATCTTTACAATAAACAACAATGCACACTTTCATTGAAGACACAAAGCGTAATAGTGTCGTAACTTTGGTACTGCCCAACTCTTTCCATTGAATTCGCGTCATTGTGCTCGCTATCGATAAAGGCATTCGATTCTTACCACTATTACGTTAGAGTCGTGTCGATATTCATCACGATTAGATCACCATCGGTTAATTTAATCAATCAGTGTCAGCGTCTGACTGACTCGTTAGCGATTATTCGCACTCGTTATATCTACTTATAAGTTATCTTGCCTATATTTAGACTGATTGCTAACGAACATAATTAATAATTAGAAGAACCGTACGAGATGACACTTTCTATGTAATATTGTGAGCTGTATGTATTAATAATAAGTTTACAGGATTATTACTGTAACTACGGGATCGAGATGATTTATTTTACTGGTTTTTTGAGCGACTGCGTGAATAGGCTCTCTGTTCTACACACAATTAGCGCAGCCAGCCATGGGCAGAAGTCACTCTACCAGAAATAAATAACAAGAAAAGGGTTTCAAAAATGATCGACGGAAAGATAACACGATTATGACTAAAGCCGTTTTTAGACATAAAGGTAAACGTATCGGGTTGAAAAAAAAATGAAAATGAAATATTTTATTACTTGCGTTAGTGAAACATCTGATGTGGAATTGTGTAAAGCAATCGTTATCATTTGACAGTTCATAAGGTACGATTATTCTGTCAAACGCTTTGTTTAACCGACTTTATCGTACGTTATGAACTGTCAAATGATTAAGATTGCTTTACACAATTCCACCTCTGATTTTAATTGAACTTATTGTACAGCAGACTGCACAGTGCACTGCAAGATAGAGCCGTAGTTAGTAAAAAGGGCAAGCTAAATAAACCGTTCAAAGAAAGATAGATGGAGAAGCCTACGTTGCAAAACCTTTACAAAGTTATACCACTGCATAGAGTCCATAAACCAAACAAAACTTTCAACGAACAGTGACAACATTGCGTTATGCATTCAAATATTTATCAAATTCCAGTTCAAAATCAACTGGTGCAATGTCGAAGTTGTACTAACTCATCAGTAAGACACAACTTCACTAATTCGTGTTAGAAAGTGCTTGTATTGTCAAAGAAAGTGTAAACGGACACTTTCATTTGAGTTGTCGATACTCTATTGTAATTACTCGGATAATCGGAAGAATCGATCTGTTCTGCAAGCTATGGGCGCTGAATGAGCAGTTATAGTTAATTTATACAAGTAAAAGTTTCATTAACTTCTCATCATTGTTTAAGTAATAATTTACATAGTTAAAGAGAGTAAAACATAAAAAATCTAAACTTTAAATCGAATCGAAATAATAGAATTAAAGATTATAATTAATCAGAGAAAAAACATCCTCTTTGATCGATTGCTATTCTAGATTTACACGGAAATATACATAGTTACTATGTAAGGGCTTCATAAACATGTGCTCACAAATGGTCAAAAGTTGAACTAGCTCCCATACGTCATGCAATGCTTTCCCATCCCAAGGGAAAGTGTTCGACCGTGCCCTTCGCGCGCAGTTCAAGTTCAAGACTATGCGCCGATCGCGAGATAAACGCGCGACGTACCGTACCAACCAGTGATCGATTACGTTCCGATTACCGCGCATTCTGACCCGTGCTCAACGCATGTAATTATTTTTAATGCCGATTTTCACTTGTCTCGACCATTTGTCAAAAGCGTGCCCATAACTTTAACCAGCATCACCATCATTAACCATTAAATACTTGCTTTCCCACGTAAGACAATCGTTTAAACGTTAAGTATACTCAAAACACAAATTAAGTTGCTCTATTCCCTCTATTTTTAGAATAAGGGCCAGTTTAAATCGCACATGAGAAAATCTAAAAACATAAACAATGTAAGATAGAATCTACCGTGTAAACGAGACTTTTTATCTAATTCGCTAGCAGTTAGAGTCTGTATGACTACAAACAATGATCGCAAATCTCGAAACGTGATTGTAAATCTGAAATGACTGTCACGTTTCATAAAGCAGTCATTAGTGCATGTGGGGCAGGTTAGTTACTGCGTAGGAAAGCTCTTAGCACAATTAAGAGCATCAGAGCAGATGCAGGCATGCAGGTCGCGATGCACGCACTCGGGCACACTTCCCACGTCCCGCCAGCAACAATAGTGCGCATCTTGTGGGACATGTTTCGAATACTGCAACCAAGTGCACCGATCACATCCCGGAAGTTATTGTTATGAATGCTGAGACGATGACATTGATGGCGCCATTTTGTAGCAATATTACCATCTCAGATGTCAAGCGGAAAGCCGCAAATGATCTGGATATCCGAATAAAATGTCATAACCATATCTTACTACTGACACAAGTTTTTAAATTGTAAAAATGACTAACTATTTTATAAATAGTTTTTACTGAGTCGTTGAAGTCTTTTCTATCAAGATTGTTATGTAGAAGTCCTCAAGCTATGAGATATTAAGATGTCATATCAAGAATTTCCTACAAATAACTTTTTTTTCAATATTTTGACAGTGACATCTTTTGTAGGATCTTGATTTTTTATGTATATCCGGCACAGTAAGATTACATGCGCCTTGTTAGATGAGCTATCAAGATTAATAGCTTGAGTGTACAAAGAAGTTAATAAATATTTGTGTGTATAGAAGTGAAACGAAAATTCCTAACGGGCAAGCCATTTTCTAAAGGACCTTTGAATCAGCAGATTATCAAAAACATAAATAACCTCGACCTTGTTAGGATTCGCAAACACCTTGGAACGCAAACAAAAATCCGGTTCCACCAATTTCACGTTCATATGAACAACTTTCATCTGCGTTGTACCAATTTTCGTAGTGTAGGTATAAGGTGTAAGTGGACAGGTTTCTTTAAAGAAGCCATTTATTTCATGGGTTATGTAACCACGCACTTTTACTTATAATATGATGTGGACCGAATTCGTTTGAATCTTGTTTTATGAATCAACCGTGAGAATGTCTTGCTACGCTTGTTATTCACATGACTGAAGGTTAGACTATTAATTCTACAGATAGGCCCGGTAAAAAGGAATTACTTTTATGTTAGCTGAACTTCTTATGTGGCCGACATAACCAGTGCTTAATTTGAGAAAATATATTTTTTCTTACTTTACATAACAATCTATCCCTGAGGATAGTATGTACCTATAGTATATGCAGAATTTCAAATTCATATTCATTTATTTATTGCATCACATGATTTCTACACATAATTAGTATTTATTAGTAGGTAATTCTAGGAATAGGATTTTGCGCTGTCTTATAATATAATGTCCCGTGCGTGATTAAGTACCTACGTGTATAAATATTGTTCATTTAATGGAATGTTAACTAGAACAATACTACAATTATTAACATAAAATACCACAATTATTCACATAATTTGTTTCAATAAACTCTAAGGAAAGTGAGCACTTAGTGATGATGACACAACACCATATTGCGATAAATATTATTTAATTTGAGGTAATTAAACAAACGCGTAAGATAATTATTATGTAGTTTTTTTTTAAATTGGTGTGTTTTAAATTGATGTGTGTGTGCTTAAACATAATTATGAACTTTTTGATAATCTTTATTATTGTACCACTCAATGCGAAATCATATTTAGCGCAATGATCTGTTGATTGAGACAATGTAAAATGACACCTCCAGCCTCCCATGTATGTCCCACCCAGTATGACAAAAAGAATAAAACACCCACAAAGCTAAAGCTAGTTAAACAGTTCACCTTTTTACGCTTAAGTTAAATCTTAACTAAATTATTTCGTTCCCTTCTTAGATGTCGTAGTCTTAGAACAAAATAACGACTTAAGATTTTTTCTAATACGTGACGATCGATTGTGCATATCGCATCGAATCGATTTGGATAGGGCTACGAGTTAGTGAAAGACATAAAAGTGCGCAATGTGTGTTTTTTTAGTGATAACTGTGTTACTTGTACCACAGAATACATAATAGTAGCAACAGAAATTGCACTCCTTTGTGTAGGATCAGATGCCGACATTTTAACGGTAATAATAATAATGCAAAATATCCAACGCACATGTTGCATTCGAAATCGCACCTTACTACTACGCTCACAAGAGCGCAATTTTTTTGTGTTCAGAATTGATGTACCTCGCAGCTCAAGCGTCAGGGTTGTAGGTATAAGCAAAGTAAAATAAATAAAAACTTAATTTTAAGAAGCATTTATTGTATTTACGATTAGTAAACTTTAATCTTGTGGTGTTTGTATAATCGTACCATTCTAAAGTACCTATTAATAAACTTAAGTGTTGCGATAATTCGAAATTGTACAAACAGTTTTAAAAGATTTAGTGTCTTTATTATTGATGATAAAGTTAATGTTTTTATTAACTAAAATATTTTTTTTACTACAGTCTTTTGTCATAAGTATTTCAAAATTATTTAAAAAGTGTGTTTTTTTTTTTAATTATTTCAATTACTACAGTTGATTATTATTCCTAAATATTACGATTTTCCATTAAAGAAGGATAACAGTGCTGTTGGAACAATAAACCTTGATTGCGACGATGATCGACCGAGCGAGTATAGGTACGCGTGTGTACACAGGCGCGTGGCGGCCCTGACTGATTTGCAACTTGAAGTTGTCGCGCGCTGTAGGTAATTATCTCGGCCGCCATAGGCGAGTGACGGAGGCCTGCTTGTACTACAACCGGAGTAGTATTGCTGTGTTATAGCAGTGCCTCTTGCCCTCCGAGTATCCACGGAAGACCAGCGTCGTGGTGTCCCTTACGACACCTCGACATGATGCTGAGTGGATACCGTTTCGGTGACACGCACATTACCTACTCTCTTTATTTTTGTTAAATATTTTTGATGCTGTTTTGTGTCGCTGAATAAAATATTTCATTTTCATTTTCAATTGGATTGTCTGTGACCGTTGAATTCATTTTATTTGAAAAAAATTTTTAGCAAAGAAACGTTGGAAAAGGGAATAAAAAACGCACATTTTGGGGTTTTTGGAATATCCCTTGCGTATGGGGGGAAACGGATGCGGTGAAGCGATACTTTCACCTGCGCCGCACCTGCCGATACATTATAGCGGCGCGCGCGCATCTTCCAAGCATTATCAATTACGGTGCAGATTCTATGCAATCTTAGCTGATAAATGGGAATATCCTGTCATAGTACGTAATTACAGTGAGAGCCTAGTTAGTGTAATCCAATTTAAATCTAAAAAAAAAATATGATACACTCACGGGTATTGTGAATTTATGATACTTTTTAATATTTATGTAATAATGACTCGTACCGACTATCAAATTATAACCCAGCCCCAAATTACGTAGAGCTTTGTTATGGAATAGAAAATAGAAATAGAAAAAACTTTATTGACAAAGTATGCTTTACATTTACCATATGACAACTAAGTACAATGGAGTTCTCCCACGCTCAGCATTTACCATGAGTAGGTATGCTCACAAGGGGGATGATAAAGACGCGGGAGACACTCCCTCTTGGAGTAGTACCTATCGGCGGACAGAAGGAAAATGGAACTTCAAGAACATTCAAGAAAATCTAAATATATTTATCGATTACCAGAATATCGAGCTAAACGACCTTCGCGAGAGTTGTCAAAGAAAGCTCTATTTGTCAAAGCGTGCATGTTTATAGGTCCAGTGTTTTCTTCCGCAATTGACAATCTCGATCAGTGGGTAATTTCTAACCGGTTTAGAAAACGTTAGCTCCAGGCAACACTGTAGCAGTTTAGCCCGTAAGCTACAGAGATAAAAGCTAGATTTGCTTAGAGTAGGGGATCTTTGAGTATTGTACATGATGTACAGACATGCAACCCACCACTTGCACCTATTCTTGGCCACATATATGGACCACCTGTCGTCGCTCTCGCCCCATATACTCGTACCTTCATTCAATTAATACCCAAATACAGAGTTTCAAGTTTTACAGGGACATACTGCTTTCCCTACTTTCGTGTTTGAACAAAATTAAATTATCGCATCTAAATTATCTCAAAAACAAGACGTGATTACGTACATCCTACTAAGCGACTCTATATTCATTTTAAATGTATTTCTTGAAATGCATTTGTGTAGATTTTTTTGTGAAAATAACTTGATTTTACTCAAGACACGTTAACACAATTTCATCTATTATAAAGTTATTATCGTTATAATTTCAATTGTTAAATTGTCCGCTGAATAATTCTAGTAAGAATGTAACAAACTATCGTGAAAGCAGCCGCGGAACTCATCTCGGCTGTATGATTGCGCTGATTAATATTATAATTGCTTGCGCGAGCTATCCATCAGTGTAGAAAGTAGGAAAGAACGCACTGCTACGAGATCGCGGCCCGCGGCGCACGCGCCTGCGCGGGAAGTAGACTGAGACGCAGGAATGCGCGGCTCTGTACACAAACCACTAAACGGACACATAACTCATCATTAAAGCAAAACACGTCCAATCCGCTATTTATCCAACCTCGAATTAACACCAACGATAACAATTTTCCACAGCTTAGGTTTCATTGATGCCAATTGCGGTGACTTATAATAATCTAACTAAAATTACGTTTGTCTCATTACAGGATGCAGTTTGCGAGCCACCTGTGGATTCGGCTTCGTTGCCCCTAGAACACCGAGCGGGCGGCGGCTACGGCCCGCCGCTGCCTCCCGCCCACACAGACGACCCCTGGCCCCTCGCCACGCCCGACAGTCCGAAGATAAAACACCTTCAAGTTCAGTGCGAGAAGACCCACATGCGGGTCAATATAGAGTTCGACAGACCATTCTACGGCATGATATTCTCCAAAGGGTTCTACAGCGACCCTCACTGCATGCATTTAAAACCTGGTACCGGTCATCTGAGCGCGACGTTTGAAATCTTCCTCAACAGCTGTGGTATGTCGAGCTCTGCGAACCACAACGTAGCCAGTTACGGAAGCCCAACGCCCAGTGGCTCCTACGTGGAAAACACGATTATTGTACAATACGACCCTTACGTTCAAGAAGTATGGGATCAGGCACGAAAATTACGATGCACGTGGTACGACTTTTACGAAAAGGCAGTCACATTCAGACCCTTCCAGGTGGACATGCTGCATGCCGTCACGGCTAACTTTCTTGGCGACAACCTGCAGTGCTGGATGCAAATTCAAGTCGGAAAAGGACCCTGGGCCTCAGAAGTGTCTGGTATTGTCAAAATTGGACAGACTATGACAATGGTGCTCGCAATTAAGGACGACGAGAACAAATTCGACATGCTCGTGCGAAACTGCGTAGCACATGACGGCAAAAGGGCACCTATTCAATTGGTCGACCAATACGGATGTGTGGTCAGGCCAAAGATTATGAGCAAATTCCAGAAGATAAAGAACTTCGGTCCTTCTGCTTCTGTTGTATCATTTGCTTACTTCCAAGCCTTCAAATTCCCCGACTCAATGAATGTGCACTTCCAGTGTGTCATCCAGGTTTGCAGATATAATTGTCCTGAGCCAAAATGCGGCGGCCTCGGAGCAGATTATGGAGTGCCGCTGCTCGGTGGCAACTCACTGAGCGCTGGAGAATACGGCGTACCTAACTCGCCTCACGCTGAGTATGGACCGCCACCACAATCGCCACACTCAGAGTACGGCGTGCCCCCTGCGTTCCCAGACCCGAGACATCCCGCGGACGCCACGGGAGCTTTCTCGGAAAAGCGAGACGACGCCGTGCCGCCACCCCAAGCGCAAGTGTCCTCAACGCCAAACGCACCTAGTCCCTCATCGCCCGCGCCCGCGCGCGAGGACGACGAAGTGAACCTACCGCCGCCACCGCCGCCCGGCCGCCGCGGAGTCTACAACACCGTCAAGAGGAAAGACGAGGGCCACGGGAACCTAGCGACGCTGGGCGGCCGCCCGCGGTCAGTGGAGGACTTGCCAGAGAGATTGGTGGGCGTGAGGAGACGACGAGAAACGTCGACGCCGACGAGGATTTACAAGCGCGACGCGCAGGAGATGACGGACGTGAACACGAGTCGCACCATCCAGGTGGTGGCGCCGGGCGACGTGAACTTCGCGCTGAACAACGCCGCGGGCAACGAGACCGTGGTGATCCAGTCGCCGGCGTCGGACCCGGAGACGATCTGCATGTCGGTGCCGTCGTTCGTGGCGGGGCTGGTGATGCTGCTGCTGGTGCTGGTGGTGGCGTCGCTGGTGGCGGCCTTCCTGTTCGTCCGCGTGCGCGCGCTGGACCGCAAGGGCCACGGCGCCGCCGCCTACTACGAGACCGACTACGTGAAGCACACCAACTAGTGCCGTGCAGTGTGACGCCAGGACGTTCCATAAACTCTTCTCGGATCCAAAGAGCGCGCTTCGGCCCCGGCCGGACGGCGCGGCGCTGTCGCGGTCGCGATCGAAGCCCGGTGACATGTGAGTTATTTATTTAGTTCTAGTGAGCGTGATGTATATGTTCGACTGTTGTTTTGTAAATTATTTTATTCGTGTGGAAAGCACTCCCTGTACTGCCTTTATAGTCGATACGTCTGTTGTAATTTTGTAAAGAGTCGTAAGTAAGGAAATAGAAGTAAGGAAGTTGTATACCAATTAAAAAGTGTCGCGTGAGTGAAGTCTCGTTTATTTTTCCTGAACACAATAATAATAAATTCTTCCCAATTAAGCAGCGAGAGATTTCAACGCTTTCATCGAGCGTCTCAAACCGAGACGTAAGTAAATCATCTTTAGTTTCAATCAGATCTTGGAAACAAGAAACAGCGTATGGTAAGCAAAAGTGTGAGAAACGTAAGACATTGTTCTAAATGACGTGATCTAAATGTATTTATAACAAACAAGAGAACACTGAGCATTCTCCCACGTTTTAGTTGAAATATGGTTCATGAGACTTAGCGCCACTCTTTGTAGCTAATCGTTGCTAATTACACAAATGTAATCTACGCGTCAATGAAAGAAACAAGTTCATTACTAGTATAATTAAATTTATTTATAGAGAGAATATTCTAATACTTAAGCGTATGAAATAAATAAAGTAAATTTTTATAAATACAATAGTGGTCCTGTGCAGAAATGGGCCAAGATTTAGTACAATTATTAGAGTAGGGAAGAATGTTCGAGATCATTTCATTTTGATTCATCACAGCAACATTTCGTAAAAAATGAAAAAGCATTGACTAACTAAAACTGTGCTATAATTGTGTATCGAGTTCGTCCATTTTAAGAGCAACGTTTGCTTTGGTTGTATTATTAATTGGTTTAGAAATCAACTGATTTCCTCATTTTTATACAAGTAACGAATAGGGCTCTTAAAATGCAAGACAAAATAACGACCCATTTATGGATTGACAGCATTTATGGATCAAAAATGTCGAACAAACTTATGGTCGTAATATAGATAGAGCTTCCATAAAAGAGGATTTATCTAAATAATCTGAGTTATTTGAATAAAATGTTTCCGAGTTCCAATTTTCATCTATTCGATTAAAATTGTTTGATCCATTCATGCTAGCTTATTACCTACTCAAGTTGGGTCGTATTCTGAAAAGATATCTGAAGATAAAATTGATTTTTGCGAACTCGACTATTGATTCATTTCAATAGGCTAATATTCCGCAACGATGCTCAAAACTCAGTTGAACCTGAAACCTTTGATATCAATATCACCAGAGTATGATAGAGATTGCATCGAGTTTCGAGTATTGTATCGTAAATACGGGCCTAAATATTGAAATGCAATGCTTGAGCTACATGACATTCTTTTAGAAAAATAGCCAACAGAATTTTCGAAAAATATCATCATGACCAATAAAGAGTAAGTTTCCCACATGCACAGTAAAATGAATTTTACATAGTGTAATGAGTTGAATTTTAGCCTGGCTTTATACTGTATACGGATGAGTTCGCGTTTTACCTCCAGGGCACTTTCTTCGAGGCACCCATGGGCCGAGCCGGCTGAGTTTGCACCAGGTTGAGAGTCGACGTGTGGTCAGAGCGAGTGGGACTCCTGAATAGAACCCGTAGTTGCTTGTCGTTCTTCTCGGCGATTATGTTTATTAGGTCCTGTAAACAAAGTTACTGTCAAGATAAATAAGTTTATCAAAGCATAGGCTAACAAAGTAGGGACTTATAATATCAAATATTTATTACAAGTCTTGGCAAATATTATTGCAACGATTGAAATGATAATATTTCTTTAAATATGGAGGTGTAAATATTGTACTTTAGATAATTTGACTGATGCCTTATATTTTTTCGTTTTGTAACAAAACTGCAAAATTCGTAGCAAGAGTAAAATAGTTCGAGAGTGTAATCTAGAACTATCTAATCTACGTAAGTATACATTTTAGTAAATAAAAATACAGGACACATAACATAGGTACCACCTACATCCTAAAACAAAAGAGTCGTGGCTTTGTGCCTCGGCTCCTGCCCGAATAGATTCCACACTGGTGCCACGCTGGTAGGTTCCTCCTGCCACATATCTATTCTAGAATTAGATATAGTTACTTACATCGTTACATCCTGGAACAAAGGAGAAGCGGGTGCCGGCTGCTTCCGAGCTCGCTGCGTGTGCAAGGTAGTCGTGGCCGGGCATCGCAGACACGACGGCGTCGTGGCTTTGTGCCTCGGCTCCTGCCCAAATAGATCCCAAACCGTCCCTAAGCTAGGAGGCTCCTCTTGCCACGTATAGGATCACATATCCTAGAACCAGTTAAAGTTACTTACATCCTGGAACAAAGGAGAAGCGGGCGACGGCTGCTTCCGAGCTCGCTGCATGTGCAAGGTAGTCGTGGCCGGGCATCGCAGACACGACGGCGTCGCGTGGCTTTAGTGCCTTTCCTAGCCGAATAGATCCCACACTGGTGCCAGACTGGAAGGCTCCTCTTGCCACATACATAGCCTAGAACTAAATAAAGTTACTTACATCCTGGAACAAAGGAGAAACGGGCGCCGGCTGCTTCCGAGCTCGCTGCGTGTGCAAGGTAGTCGTGGCCGGGCATCGCAGACACGACGGCGTCGCGTGGCTTTAGTGCCTTTCCTAGCCGAATAGATCCCACACTGGTGCCAGACTGGAAGGCTCCTCTTGCCACATACATAGCCTAGAACTAAATAAAGTTACTTACTAATATTCTAATACTTAAGCGTATGAAATAAATAAAGTAAATTTTTATAAATACAATAGTGGTCCTATGCAGAAATGGGCCAAGATTTAGTACAATTACCTATTAGAGTAGGGAAGAATGTTCGAGATCATTTTTCATTTTGATTCATCACAGCAACATTTCGTTAAAATGAAAAAGCATTGACTAACTAGGTAAAACTGTGCTATAATTGTGTATCGAGTTCGTCCATTTTAAGAGCAACGTTTGCTTTGGTTGTATTATTAATTGGTTTAGAAATCAACTGATTTCCTCATTTTTATACAACTAACGAATAGGGCTCTTAAAATGCAAGACAAAATAACGACCCATTTATGGATTGATAGCATTTATGGATCAAAAATGTCGAACAAACTTATGGTCGTAATATAGATAGAGCTTCCATAAAAGAGGCTTTATCTAAATAATCTGACTCATTTGAATAAAATGTTTCCGAGTTCCAATTTTCATTTATTCGACTAAAATTGTTTGATCCATTCATGCTAGCTTATTACCCTGCTCAAGTTGGGTGGGTCCTATTCTGAAAAGATATCTGAAGAAAAAAATTATTTTTTTGAACTCAAGTATTCAAATCAGTTGAACCTGAAACCTTTGATATCAATATCACCAGAGTATGATAGAGATTGCATCGAGTTTCGAGCCCTGTATCGTAATACAGGCCTGAATATTGAAATACAATGCTTGAGTTACATGACTTTTAAAAAATAGCCAAAGGAATATTCGAAAAATATCATGACTCAAAAAAAGTGAGTTCGCACATACACAGTAAAATGAATTTTACATAGTGTAATGAGTTAAATTTTAGCCTGGCTTTATACTGTATACGGATGAGTTCGCGTTTTACCTCCAGGGCACTTTCTTCGAGACACCCATGGGCCGAGCCGGCTGAGTTTGCACCAGGTTGAGAGTCGACGTGTGGTCTGAGCGAGTGGGACTCCTGAATAAGACCCGCAGTTGCTTGTCGTTCTTCTCGGCGATTATGTTTATTAAGTCCTGGAAAGAAAGTGACTGTCAACATTTTTATAATATCGAAGAATAGGCTAGCAGAACTATAATATAATCAAAGCAGGCTCTTGTAAATATTACAAGTCTTGACAAATATTACGGCAATGATTAAAGTCGTAATTTTACTGATGCCTTAAATCAATGTCACATTATATTTGGGCTCCAGATCCTTATAGTTTTGTAATTATACCCTATAGAACGTACCAAAGAGTACAACAGAATGGACTAGTTCGAGAGTGTGTTTAAAATGCGCAAGATTAGGTACACATTCTAGCAAATAAACAATACAGGATCACATATCATAGGTACTTACATCCTGGAACAAAGGAGAAGCGGGCGCCAGATGCTTCCGAGCTCGCTGCGTATGCAAGGTAGTTGTGGCCGGGCATCGCAGACACGACGGCGTCGTGGCTTTGTGCCTCGGCTCCTGCCCGAACAGATCACACACTGGTGCCACACTAGGAGGCTCCTCTTGCCACGTAGGCAGAATCTCCGGCCTCCGTAATGCTGGCGTTTGAGTTGACTTGTCTACGAAAATCTTCTTTGGTCGACGTTTTGGTTGGTTGTGCTGTAAAGGTAATAAAAAGATAAATAAATAAATAAATTCGCATTCAAACTTTTTGTTTTCTTTCTTTATGAATTGACCATCTAAAAGATAATGCTCGTGTATGAAAATCCATAGGTGGTGCTAGTTTGCTAAACTCAGCGTTTTATGTTAAAATCCAGCACGATTTTTTTTTCCTTGTAGTGATCCGTATGTATAAGTTAGTTAAAAAATACATTAGGTATAGACACTCTGGATTGAACATTGTTCTTAGATGTGTTAATCATCAATTCACGCAAAGACAGTCTCAAAGAAAAGAAAGAACAGCGATACGATAATTATGCACTTACGCGGTGCTTCCGAGGGTCGGCAGTGTGCGAGCGACGTTCCGGCGGCTTGGAGCGGGGCGTTATGATGCTGTAGGTGCGACACAAGCGGGGCGTTCGCCAGGTGGGCGGTGGTGGTTGCGGCCGGGGCGTACGCCGCGTTTTTGACTTCGGCAACTTCGCTTCATAGGTTTGATACGGATTCTGGAAATAAAATATTATTATTGTTGTCCTATTATTATCCCAGAAGAAATAGCCCAATTCATGAGTTACATTATGTATTTGCAATATTCTACAAAAAGAAAAAAAGCAAGTCAGCTTTTGTTGATGGGGTAGATAAATCATATCGTCTCATAGAACGGCTCGATTTTTCGTAATTATTACTACAGGAAAAGCTTTATTTAAAAGAAAATGTTTGGGAAATTCATGGGAAAAGTCGGCAATTCTCTCGTGTAGAATTAAATAAATTTATATAAAAGAACAAAAAACCGCAATTAATATATCGCTGATGAGTTGTACCTATGTGCCGCTATCAGTTAGATAAACGATGTTAGATATTTTAAGGCCATTGTCCAGCTTTGGACATTAAGGTGGTGAAACGAAAGTTAAAAGTTTACCAGAAGGGAGGCCCGCAGTTGCGCCGGCGACGAGACCGGCGGGCGGCCCGACGGCGGCGGCCTGCGACACCGCGCTCTCGATGCTGTTGGCCGCGTTGAAGAGCAGTCGGCACAGCTCACACACGCCCGCTGATAAGGCTGGATACAAAAAGACAACACTCATTATTGTAGACACTTTTTTAAAGTTACTAAGAACTACCATTGCAGTGTATTTCGGCCAGGGCTTGTTCATTGTTCAAAATGCTGAAATCTTGTGTAGGTACTTAGGTACTCTAGTCAATCAACAATAGTACGACTAAGTATCTTAGTAAGTTTTAATCTTTATAATGCGTGTGGTTAGTTCAAGGTGTGAGCAGTCCGAGCGTGCGGCAGCAGAGTAAATGTTTTTTCTATGGCGGCAGCCACCAATGGCCACCGTTCGCTGGGCCGGGGCCGTGAATGTGCACCTTAATATCGTTGTAATAAGGACCTCAGTTGTAAGACAATGTCGTTTGTGGTCGTTAAGGAAATGTCAGAGCGGTGTGGCTCGTACATCGGGGGCAGCACCTGGGTCGAGGTGAGAGCAGCCGGGCGCGCCGGGCGGCAGTCGCCGGTGGTCGCCGCTCGCCGGGCCAGCGCCGTGAATGTGCACTTTAATGTCGTTTTAACAAGGACCTCAGTTGTAAGACAATGTCGTTGTGTGGACGTTAGGGAGATGTCAGAGCGGTGTGGCTCGTACATCGGGGGCAGCACCTGGGTCGAGGTGAGAGCAGCCGGGCGCGCCGGGCGGCAGTCGCCGGTGGTCGCCGCTCGCCGGGCCAGCGCCGTGAATGTGCACTTTAATGTCGTTTTAACAAGGACCTCAGTTGTAAGACAATGTCGTTGTGTGGACGTTAGGGAGATGTCAGAGCGGTGTGGCTCGTACATCGGGGGCAGCACCTGGGTCGAGGTGAGAGCAGCCGGGCGCGCCGGGCGGCAGCCGCCGGTGGTCGCCGCTCGCCGGGCCGCCTCCGTGCACGTGCACCTTTATGTTGTTGCGGACTAGGTGCGGCTTGATCTCTTCGAACCACACGTCGCATAGCTGAAAAGAAAAAATAACAGCATTACTTTTTTCTTTTATCGAGTGGGTTGCCAGCTGAGATCACTACCCTGGTGGGCATTGTGAACCGACCGATGACTTAGTATGCCTTCCAGAAATCATGTAACTTATCAAAAATCGGATTAATTTTATTACAAGTTCTCATGAAGCCACCTAGCTAAGTGGCTTAGCGCAGCTCTGTCGTTAGATAGTCGAGTAGGCATGACACTTGGTCCTAGGTCCAACGCCACCAGGTGGCGTTGGCGTCATGTTACAGCAACGTGCTTTGACTTCGGTTTCCGAAAACTTTAGACTTTAATTTCATAACAATCCAAGGGATCGAAGACAAAAGAGGTACCTTTTATTGACTTCGCTCTGAAAATATTTGCTCAAACATTGTCACAGGCACTTACACCAACGAGTGCGTTTTCCAAGTCGTATCGCAGGCTCTTCGGTATTTTGCTTTTGCTCGTACTTCTGACGGTGGGTTGCTTTGCCTGGAGGTTCGAGGAAACCGAGTCGCCTGAGGCCTTGACGACCGACTGTCGGCCTCGGGGGGCCTCTAAGGCAGCCCCGGCGGCCTTTCTCGACCGCTGCTGAGACATCATTGGCCTAAATTAAAACGTCCCGAACATGTAAACACAAGCACAACACCAGCGATGCGTCGCATTAACACCAACTCCCTGGAAAAATCATTAAAAATGTATGTGGTATACAAAAGGGAACATCAAAATACGCACTTTCAACTGTTCTGACAATTATTTTTTTAAGTGTCAAACATAATTAATCATCGTGACAAGTGTTTGTATAGAGTTCCTATTTGTTTGGTGAAAAAAAAAAATAATAATTCTTCAACTACCCTACTATACGCCAAGATCTAAAGGCACGGTACCAAAGTAAATACGATACATTCAACAAGCGAAAAGTAGAATAACCACCGTAAATAACAGTAAATATAATTTATAGTTTATAAATAGAAAATGGAATACATTAATTGGAAAAACGGTTTATTTATAAGCGGGCCAATGTTGTGTGGCCTTGCGTTCAAATTAATTAAGAAAAGAATTGATAGAAAATATGATTATTCATTCAACGAAGTGTTATTCTACGGGGATTCAGCCGACGAGGAAAAAGTCAAGAAAACAGGCTTGAACAATCTTTACTGCATTAACTTTGTGTTGTCTAACGCTTGCCGATCGGTGGACGTGTGCGTGCCGAGTCTTGAGAGCGAGACCATCACAAAATGTCTGATAAACGTGCATCTAAAGAACAAAGCGAAGGTTAGAATTGCTATACACAACAGTGATCAGTTTGGGAACTTGAAGTCGTTGGCACAGCACGGCATCGAAGTGAAGGTGATCAAGTCCGAGAGGATTGAACATGAGTTCGCGTTGATCGATGCGTGTGAAGCGACTTCTGATGGGCTGGCGGTGATGGGCTCGCTGGACTATGAGACGGCGAGGGTGAACTGCAATAAGGACATGACGATGCTCACCTCGCAACCCGAAGTGGTGACGAACCTCCAAAGAGAATTCAACAGAATCTGGAATTCCACGCCGGACGTTTTCGGGGCCAAGGAAGGCAAGCCCGACTTAATGCTCAACGATACCCGCTAGATTCACCCGCTTTCTTTTATCATTTAACTAACAATAATGGTTTTAAATAAAAGTGTGTCTGTAACAAAAATATTTTGATTTTATTTCATTCGTCTAGTGATTTAAAGCAAAAATTACATCAATTGTATTTTATTCTCATTAAATTTATTTGTACTCGAGAGCTCTAGCCTAATACACTCACAACAAACATGCCAGTATAGAACTATGCAACTTCATTGGTGATGCTTTATCACAGTTCTTTTGAATTTCTTTGTAACAATAAAACTGATGATTTATTTCAATAGGTTACTATAAAACATTTTTACTGGCATGGATCACGATTTCTACAACACACTTGATAAATAAGATGGGAATACTGAAACACTCGAATACACAAATTTGGCTATCATACAAATTTTTAAATATTAATCTATTAAAATATACAGTCAATTTAACTTAGCCCAGTATGAAGTTAAAATCCGTTACATTAAGAACCGTTTCTTATTATGAAAAATTTNAAAATAATTATCGCCAGTTTTAACGACAATAGTAAACAAAATGTCGAGTGTTTCAAAATCATAATAATTTAACGATTTGACTTCACTACATACTACAACAGATCGACAGTCACATACATAAGAGGAAAGTTTTATGCAGGACAGTATTCGAACCAGAAATAGGAATGCACTTTTAGCAGTCACATTTAGGATTAATAAACACATTAGACACTTTACGCATATCGAGTTTATAGAAAATTATTTCAATATCAAGAATCAAAACATTTTAAATATCAATTATATTCTCAAATCATATTTGATGATTGAAAAAATTAAGTGTGCATTTTAAGTATTCGGGCTTTGCCCTAAATTCAGCTTAGAATATCCACTAAGTATTCAATAAATTAATTGTTTAATTTTTTAGATTGTTAAAGCAACATGTATTTTGAGGATAAAATATTCCTTAAAATAATAAATTGATTTTAAAATTAATATGATCAAATCTACATGTACATTTCTGTGGTAAACTAGCGTATTTTTCAATAATAATCTTGTTATAAAAATATCATTATAAGACCTGATCATGATAGTAGAAACTATTTTACAAAACTGGGCGCCTAAATTAAACTAATAATAAAATTATTATACATTACATGAGGCATCATTTAACATCTTACACAATATCGCATACCCACAAGTGCAGCCTTTCTCACTAAACCATGTCCATTTGATGATCGCCAAGTTCATCCCATAACTTAAAAAATATAACGGAGTCTAATATTTTTTCTGTAAACTACATTGATCTACAAAGTAACAAAACTAAGAAATAAATAAACTGCAACATTTAAAATATTCGTTAGTTTTGAGAACATAAAAAACAAGTTCTATTAAAAAATATGCAATTGGTTTAGACAATTCATTTAAGATATCCAAGTTACACCTTAAAACCTACTGCATAGCAGCTACGCAACACGAGGTATAAAAACTAGTTTTCGTTTGAATTAAAAATAATTAGGAATACAGACGTAAGTAAAAAATTACAAAGACTATAACAATTTCATTAATTCTTGAGTGAATAAAATTGTATTACAATTAAATGATTTATTTATTTATAACCTTTGTCAGAAAATAATAGTCTTACATTGTAAGACAGAATGCATTGCTAATAAGTACATAAAAATCATAATCCTAAGTAGAGGTTATAAATTTATACAAAAGTGTAACATTGGGGTTTCAAATTATAGTACATTACAGTATTCAGATAGACATTCCGCAGTCAGTATATTAACAAAACTTAATAATGAAACAATATCCGCACAATAAACAATAAAACTTATGGCTAACACAAGTTCAATACACAAGTGACTAGCGGAGTGGACACTCGACGGAGAGAAGTGCAGCGGACATGTTAAGTGTTCAACGGGCTTCGGCCACTAGTCACTGGCGCTCGAGAGTGGATGTCATACGTCAACCTCAATGTCGCTAGTGCCGTCGTGATCGTCGTTGTCTTGGTCTTGGTCGTGTCCTGTAGAGTGCGACGAGCCGCCGTCGTCGTGCGATCCTTGCGGCGAACACGGGCCGTATTCGTGTTCGTGCGGCGAACTTAGCTCGTCGTCTGGCGAGCCCGCTAAATCTTCATCCATCATTATCGTAGCTGGTAGCGACGGGGATACTTCTTGTAATTGACTTGAATATACTGAAACGGCAATGGTAACTAAGTTTAGAATACAAACTTTTTATTTTACAATAAACATGGTAAAAATAGTGATTTAAATAAATAATCATGTTTTTCTAATTAGTAATAAAGGACAATGNTTAATATGTAAGTATTCAAAAAGTAAGAGATTAATTTTGATACTTTACTGCTGTGCCCAGGAATCTAAGGCGGTTTCTGACAATGTCCTTTAAATTGTATTTATTCCTGACAAATTTAACGTCATCATGTCATGCAGTATCAAAAATAGGACAACTCATTGCCTTATGATGAGCAATGCAAACATTTTGTTAATACATAACTACATAAATCTTACCTTTAATATTAGATGATTTGAGATCTGCACTAAAATTAAGAGATTCCTCCATAGCTTCTATGGTTAGTGTATCGTCAAGACTGTCCATGGAGCCGGAGCACGATGGTGAACTGTCAGCACTGTTGAGGGACAGCTGCAGCGTGTCCAGCTGAGGTATGTGTGGTCTCACCTGAAAAGGTATTTTATTGTCACATTTAGTTAGGTAGAAACACATTAAGTGGCATATACTTAACAATTTAGAAGTTGAAAAATCAATATTGAGTTACATAGATCTAACTGCCTGAACGATTAACATAAATTAATCATTTATTGTGTCATCTATTTACTAGCAAATTAAATTGTGAAATGCAAACTCATTTTAGCTATAGAATTAACTTATTTTCTAAAAGATAGATGATATAATATAGATATATAATTTTGAATCATTAATTAGCTCAGCATTTCTTATTTATAAAAAAATTATGGCCTCTTTTATTTAGACACTCACCTTCATGCCGTCTGGCCTATGTGGATTTCTGCATCCTTTACATTTACATTCAGTACATGGTTTGCTATCAACGTAGCATGGGCATCTTTGACCACAGCAAGTTAATTTCCCAGGTGTAGCTGTCGCGTTGCCACACCGACAACCTTTGCGTTTACTGCTTGCCGAATTACGAGATCTATTTGACGGTTTCTTAAAACTTGAACTGGACTGGAATGAAAAGGAGGTTTATGGGAATTAAAACAAACACATATTAAGTAATTCAGATATTTACTTTGCATCAAAAAATTACATTTCAGTGTAAAACTACTAACACTTGGGTATATTGCAGTACGAAAGGTATTGTAAATTTTACCGATTTACATAATTAACACAAAGGTCAAAGTTACCTTGCTTTCTCTTGGTGGCGGTTCAACCTGAGGAGGTGGTTCAGTATCATCTACTGCTTTTCTTTTTATTGTAATTTTATTGCCAGAGCCTGCATACATTACAGAATAAAGTGGTGAGCCATTTGATACAGCTCTAGAATTTGGAGAGTCCTTGCTAGAAGATCTTGTTTCTGTAGTGCTCGAGGAAGCTCCTTGTGTCTGTGTCGATGCAGAATTTGTATACACACATGGCAATATACTGTAAGCAGACTTGGAGAGTCCTGCTGTGCTTTTGTAGTCATCAGAGAAGCCAGCACCCTCTTGAATCAAGTCGATCAAGCCCGAGCTGGCCACTGTGCCGCCGTTCACTCCTGCCGCGACTTCATCTTCCTCTAGTAACGTTTTGTACACATTAGTACCCATAAAATATTCACATAGCTTCTTGTAACACTGGAGAAGTATTCGTAACTGCAAATTTTCAGCGTAATTCTCGTAGTCTTTGCACCAATTACAAGAAGGCTTGAGTTTTTTTCTACCACCTTTACATTTTTTACACACGTGATGCTGGCATCCTGAGCCCGTGGGAGTGTAGGGTGCCTTCAATAAATTACCGCAGACTGTACAGGATAAAGACTGGCGCAAGTAAGGAACCAAGCGAAAAAGATCTGTCCAAGAAGACTTATCTGCTGCGTCGGCCAGTATAATCAAACGACATGTTGATACATATAAACTGGTTGCATTCATCTTCATGAGTATATTTGGAATTTTATCTCAGGCATTTACGAGTAAATAAATTGTTTACACCAAAATATTACACAGCCAAAAAGCCGCAAACGTTTCTTCAAAACGTCAATCAAAAGCTGTCAAGAAAGTGTCAAAAAAACGAATGTCAAGCTTCCCAATGACATTTGGTGTTTTTACTAAAGTACTGGCATCGAGCCTGTGATATTACAGTCAAAATAACGTTATTTAACGGTATCAAACAGAAAATAACTAGTTAAAAAAAAGTTCTTCGAGCATATAGGTATAAAGGGACACTGCATTGATTTACTTCTGTAAGTACGTTAACAAACTGTATTCTAATGTTAATGTGTAAAAATAAACGAATTCAAAACATTAAATCATATTAAAATCGCTAAT